>NC_041385.1:523032974-523121982 GCF_002162155.2 Triticum dicoccoides
AAAAATCCCGGTTTCTCCCGGAACGATTCCGATATCCAAATATAGGCTTCCAGTATATCAATCTTTATGTCTCGACCATTTCGAGACTCCTTGTCATGTCCTGGATTACATCCGGGAATCCGAACAACCTTCGGTACATTAAAACATATAAACTCATAATAAAACTGTCATCGTAAAGTTAAGCGTGCGGACCCTATGGGTTCGAGAACTATGTAGACATGACCTAGAACTATTCTTGGTCAATAACCAATAGCGGAACCTGGATGCTCTTATTGGCTCCTACATATTCTACAAAGATCTTTATCGGTCAAACCGCATAACAACATACGTTGTTCCCTTTGTTATCGGCATGTTACTTGCCCGAGATTCGATCGTCGGTATCTAATATCTAGTTCAATCTCGTTACCGGCAAGTCTGTTTAGTCGTTACGTAATGCATCATTCCGTAACTAACTCATTAGCTACATTGCTTGCAAGGCTTATAGTGATGTGCATTATCGAGAGGGCCCAGAGATACCTCTCCGACAATCGGAGTGACAAAACCTAATCTCGAAATACGCCAACCCAACATGTACCTTTGGAGACACCTGTAGAGCTCCTTTATAATCACCCAGTTACGTTGTGACGTTTGGTAGCACACAAAGTGTTCCTTCGGTAAACGGGAGTTGCATAATCTCATAGTTACAGGAACATGTATAAGTCATGAAGAAAGCAATAGCAACATACTAAACGATCAAGTGCTAGGCTAACGGAATGGGTCATGTCAATCACATCATTCTCCTAATGATGTGATCTCTTTAATCAAATGACAACACATGTCTATGGTTAGGAAACAAAACCATCTTTGATTAATGAGCTAGTCAAGTAGAGGCATACTAGTGACGTTATGTTTGTCTATGTATTCACACATGTATCATGTTTCCGGTTAATACAATTCTAGCATGAATAATAAACATTTATCATGATATGAGGAAATAAATAATAACTTTATTATTGCCTCTAGGGCATATTTCCTTCAAAACCAACACTACCCCGGCACCGGAACCATTCAGCATTTTAGAGCCATCGAAGAACATAGTCCAGTGCTTCGAGTGAACTTGAGTCGGCAACTGCTGTTCAGTCCACTCGGCAAGGAAATCTGCTATTGCTTGGGACTTGATAGCTTTCTTTGCCTCAAATCTGATATCCAGGGGAAGGAGTTCGATCGCCCATTTGGCCACTCGACCAGTTGCATCTCTGTTGTGCAGAATCTCTGATAAGGGGGCGTCGCTGACGACTGTGATGGTATGGTGAGAGAAGTAGTGAGCAACTTTCTTCGTGGTCATATAGATCCCATATACAAGCTTCTGATAATGAGGGTATCTTTGCTTTGATGGGGTTAGGACTTCAGAAATGTAATATACTGGGCGCTGAACATTGAAGGCTTTCCCTTCTTCTTCCCGCTCGACTGAAAGTACTGTACTGACGACTTGTCCTGTGGCTGCAATGTAAAGCAGCAAAGGCTCTTTGCTGATCGGGGCAGCAAGCACCGGCTGGGTGCAAAGCAGGGGTTTTAACTCTGCAAACGCTGCATCAGCTTCAGGAGTCCACTCGAACTTGTCTGACTTCTTCATCAGTCGGTAAAGAGGCAATGCCTTTTCACCGAGACGAGAGATGAATCGACTTAAAGCGGCCAAGCAACCAGTAAGGTTCTAAACATCGTGCACACGTACAGGTCGTTTCATTCGGAGTATAGTACCCACTTTCTATGGGTTTGCATCGATTCCTCGTTCGGAAACGAGAAAACCGAGTAACTTTCCGCCAGGAACTCCGAATGTGCACTTGGATGGATTAAGCTTGATATCATACCTCCTGAGGTTGGCAAATGTTTCAGTGAGGTCAGTCAGCAGGTCGGAACCTTTCCGTGACTTGACCACAATGTCATCCATGTATGCTTCCACAATCCGACTGATTTGAGTGAGCAAACACTTCTGAATCATCCTCATGAACGTGGCTCCGGCATTCTTGAGGCCGAATGGCATAGTGACATAACAGAAGCACCCAAATGGGGTGATGAAAGCTGTTTTGATCTCGTCGGGCCCAAACAGACGGATCTGATGGTACCCGGAATAAGCGTCTAAGAAAGACAGTCGCTCACATCCCGTAGTCAAGTCGACTATTTGGTCGATGCGGGGAAGAGGAAAATGATCTTTCGGGCAGGCCCGATTGATATGTTTAAAATCAATGCACATGCGAAGCGAATTGTCCTTTTTGGGGACCATGATGACATTGGCGAGCCACTCGAAGTGGTAAATCTCTCGGATAAACTCTGCTGCTAAGAGCCGAGCCACCTCTTCGCCAATAGCCTTCCTTTTCTGGACGGCGGACCATCGCAGATGTTCCTTGACAAGTTTTGCCTTTGAATCGACTCGCAGACGATGCTTAGCCAGCCCCCTGGGTACACCCGGCTTGTCAGAAGGTTTCCATGCAAAGATGTCCCAGTTCTCAAGGAGGAACTGGATGAGCGCTTCTTCCTATTTGGGGTCGAGTGTTGTGGAGATATGAGTCGGAGCAGCGTTGGGGTCGGTCGGGTGGATGTGAACTGGTTTTGTCTCACCAGACGACTGAAACGCTGATTCTGTAGCAGGCTTCTCGGCTCGCAACAAATCACTCGGGTCTGCATTTCTCTGGTGTTCCTTCCACTCTTCTGCCACCATTTGAGCATCGACGATCTTTGAGCCTTTCTGGAAGCACTCTTCTGCCTTCTTGCGATTACCAGTAACAGTGATCACGCCTTTAGGGCCAGGCATCTTCAATTTGAGGTACACGTAACATGGTCGAGCCATAAAACGTGCATAAGCTGGCCTGCCCAAAATAGCGTGGTAGGCACTCTGGAAATCTACAACCTCAAATGTCAGCTTCTCTTTGCGTAAGTTCTTGGAATCACCAAAAACCACATCAAGAGCAATTAGGCCGAGTGATGCGGCCTTCTTGCCAGGAATGACTCCATAGAAACTCATGTTACTTGTGCTGAGTCTGGACATCGGAATGCCCATCCCTTTCAGCGTCTCATCGTACAATATATTCAAACTACTGCCGCCATCCATCAACACTTTAGTCGGTCGAGTGCCCTCGACGACTTAGTCGACCACCACAGCTTGCCTCCCAGGGGTGGCTATGTGCGTTGGGTGATCATACTGGTCGAATGTGATGGCGGTTTGAGACCACTTCAAATAATTGGGCGTTGCCGGAGCAGCCATATTCACCTCTCGGTTTATAACTTTCAGTCGGTTTTTGCTCTCAACGTCAGCAAAAATCATCAGGGTGGAATTGACCTGCGGATATTCTTCGTCACTGTCCTCCTTGTCCTCGACTTTGTCCGACTCCTTTTCCTTATCTATGGACTGTTTCCCTTGGAACTGCTGTATCAGGAGTCGACACTGCCGAGTGGTATGCTTCGGGTAAATGAAGTTACCCTCTTCATCTTTCTTCGTGTGGATGTGACACGGTAAATCCATCACGTCGTTTCCTTATTTATCCTTTACTTTTTTGGGGTTCCATGGCCCCTTGGGTTTTCCTTTGAACTTTCCCTGAGTCACGGCCAAGGCTTCTCCAGGAGCAGCTGGCTCGGCTTTCTGCTTCTGCTTCCGACTGGAGTTCCCTCCTCCGGTTTCCTGGGCGACTGATTTATGCTTGCCGCTCCAGAGCCGATCCTCTTCCTCACCATTGGCATATTTGGTGGCTATTTCCATCATTCGACTCAGAGACATGTCTCCGTTTCGACCGAATTTCAGGCTTAGCTCTCTGTACTTTACGCCCTCCTTGAAGGCGCAGACTGCCTAGTGATCAGATACATTCTCTACTGTGTGATGCAATGTGATCCATCTTTAGATGTAATCTCTCAAAGTCTCATTCGACTTCTGCACACAAGATTGCAGCTCTGTCAGTCCTGCTGGTCGCTTGCATGTTCCTTCAAACCTCCTGACAAACACTCGGGAGAGGTCTTCCCACGTGTAAATGCTGCTGGGTGTCAACTGATTCAGCCATGCCCTGGCTGACCCTTCCAACATAAGAGGCAGATGTTTCATGGCCACGTCGTCATTTCCGCCGCCAATCTGGACAGCCACTCGATAGTCCTCAAGCCAAGTATCAGGCTTAGACTCACTGTTGAACTTGCCGACTCCAGTCGCCAACCTGAAGTTGGGAGGAATCACCGCGGCTCTGATGGCTCTGCTGAAACACTCTGGTCCGGAGACATGCACTCGGCTGCTGGTGGGTACATCTTTGTCGTTACCCTCTCTATGGGCTCTGTTCCGGTTGACCAGGCCTTGAACAATGATGGATCTCGCATCAAAGCCTGGTTCCCTGGGGTCGACCAGAATCCTTCGGCCGCCACTGTGCTGGCGTCTATCATCCTGTTGTCGAGGCACATAGGACCCACCCCTTGGGGGGGGGGGAGTGGGCACTCGACGTCGATCGTTGCGATCGAATCGGTGATCATACTGCTCATGGTTTCTGTACTGGTCATTCCGGTCACCATGCCCCTCACGCCTCGGGGGCAATCTGGGGCTATGAGTCGACTGGACCATATTCGCCGCCACGGATCTGCTGTGAATCCTGTTCCGCGATTGTGATACAGCTGAATTCTGATCTCCCGCTGCCCGGAGCAAATCTCTGATCTGCATCAAGCCTCTGCCAGCCTCTGACTGGGAAGGCTGAATTGATTCTGCTATACGGGCTGCAGCTGCTAAATTCTGAATCGGGGTTGGATATACCTGAGTCGGAGGTGGAAAGAGCTGGCGTCAGGGATCCGTTGTCACGCGCGCTCGTCGAGTGCTCGGTGAAGGTTCTCCAATCGAGTGCGTTCAGCCAAGTTGGCCAAGCGCGCGTCCTCCAAGGCGCGAGCCTCAGGGGTTTCTCCAACGATCAGAGTGTGAAGCACATCCATGTTCCGGTGGCGAAGTTCTTCCCTCTGCAGCTAATTGAGGGGCTCTGGGAGGTATTCTTCATGGACGTGCGACGGATCGCCACTGCCGACACCTCCCTCGACGCCTTGAAAGCTGGGGGGATCTTGTGGTCCATTGACCATCAGGACCTCTGCCGCTGGATCACTGCTGTCGCACTCGGATGAAGTCTCTGTGGAGCCAGTCGACAGGTCGAACAGGCCGTAGAGAGATTCGTCGGGCTCAATTGCCGCGACTTGGGCAGTGGTCGACTGGCGAGCCACCGCGTGCCTCACCCACCGCTGAAGCCTCTACCGACCGGAGCGCTTGCACCGGCGGGAAGCCGGGAGGGAGGATGACACAAAAACTGGCCGATACTGGGTCGACGGTTGTCGCAGAAGGACGTTGCAGACGCACACTCAAAAGTGCGTAGCTCCGCGGACTGGGGGCGCGTCGACATTGAGCGGAGCCTCCTGCAGCCAGGCAGAGTCGTCGGCGACGAATGTGAGCGCGCCGAGATGGATCTCGCGGCCCTCAACCAAAACTCCACCTGAAACCATGATGATGGGAATCGGAAAAATTGCAACTTCTCCAATAAGTCGCTAAGACACCTGCCCCACATTCGGCGCCAACTATCGTGGTTCTAAGTCTGACGGTAATGTAGGGGGGTACTAAGGAGAGGCAAGATCCTAGCTATGGAGTAGTTGTACACACGAGGGTTTAACGAGTTCAGGCCCTTCTCGGAGGAAGTAACAGCCCTACGTCTCGGTGCCCGGAGGCAGTTGACTGGATTATATGTGTGAGAGTTACAGGGGTGCGAACCCTTCTGCCTGTGGAGGGGGGTGGCTTATATAGAGTGCGCCAGGACCCCAACCAGCCCACGTAGCAGAGAGTTCAATGTACACAAAGGCCATACGTTACTGGTAACGCCTTACATAAAGTGATATCATGGCCATAAAGACTACTTAATAACAGACCGTTTGGATGTAGAGTGACCTTAGGTCTTCTGGTGGTCGAGTGAGTCTTCATGGTCGACTGTCTTCGAGTCCGTCGAGTGGAATCCTTCCAGGTCGACTGAAAGGTAGTTTCTTCTAGAGATGTCCTTCGGAAGGGTATTTTGGACAGGTCCATGACCCTACCCTAGGTACATGGCTTCATCATGGTGCAAGGACAGTGGACAATGTGGCTAATCTCGTTTGGACCAAGGCCTCAAGAGAAGCATCATGCTCCTCTTTTTGCTTAGCAAGGTCCCGTTCTAGATCCTTAGACGTAAAGGACTTCACTTCAGAAGAAGCCTCGCCTTTGTCATTCGGATCTACAACCAGGGGAGTCCCATCGGGGTTCATCTCGCTCTAGGGCAGTTAAGCCACAAGAGTAGAGCACAAGGCTCTGATACCAATTGAAAGGATCGAGATGGACCTAGAGGGGTGGGTGAATAGGTACAATTACAAATTTTAATTATTACTTAGCAATTTTAGGCAATAATGTAGAATATGAAGGTGAGCCTAACAATTGCAAGTGTAGTACTAAGTACTAAGCAAGTAACACGAGTATGTAAGTAAGCAAGCACAATAAGATATAAGTAAGTGCTAAGAGACAAGTAACCACAAGTAGAAAGTTAGGGTTAGGAATAACCGCAACTCCGGGAGACGAGGATGTATGCCGATGTTCACTTCCTTGGAGGGAAGCTAGTCACCATTAGAGAGGTGGATGTTACCACGAAGGCACACCAACGCCACAAAGGCTCACCCTATTCTCCCTTTGAGACAACACCACAGAGGCGTTTCTTAACCACTAGTGGTAGACCTTGGGGTGGTCTCCAAACCCTCACAAACTTTTCCGGGGGTAATCACAAAGGTCGATTCCTCTCCGAAAGACTCCTACCGCCTAGGAGTCTCCAACCTCCAAGAGTAATAAGAACGATGGGGAAAAGCTCAAGACTTGCTGAAATCACAAATTCCATTGGTGCAAAGAAGGGGAAGGAGTGGATCTATCACTTAATTGGAGAACTTCTCTCAAATGTTCCTAAATCACATGGGGATCTAGGATTTGGTGTACAGGATTGAGAGGGAGAGTGAAAAGTGTTCTTGGCAAGCTCAAAGTGAATGGTCAACCTCATCCCGTGGAAGGGAGAAGCCTATATATAGTGGGTGTGGAAAAAGTGACCGTTTGAGCCACTTAAGTGCACAGAAGAGGTCGGATGTTCGGACAACACCGGACGTCCGGTGGCACACATATGTCCGGACGTCCGACAGATATCGGTCATCCGGCCGCTGGGAACACATAAGCCACGAATCAGCACAGAACACACGGACGTCCGAGACGTGCCAGTCGTCCGGAGCCCGAACGTCCAGAGAGGCCCGGAAATCCATAAATATTGTTCTGTGGAGGAAATACCAGACGTCTGAGACGTGCCGGTCGTCCGGAGCCCGGACATCTGGAGAGGTTCGGAAATTTGTGAATATCGTTCTGTAAGAGAAACACCGGATGACCGTAGAGAGCCGGACGTCCGAACAGCTGAGAGGGATCAGACGTCCGTACGGCACCAGACGTCCGGAGAGAGAGAACAACTGGAGTTGGTGGTTTTGAGCAAGTCTTTCACTAGATCCAATGATCCCCTCTTAATAGTGTGGGATCCCTATACTCAAGAACAAACCTTAAACAAAGCCAAAGCTACTGTCTTGTATCTCCGATCTTGAGTTATATGCATTTGTCCCTAGTCATGATGCACACACGGCCTTTGAGACATAATTACGAGATATACTTGATAAGCATGATTAGTCCCGACATGCATATTGTCATCAACATCAAAATATGATTAAGGGCATGATTGCAGTTTCACCAGTGCCTGTGGATGATTGACCATCCATCCTTCGTCCTCTTCAGGAACACTTCAATATTGAACCGTGGATGCTGTATGAATACCTTCCTCGCCTCCTGACCATACATGTGGTTTGAGAGGTAATCATCAATAAACTGTTTTGAAAAGGCCTGAAAACAAGGATGTGCATAAATGTCTTCTCTATATTAGAAATGGGGCAAAGAATAAAAATACAAGGTATAATAGTATACAATAACAGAATGCAGCCACAACAATTGAACGTCACATTGCAGAATTGAACCAAGAAGTTAGCTAAACACCACAACAAATGAACCAACCGTTAACTGAGCACCACATTGCACAATATAACATACTCCTAATAGAAGATCAAACAGTTAACCAAACCAAGCATGCTTGACAACTTGGGAAATTGCACCCTAAAGAATTGAACATCACATTTGTAGAATTGAACCAAACAGTTACTCAACACCACATTGCACGACATATAGAACATATACACTAGAGCAGAAGATTGCATGGTAAAAGTAGATAACACAATTCACTAGAATTTGTTAAGGAAAAGGTAGTGGCTAGCAAAATGAACATGGGTCCTTATAGTGAGCTAATAATACATGCTACTCATTGTTGGAGATATCAATGACAATTGGCTCCTTGGACATGGAAGAGGGCAAGTCCTCCGCATCGTGGATGCCCTTGTCATAGTGGTGAGTTGCTTGAGCCGCTCCAGACACCAACCTGCTGGCTCTCAAGATGAGGTAAGCACGTGCATAATGAGAAACACCCCATAGTCTTCGTCGAAGGCACCAATGGTGGCCTCGAGAAAACACCACGAACTGTCGTTTAAAGTAGCCAACCGCGCCGTAGCATTAGCACGCGAGGCATCGACGGTGGCCTCGATGGCGAGGTGCTCCTCCAAGATCTGGGGGTCGGCATGAATGGCAGCCATCGTGACCTCATCCACGCGTACGACTGTGATTTGCTTCTCCGCTACCAAATGCTCCTTGAGATCCTAGCTATACTGCATGCACCATGGCTTAGGACGGTGCTTATTTGGTGGAGGGGTCAGTGATTTGGGTGGAAGGTGTCGCGCTCGTGCCAACGGTCGGGGCATGTGGGATGTGGAAGGAGGAGGATGGGGTTCGGGTGTGGATTACCTGCCTGGATAGGCGAGGCCGAGCAGCGTGAAGGAGGGACGCCGACGAGGAGGCGACGCTGCAAGCAAGGAGTGAAGGTTTTAACTTGCAAAGGAAAACGGAAACAGGGGAAATGTGTCTCCTGGTAAGGGGGAGGGGGCGGGGAGGTAGATATTTCCGCGCAAGCCAAAAATTTGGAATCGCTTCTGCAAAAAAATTGGCGTGCAAAGTGTCATCAGACACGGTCCCTTTGGCAGAGCGGTCTGTGGACTGTAGCTGACGAACCTTCTTGCGTAAGCCATAGGCGTACTGTACACCGACGGTGCTCCAGGATATTTTGCACTGCATCTCACATGGTTGGTGATAATAAACTGTGTGGGATCTACTTGATTTTTCATCTTGATTTGAATTACTTTATGGGGTCAGAACTACAAAGGATGGTGTTTGAATTGCTAGAAATTCTATCTGTAGTGAACATGCAACTATAGGTGCGTCGTCAAAAAATTGGAATTATTCAGGGTTTGTTTGGACATTTTATACGGTAACTTGGTATTCTAGATATTTCAGGTGCACAATTCAAAATTAAACCACATGCACATGCTCTGGTGCACCAAAATGGGTTGTAAAATGATATATGTGTCCATGGGTTGATGCTTACGTCCCATTCAAGAAATGGGGATGAATTTCAAACACCACGGCACCGTGGCTCTCCTGCAAACGTGAGGTGCTTGCTTTTGTAATTCTAGTAAATACAAAACTCGTCTGATATTGATGAACCTTGGCATGCTATCATGGAACAACATCAAGATGCTGGGGTAAAAAAATATTTGGGCTAGGTTATGGTATAAGCTTCTCGCAAATCAGAGCTTCTCTCACAACAAGCATGATGGTTTCGGTAGGGAATGTGACACCTTGGAGGACGAAACAATATCCATTACATCTTCTCGATTTATTGATTTTTTCCTAGTGTCAACATAGAACAACAGGAGTGTTGTGTCAATTTTTGGGATTTTTCGGGGTTTGTTTGGACATTTTGATGCATTAATAAGTTTTTCAATGCATTTATGTGCTTAATTCAAATTTGAACTACATGCACATGCTCTAATGCATATAAATTACATGAAAATTCAAATTTGTGTCCTTGGTTGCATGCTTAATTAAGTCCCATGCAAGAAATGAGAATGAATGTCAAACACCCTGCCACCGTCACTCGGCCGCAAACATTGAGATATATACCTGGTTTTTAAATTCTAGTAAATCCAAAGCTCGTCTGAAATTCATGAAACTTGGCATGCTTTCATGGAGCGGCATCAACATGTCATGGTAAATTTTTTGTCCCATTTGGGGCAGGTTTGGGGATATTCTTCTCACAAACCAGAGCTTCTCACAACAAGCCCGATGGTTTCGGTAGGGAACGTTTCACCTTTCTGGACGAAACCGTATGCATTGCCTCTTCTTGATTTCAATTGTTTGGCTAGTGTCAACATAGAACAATAGGGGTGTTGTGTCATTTTTTGGGATTTTTGGGGGTTTGCTTGGACATTTTTATACATTAACTGAGTTTTCTATGCATTCATGCGCATAATTCAAATGTGAACTACAGACACATGCTCTAATGCATATAAATTGGTTGAAAATTCAAATTTGTGTCCTTGGTTGCATGCTTAGGTCCCATGCAAGAAATGGGAATGAATGTCAAACACCCTGCCACCGTCACTCGGCCGCAAACATTGAGATACCTGGTTTTTAAATTCTAGTACATCCAAAACTCGTTTATAATTCATGAAACTTGGCATGCTATCATGGAGTGGCATCAACATGCCATGGTAAAGTTTTGATCCCATTTGGGGCAGGTTTGGGTATATGCTTCTCACAAACCAGAGCTTCTAACAACAAGCATGATGGTTTCGGTAGGGAACGTCCCACCTTTGGGGACAAACGATATCCATTGCCTCTTATTGCTTTAAAATTTTTTCTCGTGTCAACATAGAACAACAAGAGTGTTGTGTCAATTTTGGGGATTTTCCGGGGTTCATTTGGACATTTTTATGCATTAATGGAGTTTTTCAATGCATTAATGTGCATAATTCAAATTTGAACTACATGCACATGCTCTAATGCATATAAATTGGTTGAAATTCAAATCTGTGTCATTGGTTGCATGCTTAGGTCCCATGCAAGAAATGGGAATGAATGTCAAACACCCTGCCACCGTCACTCGGCCGCAAACCTTGAGATACCTTATTTTTAAATTCTAGTAAATCCAAAACTCGTGTGTAATTCATGAAATGTGGCATGCTATCATGGAGCGGCATCAACATGCCGTGGTAATTTTTTTGTCCCATTTGGGGCAGGTTTGGGTATATGCTTCTCACAAACCAGAGCTTCTCACAACAAGCATGATGGTTTCGGTAGGGAACGTCCTACCTTTGGGGACGCAATGATATCCATTGCCTCTTATTGCTTTCAAAAAATTTCTCATGTCAACATAGAACAACATGAGTGTTGTGTCAATTTTTGGGATTTTTCGGGGTTCGTTTGGACATTTTTATGCATTAATTGATTTTTTCAATGCACTTATGTGCATAATTCAAATTTTAACCATTCATGTGATGCCACGTGTCTTGGTTTTAATGGCTATAGGTTTTAATGGCTCTTGATGGCAAACGTTTTAGAAAGAACACCCGTATGCAAAGTGAGCAGGATTTGTGCATCTCTTCAATGCAAACGGTTGTTTTGGATGACCCATGTGCAACCACTTACAAAAAATTTGGTAAGATTTGCATCTGTCATATTGGCTATGTTGCCATTTGTCAAACTGGAAAGATTGACATTTGTTGATCTAGTAACATTGCCATTTGTCAACCTTGTAACACTGCGATTTGTCAAAATATGAAGCTAAAAATCACTAGAAGTACCTAATTTTTGCAACTAAAATTCAGTAATTAAGCATAGATGGAGGCGAGGAGGCGTGTTCAGCCGGGCGTGCAGCGGGTGGCGCAGTACTATTCGATTTGATAGCGGGCGGCGCAGTTCCCGATACGGCTTTAATGCAGACGAGGGAGAGGGTAGCGGTTCCCGAAATGTTGAACGGCCAATGATGGATCCTCCTTCAATTAGCATCATGAATGAATGAGGGAAGTAATGGGAGGAGGACCGGGAAAAGAGGCAGCACGATGTGAATGCAATGCAGTTTGCACTCATATAAAGGCGCTCCTCCATTCCAATGCATCTACCACATCATGCGCACCTAAGAATTTGCCTAAACACCTACAATAAGCGTAAAAGTTCTCACTCCAGACCCATGGCGGTGATGTGTGCGAGCGGCCAGCAGCTGTGCCAGACGGTCCATGATGCCGGCCTGCGGCATGGCACCAAGGATCGTCTCCAGACGGTGTTGGCGACCGGCTGGTGGATGGCCGCCGTGGACGCCAGCTATGACTCTCAGTTGGACTAGATGATCGTTGCCACCACTAACAAGTTCACTATCGTCAAGAAGCTTGCCGACGACATCGTCGTACTCCTCCAACCCTCGCGCCCGGGCTCCTCATTGCCTGCCACCCTAATCGGCCTTCATGGCCGGAACCTCTTTCAAGCACTGGTGGCCCAGCGACTGCCCGCCAATGCCATGAAGAATGTCTACCTGGAGGTCGCGCTCGCTGTGAGGCTCCTCGCCCTGCAAGAATTCATTGACCTACCCATCCATGTGTACGAGCAAATCGTGTACATAGGTATCTACAAGGCCAGTGAGGACGCTAAGACGTTGGCCTTCTTCAACCGGCTGGAAGCCTTGGATGCCTTTGCTGAGAGAAGCACCTTGACCTTGCCACAAAAGCCGCCGCTCCTTAGCCATCGGTCGATGGCCTGGCACACTGAGTTGAGGAGGAGGAGGTCATACGTTCATGGATGCATCTTTCTTCTTACCTCCTTAATTCTTATTGTGCTATTGAATTCTCGTTCCAGTCAATACAGACATGTGTGATCCCTTTGCTTAATTATATGCATCACTATTAGTAGTACTCCATCCTTCAATTTATAACTTGCCTTGCAAGTGTTTCGGGTTGGCGCACGACACAATAAGCAAACCCACGACGACACATGCAGAGAGGACATCCAACGGTTCCAATGGTGATTTGTCAAAATATGCAGCTAAAAATCACTAGCACTATCTAATTTTTGCAACTAAAATTCAGTAATTAAGCACATATTTCATTCATGGATAAAGTAGTCGTGCTTAATTTATACAATTAGTTCAACCGTTAGGCACCGCGACATGCTCTGCTCGCGTCCGTCGGCGCGCTCGGGTTGTGGATAGCTTTTCCTTGCGTGTTCAACTGCTATATGCATATATATGGTTGCTCGCTGTTGAGGCGGCCGCAGAGCACTCTGCTCGTGTCCCTCCGAGCGCACTCTGCCAGTGGTTGGGCCTGTGCACGATCATGTCGGGGCCCCCATATGCATGCGGTTGCGCCACGCGCGTTGCCCGTGATGCAGTTAAGTGTGACACGATGGAGTTATGCGCTGCGAATTAGAACTGCCATCAGGACGTGACGTCCGGCCTTCCCTTTAATTCCCGCGACCATTATAACCTTAGTCTCTTCAACCTTTCGATTGTGCCCCACAACACAACAAGCACACCCACGACGACACCTAGAGAGGGGATGTCTAGCTGCGCTCCAATGGAGTTCGGCGAGCATAAAGTGGACACCCATGCGAGGGAGACAGATCTCTCGGTGGTGTACACCATCGACCCGGCCGTGGTGGATGACTACATCAACACCGTTAAGGAGTTCCTTGTTGGAGACAAGTACAAGGTAGTCCGCATCAACCTCCAGTACACCGTTGGTAGTCCCGGCATAGATCAGAAGGTTGTCGTAGCCTAGTTGTGTGTGTGCCATCAAGTCCTCCTCTACCACTACTGCATGACCAGAGAGCCTTGCGACCGTTTCAACAGGTTTGTCAACAGCACCGACTACAAGTTCGCCACGGTGGAAACCACCGACGATGTAAAAGCGCTCAGTGTTACGGGCTTGGCCTGCCAGAACCTTGTCGAAATATGTGACCACTACAAGGGTCTGGGGCAGCACGAAGAAGGAGTCCCTGGTCGAACTTGCCTCGGCCATCATCGGCCCCTACTACGAAAAGATGAAGCAGGATGCCCAGAGAACAAATCCCGTATCCTGGCACAGGGCCTAGATGTGTTGACTAGAAGAACCTCACCTCAGGTTCGCGGCCAAGAGCGTGTACACATGCTACGAGATGCACAGGCGGATCGTTGACATGAGGAAGTGCCTCATTACCCAAATCGATGAACCCGGATCGAGCCACAAGCAGAGCAAGTGTCACAAGAAGTAGATGATGACATATGATCGTTTATGCTAGTTAATCATGCATGTAATATATAGTTTACTCTATTGGTGTGTGGAAGTGTCATGTGTGTAGTAGCCACCTATGAATGCATGTAATAGTTTACTTTGGTGTGTGCAAATGCCCTTGTTGTAGTAGCCACCTATGTAATTGGATGTTTAATTTGGTTATGCAACCATGTCCTTATATATATATATATATATATATATATATATATATATATATATATATATATATATATATATATATATATATATATACAGCCAGTATATTATGCTAATATTAGCAGAATAACTATTCTGATAACACTTCCGCACTGCACGCTCAACAGAAGCAAACTGCATCTTCTTGATGTTGGGCACTTCAATGCTTCACGGTTGAACTGCTTCATTTTCTAGTGTTCCGCCTGCGTTTTCTGTGTGGAATTAGGTGTTGCGGGATGATTCAGTTGGTGTCTTCATGTCATTTTAGCTTTATTATTTCTAATTTACAGGAAAATCTACTAGATTGCTTGCAAATCGAGTGATTTGGCAGACGAGCTTTCTCTGTTCGTTCGTGTTCGCGTCAGATGCGATTTTTTTGTGCTCGGATGTTATTTTTTAGTAGGAATTCTTTGGTTGTGTTCGTTTTAATTGGTCCGTTCACTCTATAATTTGTTAATTTTTAGGAGTCAGTTTTCAATTCTTGTTATTTTGATTGTTGCGGCGGGTGAGCTTCGTCCGCTCCTTTGTTCTTGTCGATTTTTTTGATTTTGCTCGTCCATGTATGTTTGAATATTGTAATTACTGTTGCTATAGGTTTGAGTTCATTGTATTGTGGGTATATTTTTCATTTTTTGAATCGCATTTTTGAAATGAAAGTTGATGCTGTTCGTCCCGTTGCCGTGTCTTCCATGTAAATTTTTGGCGGGGTATTTTTCTATAGTTTAGTGGCTGTACAATTTTTAGGCGAGTTATGGAATTGCGAGTGAAATTGACACCTCTGTTAGTCTATCACATGTCTGTAGTTTTACTACTTTAATTTTATTTGTTGTATTCGTGGCATACGTTGTAGTGCACTGCATTTTCTTTGGTAGTGTACTTCGTTGTAGCTGCATTACAGTGGTTATGGCTGCTTATGCGATTTATCCTTTTCTTAAACTGCATTCTGCATTCTAGATGACTGCATAATATGCATTTCCGTACTTCATTAGCAGTGTTGTTAATGTTCTGTTCTGCTATTAGAATGGATGGTCCATTATACACTTTTGCTAGCTGAATAGTTATTATAAGAATATTTTTGAACTACATACTGTGAGAATTGTTTTTGAACATGATATGTTAACTGCAAAGTTTCAACCATTTGCATTTCTTGATTACTGATCAGAGGGCTGCTCTTTTTTATTATTAGTACCACACTATGTGTTTGAGAGAACTGCATTACTGCCAACAACAACTTTGTCTAAAAAGGATGATAAAATGACGCAGTTGAGGTTGCATACTTTAAATAGGCATCGTTCAAATTGTCTGATGGACATAATTTTAAAAGCATACATCATAACCAAAGCATTAGAAATATTGGTTGCTTCATATTAGACAACCTAGATTGCAAATATTGTAAACTTGATGGAGTCTTCTTCTTTGTAGAAAAATACCATGGCCACTTCTCCGACCTCAAAGCCATTCTGGGCGACAAAATCTTTCCAACCAGTAGTTATGTTGATGTAGTCTTCAGAGTCGATGTGGTAGTCAGCTTGCATGTCTGCATACCCATTCTTGTGTTCTGTCTCCAAAGTAACCTTCCCTGAACTCGGAGCAGGAAATTTTATTGTGGATGGCAGTTTCTGCATATTGGAATGGGTGGAAAAAGAATTTTATAAGTAAACATCAAATGTTTTTCTTTTATACTTGGTATGATCTGTTTATGTTGACTTAAATAGTTACATATATATGACTGCTATTGTCTAAAGTAGCTGCAATGTATGAATAAACTTATATATGCAATTGATCCCTAGTTTTACTAGGATATATATTATACTGCAACATGCTTGCACTGCAATGTCAGTAATAGTGTACTTCGCCAGCATGTTAAGATAACTGTAACGCTTATCTACTGACCCTTTTTTTGTTCATGTGTTGGGATTCTGATCTAACTAGTGTCGATACCTGGTGTGGTACTGAAGAAAGATAGGTGGAAGCATCTAGTCTTAATAGCTAACAAATGTGAACAGTAATACAAATTCTGTTTTGTATTTTTGTTGACACTACTGAACAAATTGATTGAACTATATATTCAGATGTGGATCTGCAGGCTAGATTATGTCCAAAATTGTGAGGGGAAAAACATACCCAACTTTCCTGCAGATCTGCGGTTGTGAGGCGATGAAGAAATGGCGCATGAAACCCCCTGTTGAGTATCATCAGGCACCCGAGCATGCTGCCCCACTCGGTGTTAGTGAGCTCTAGACCTTCTGCGTACACGCATGTGTCTGCTACCGGCGCCATCCTTGCCAAACACCCGCACTTACAGTCCATGGCGGGTTCAGTGGAATTCTAGAGAAGAGTTGTGGATGGGATGAACCCTAGATCTACGATTTGAAGACAATGAGGAACATGGGGAGGAGTTGTGTTAGTCTGGAGCACGAATGGATACGTTTTTATGCAACCAATTGAGCAATGGAAGTAATAAATGTTGTGGTTGGTGTTAGGTGGTGGATTGGTTCTGATTCAGTGTACATGAATGCATTTGAGAAGCAACAAGACTGCTTACTTGAAGATAGCGAACTGCATTGTCATATCACGACGAACTGCGGAACGCGTGGTTGGGCCTGTGTTTGTGTATGGTATGTAGGATTTTCTTTTTAAATTTTTAGTGGCCTCTCTTTTGTTTGTTGGCCCTGTGTTCGGGTAGTGAAGACGCATTTGGGCCCAAGTCGGCCTGTGAGCATGGCTGGTTCCCGGTGCACTGTGTGTGCGGCCTAATGTTTAGTCCCACCTCACCTGCGGAAGGCGCGCCCGACCTGTTTATAAGCACTGGCGAGGCACATCGGTCGAACTCCTCTTGTTACTTATTTGGGCGCTTATACACGGCGCTCGCAGCTTTATGCTCTCTGACCTGTGGGCCCATGTGTGGCCGGCCTCATGAATTGTGACGCAGAACGACTCGCCTTCTGTGGGCGCAAACCTATTACGAGACTGGCTGGGGCTGGTAGCACCTGGGTGGTCAATTTTTTTTTTCTTTGTATTTTTCTGTCTTTGGTAATTTTTTCAATGTCGGGGCATGCACTGCATTGATCAGTATTATGTACTGCATGTGCATGCGTTCCGTACTGCATGTACAGTTCTCATTTTCTGTTTCCGTGTTTTTGCTATTATGTAATCTTTTTTCCAATATATGGGAGTGCACTGCATAGTAAATTATACGTGTAATGCATTGATTATGGTTCTGTACTGCACGTTCATATATTTCTGCACTGCATTGATTATTGATGTGTTTGCATTTTTATTTTTGTGTTTTTGCTCTTATGTATTCTTTTTTCAAATTTAGATTCGTGCACTGCTTTGTTGGTTATGTTAAAACTTCATTCGACAGAGTCTGTACTGCATTCGTATACAATTTGCACTGTACGCATCATGTTTGCACACTGTAACTTATTTTCGTACTGCATGTACAGTTCTCATTTTTTGTTTCCGTGTTTTTGCTATTATGTAATATTTTTTCCAATGTATGGGAGTGCACTTCTTAGTAAATCATATGTGTAATGCATTGATTATGGTTCTGTACTGCACGTTCATATATTTCTGCACTGCATTGATTATTTATGTGTTTGCATTTTTCTTTTTGTGTTTTTGCTCTTATGTATTCTTTTTTCAAATTTCGGTTCATGCACTGCTTTGTTGGTTATGTTAAAACTTCATTCGACAGAGTCTGTACTGCATTCGTATACAATTTGCACTGCATGCATCCTATTTGCACACTACAACTTTTTTCCGTTTTGTGCACTGCTCGAATCTAATGATACATGGGCAGACAACATAAAACAAATTATCACAGGTATTCTGTACGACAATTTCCTCATCAACAAACTAAGTTGAACAGAAAGCAATCTAACATAATCTAAGTTCATCATTACAAGCGATTCTCCATGGCAAGCAAACTAAGTTCAGCACACAAGCAAACTAACGATACATAAGCAAACAACATGAAGCAAATTTGATGATAATTCTATAACGACGCTGGCATTGTTGGCTCTTGGCCGATTCCATCTTCTTATTCACCAGTTAGGCTCTTCTCATCCCCAGCTGTTGCTGGCGCGCTTCTTGGGGGGCTCCTCCTTCTCCAGCTTTGCATGGCGAAGGCCGTCCTGGGTGAGGGTGATGCGGGTTCCATATCTTGTATGCTGCGTACTCAATGTGCCTCATGGAAAGAGGCATGGTGGCTTAGAGCATGTGCTCGTCGTCGGTGATCTTCTTCTTCATATTGTTGTAGTAGTCGTCGATGAGCATGCCGAAGACGTCTCCAAGGGAGTCCAATGCCTTGGTTGCCTCGGGCACCCTCCACTCCTTCTGGATGTCGACGAAGTTGGTGACCTCTAGTTTGACACGCTCTAGCCTGGTTTTGTCGCTGTCGATGGATAAGCCTGCAAAGGTGTACCTGGGGTGAGCGAGGAAGTTGTCGAAGATGGTGCACCTTTCAGAGGGGCTCATTTGGAAGAGTATCACCGGGTGATTATTGCCGATGGAGAGCTGGCAGAGGGCGGGTTTCTGCGTTGCTTTAGGCTCGTTGTCGTACTCGAGATCAATGCCAACGATCTTGTGGTGCTGGAGGCTGAGGTGGCGCTCATACTGCGTGAGGGAGATCGCCATCTGCTTCTTGTCGTTGGGGTGGATGACGTGCAACTTGGTGTTGCCATGTGCCTCCACGAGCTTGTCGCCCTTGTAATCGTCGGTGAACGCCATCGCCGGTAGCAGGGCTTGGTGCTTTTGCGTGGATATGGAGCGATTTGGTGGCAGCGCAATGGATACTTGTGTTATTGTGGATGAGAAGGCCTTTGGCAGGGGTCTGAATTTAAGGGGAGGGTGCAGGGTGGGATGGCCGCGTCGGATGACTTGCACGATCTCGCTGACGATGTGGTTGTGCAGATCATGGGTTGGTGTTGCATCTATGATCGTGGGCTTGTGGCGATGGAACTGCTCCGATTGGGTGGTTGTATGCGAACATGGTTTTTTTAAGGTGGTTTTATTTTATTTTTGATCAGTAATTTTTTAACCACCACTTTACTATGCGAACGGGCATTTTGTCACGTTTTATATATGTATACTGCGTGATAACAGAACTGCGTTGCTTATATTTCTGCACTGCATCGCGTACAACACAGAACTGCACTTGTGTCTACATGTGTGTACTTCACCGTTTTTTGCGTGTCCTTGCTATAGGCTTTGGTGTTTTTCGTTGTGTTCTATGCCGTGTATTTTTTCATGTAGGTAATCCGGAACTGGATTGCTACACCAAACTGCATCTTGTAAGAAAGTGCACTGCATTTTTCTACTGCCTCATATTGCATCTTGTTTTTGCCTATACTTACTGCAGTCCCTGGTATGGGAGGGGTAGGGGAAGGGGGGGTTGCCCCCCCTTTTTTTGAACTTATGGTTTTTTCTTAGTCGGCCTTGTTGGGCTTGTGTTCGGGTAGTGAAGAGACGCATTTGGGCCCAAGTCGGCCTGTGAGCACGGCTTGTTCCCGGTGCGCTGTGTGTGCGCTCTAATGTTTAGTCCCACCTCGCTGCCGGAAGGCGCGGTCGACCTGTTTATAAGTGCTGACGAGGCATACCAGTCGAACTCCTCTAGTTACTTATTTGGGCGCTTATACACGGTGCTCGCAGCTCTATGCTCTCTGACCTGTAGGCCCATGTGTGGCCGGCCCCATGCATTGTGACTAAGAACGACTCACCTTCTGTGGGCGCAGACCTATTACGAGACTGCCTAGGGCCGGTAGCACCTGGGTGGTCAATTTTTTCTCTTTGTATTTTTTTCAATGTCGGGGCGTGCACTGCTTTTAGTAAATCATGCGTGCACTGCATTGATCAGGGTTATGTACTGCATGTGCACACATTCCGTACTGCATGTACAGTTCTTATTTTTTTCCTTGTTTTTGCTTTTATGTAATCTTTTTTTTCAATGTATGGGACTGCACTGCTTAGCAAATTACAATTGTACTGCATTGATTTTGGTCCTCCACTACATGTTCATATACTTCTGCACTGCATTTATTATTTCCGTGTTCGCGTTTTTCTTCATCGCTGTGTTTGATGCCGTGTATTTATTCATCTACGTAATGCGGAACTGGATTGCTATAGCGTACTGCATCGCGTAACGGAATGCATTGCATTTTTCTAGTGCTGCATACTGCATTTGTTTTTTACCTGTGCTTACTGCACTATACGGGAGGTGTAGGGGAAGAGGGGGGTGGCGGGGCCCACTTTTTTTGTTGCACTTATTTGAAGGTAGACTTTTTTTCGAATGCGTTTTCTTAATATGCGTGTTGTTTTTGATTTTAACTTTTTTCACGAACTGTATGTATTTTATTTTGTTTTACCGTCTGAACTTCATGATTCTTCACAGAGAATTGCATCATGTGTGTTTTGATATTTTTGAGTAATATGTGCGTTTTGATGTAGTCTGGCTTATTTTATCCGGGCCGTTTTTGGGCCAGCCCGTTTTTTGTGACCCTTTTGCAACATGCGGGCCTCCTACGTATCCCTTCCAGGCTATTCCACCGCTCTGCTCACAGGGAGAGAGACCGAGAACAATCCCCTCTCCTCTCTTGCAGTTTCTCCCGAGGCATCTCTCCCTCGAGCAAAACCGCCGTCGCCAGCAGCAACCGCCGTCGCGCGAGGAACCGCCGCCCTCAAGAGGTCCTTATTCCTGCATTCCGTGTCGCCGTTCGCTCCGCGATCCCTTGCCACTGCGCTCCCGCAGCCCTTTCCTTTCTGTTCTCGTCGCCGCCCCCTCCCTCCTTCCCGCTGACATCGCCACACCCTTTTTTGTGGTACGTTCTGCTTGGCCTCGGTCTTGATCGTCCCCTCGTCTTGTTTTGTGGTTCTCGTAGTTGTTGTTGCTCTTTTTCCTTGTGTAATTTTTCCGTAGGCAGTCGATTTTATCTTGTTTTGAAGTCAATAGTCGTGTGTAGCAATGTTGATATAGGGTTTTGTGAGATTTTTGCCGATTTTGTTGCTTATGTCTGTCACTTTATCCTTGTGCTGTAGGAAAACACCATGTCTTCGCCGAGCAGAGTGGGAGGAGGAGTTCAGGGTATGTGGAGTGCTTATTTTAGGCTTTGTTTATTTTGTTTGATGTTTATCTAGTTTCCTAATTCATCCTGCATATTGGTTTATGCTCTGTTAGTTGTCAGCGTTCGTTTGCATTATTTTGTCATGTGATGTTTTGTAATTCTATTTTCTGGTTCTTTTTGAAGCCAGTAGGTGATTGCAGTGCTCATAATGATACACCAATTGACTCTCCTTGTCCTGGTGGTAAGGATCATGGTGTCGAGGGAGGACATCAAGTGAATTCGCCGATTGAATCTTCTCCCATAAGTGTGGCCCCTCCTTATGGTATGTGATTGATTTGTTTATTTTTGTGTATGTTGGTTGCTTGATGTTGTACAAATTGGCGTTGCGTTGTTTTATCTAGTCCGACATTCTGTTGGGAACAACCGTGAAGTTAGTGTATGCAGCACTGCATTTATTTGTATATGTGAACTCCACTGTATGTATGTGTGAACTGCATTGTTGTTTTATTCAAGTTTTTTGTACAATGCATTATTTTTTATTTTGAGCTTATGGTTGGAGCACTACATTTATATGTCTATTTGTACTGCATTTGTTCTTTTTGTGCACTTTTTAACGAGCATAGTCAAACTTCATTTTGATGCAGTGTCTGTTTTCCATGCTGGCGCACCTGGGTTTGAGGAGGTTACTCAATTGATTGACCATTATTTTGGAGAGGCTAATGTGGGTGTGAGCTTTGATCAGAGATGTCCCGTCTTGTCTGAAACACAATCGCAGTCTGTTGATGGTACAGAGGAAGTTACACAGGATTGGATGGTCTCGGAACAGCTTCGTCAGTATGAGTTGAAGCAAAGCAAGAAGAAGTTAAGGTTTGAAATTGAGTCAAAAGAGTTTGCAGAGAAGAAGAAGCAGAGGAGAGCTGCAGATGGTGCCATGCAAATTTGACAAGGTGAACCAGCCTTCTTTGCAGAAGAAGAGGCTGAGTACTGTTGCTGAGGAAGGTGGTACACCTCGACGGAGTCCACGTGTTGCTGGAATGAAGAAGAATCTTGGCAAGAGAACTGCTGAAGCTGGTGGAAATGATGATCCTCAACGCAAGCGACTACATGTCATTGAAGGTCCCAATTCTGATGATGACGACTTTGTGCTTGCTGATTATGTGAAGGGTGTTCATCCTTGTAGACGCAAAGACTGTGGTTCATCTAAGAGTCTACCCAAGCATGCCCGTGATGATGTCGATGAAGGTTTATTGAAGTGCACTTCATTTTTTTCCTTCATTGTTATTCTTTCTGTGTTTTCTATGTCTCTTTTTGTATGGCTAGTCTTCTAATGTGGACTGCATTTCCCTTTACACAGAGGAAGAAGTCTAGTAAGAGCAATGCAACTGAAGATGATGCTGAGGGAGATGATTCTCGATTTACCAAGACCGTACGGTTGTCGCTTCCCACTGTTTGCAAAGCTGCTTCTTTGTTGAAAGAGCCACATTGTAGTCGTGTTAGGGATGCTGGATTTGGTGTTGTCTTTGATCTGACAATAAAGAAAAAAATGTGTCGTGCATTCTTATGTGTTATCTGATGGGAGTGATTGACCCTGCCACCATGGTAATGGACTTTGGGAATGGCAGGGTTCTTCGAATCAATCGTGATGTAGTTCATCACATTTTTGATTTACCTATGGGACGTCACACTGCACCCATGCCTGCTTCTAGCGGTCATGATGAATTGTTGACTGCCCTCAAAGATGAGCTTGGCTTTGACCGTTAAAAAAGTATAGGTGTCAAGGACTTGCCTGAGAAGTTGAAGGTGTTGGTGGAGGAAGATGATTATGTGACTGTTGACCTTGCTGTGAAGGTGTTCTTCCTGATACTTTACCAGAATTTGTTGTGCCCCGGGCCTACAGTTTGTTTGGGTAGAGTTGCTGCAATTGTAGAGAACATGGATTATGCGGCTATGGCTCAGATGGACTTTTGCCAGCTTGTTGTTGATGAGTTGCAGGCAGCTGTGGTGAGGTGGAAAACAGAAGGCAACAAGCATAATTGTGCAGAGGGTTGTGCCATTGTCCCCCTGATTATGTATCTTGACTGCTTGAAGCTTCGCAAATTTTCAGTCATGCACACGTTGACGCCACGTGCGTCATACGTGACGACCAAGGACCTGATGAAGTTGTACAATGAGGATGTGCTTGTGAAGGGAAAGATTAGTGCATCTGATTTTTTAATATCAGATTTTTTTTAAAATGTGTAGCCATTATAAATGTGAACTTTTCTAGTACTCACATGTGTACTTTTCTTTGCCTGTTGTCTTTTTTTTGTAGTGGAAGGCATGAGCTGATATTGTGTACAACCGTCCTGTTGTAGTTGTACATGGCAGCTCTGATGCAGGGCCTAGCACTCATGCTAGGTTTTATGGGCCTATCTGTAGCCAGCTTCCTGCCTATGATGATGAGGTGCCGCATACTCGTGGTTTCATGGCTCGACAGATGTTTGATAATAGAAGCTCTTATAAACAGACATTTGTTGGCGGCAAAAACACGAGGAGATTGATGAGCTTCTTCTGAAGGTTTTGAAGTTGACTGAAGATTTCCCTACCTCTCGTGACAGGTTGAGGACAGTTGCTGGTTTTTTCCCTATTGGCCATGGCCCACGAGATAAAGATATTGTTGCTGCTCACAATTTTGATTGTGGCGTGATTGAAAGCCCGAAGATTGCAGTGACGAATGTTCGTCTTCGTATGCTCAATTGAGACATTCACAGGAAGAAAAATGTGGTCGGTATGAGAAGGATGCTGGGCATATTTTGGACAAAATGACCCGTCAGGACGCTGGCGTTGGTGCTGACAATGTATGTTCTAGGTTTTTTGTGGCTTTGAACCTCTTTTTGTGTATTATGTTGACTGCTCCTCACTATTTTTTTTTGTTATAGGCTGGAGTGGAATCTTCTGGTGTCGATGGAACTAGGGACGATGGAGTTGGTCAGGTACAAGTACTTCTGCCATGTATATTCTGCCATGCGTCCCTCTTGAACTTGCATATGTTTGCTTCCCATTTTTATTGTTTTTTGTGCACTTCACTATTGTAAAGTGTGTGCTACTTGTGCATAGTTGAAGTTTTTCTTTTTTGGTCGGTACCATCTTATTTCTCGTTTTTGGTTTGTTCTATGCCCGTAGACTGGTGTTGTTGCTTATGATGTGCACAAAGAGACCTACGATGGCTCTAGAAAGGATGAGGTCTTGGTTGATGCATCGTCTCCTCTGGATGTTGTAGCTGATAAGGTATAGTTGTATTACTTGTTCTGTTAGTGGGTTGTAATCTATTTTTTTGTTGTTTGTTATAAACTTGATGTACGATGTTATGTTCACTCATATGCATTTTCATTTACATATGTTAGCAGCAATAGTGTTACATGTGTGAGCTTCATTGTTTGACAGAAGTGAACTGCAGTTCTTTTCGCATGCGCGATCCATATTGTTTTACATACGTGAGCTTCAGTATTTAACATAACTGAACTACAGCGTTTGACAAAGTGAGTTGCAGTTCTTTTTTACGTATATGTGGGTTGCAGTTGTAGTTGTTTTGACACACGTGTGTTGTAGTTGTTTTGCATATGTGGACTGTAGTTGTTCTGTGTATGTTGTCAGCAGTCTTTGACATAAGTGTGTTGTGTGTTGTTGTGTTAATTATCCCCACACTCATTTTTGTGTTACTATGTGTTTTTTAAACTTTCCACAGGTTGGAGAAGAAAATGTGGAAGTTCACGTTGATCTGAATCAGGGCAGTTGTGCTGTTGATGGCGGTGGCAGTGTTGATGCTTCTGCACCGGTTGCCGTTGACTGTGCAGATCCTTTTGTAGCTCAAGGATCCCATGATGCTGTTCCCACTAGTCGGCATGAAGATTCTGATGTTGGCATTGAAAATCCACTAGAGTATGTCGGCCCTGCTGTTAGTGTTGTTGCTTCCCCTGTTTGTCTGGTGTCCAACAATGTTCCGGAAGTATCGAGAGTAGAGCCTCATGTAGCTGAAGTATCAAAGGACGTTGTCGTTGACCAGACTGTTGTAAATCCAGAGAATGTTGATGTTGCTGTAGAAGGGCAGTCCAGTGAGGTTGTGGTGGATTCATTGCCACCTATCCAAGAAAATATTTTGCTCATCTTTGAAGAACAAGAGCTTGAAGACTCTGACACTGAAGGCAAGAGTTTTTTTAAGAGTGCAGTTGAAGTTTTTCTCATTCATTTTGTTTAATTACTATGGTATCTGTATTAGATGTTTAATGATAAGTGAAACTTGATCTTTTCTATGATTTTCAAATGGCTAGCAGAATTTCCTTATCTTAATATTTAAACTTCATTCTTTGGATAAGTGAACTTCATCTTTTTTATTACAAATGATGAACTTCCTGTTGTGACACCGTCGAGCATTGATCCAGCTCTTCTGAAAAGATACAATGAGTTGTACGCTGCTGTTACAAGGGCTCGGAAGGACAAGAAGAAGAAGTATGGTTTTTTTACAAATTGTTTTGTTCATATGTATTTTCTAATTTTGGTATTTACCCCTTTTTCTTTGTTGTTATTTTTTTAGTATCTTATGTTTCAATTTTATGAAAAATTCAGGGACATGATTGCTTTTAAAACTGAGATGGGTGATATTAGCATTGGCGAAGTTGGTCAATCCTTTTGGGATAAAGGGATGCTCACTACAAGGCTTTTAGATCTTGGGGTTTCTTTGCTGGTAGATAAGTTTAAGGGATCTCCGACAATGGTTGCCCCGTACCATATTTGTGTAAGAATGCAGAATTTTTTGTTTATTTTTTGATTTTCTTTTCTATTTTCGTGCGACGACCTGTTTGCTTGAGCACTATTTCATTTTTGGTTTTGTTTCGGCAGACAAATATTTGGAATAGTGGTACTGTAGGCAGGAGTGTTAAAATGTTGTTCTCCTCAAAAGCCGAGGAGCGTGTTGATAAAAAGGATATGCTGAGAAACGTTTTTATGTGTCAAAAACTACATTTTGTGTGTTTGTTTTTATATGTTCTATTTTTTCTTATTATAATAATTTTATTTATTTTTTCGTGCTTCCAATAGGTCCTTTTTGCAATTTTGATCCGCCAGATACGAGGGATGGTGTTGGTCATTATTGTGTAGTTGCGTTAAATGTGAAAGAAAGGCGGTTTGAATTTCTTGACTCGCTCAACAAACCTGGCAGCCCTGATGCGGTCAGGGTTTTTAGGAGGATGGTTAAAAATATCAAGCGTGCATGGAAAGAAGGAAGCTCAAGTTCTGATGAGCCGCTAAATCCTCCTACACTTGATGGATTTGTGTTGAAACATGTCCTTGTCCCAATGCAGCCAAATGTGTGTGTTCTGTACAATCCTTCTCCAACATACTGCTTAAGTTTTTTTACTTCATTTTGTGAAACTGATGTTTTTTATTCTTTTATTGCAGGCATGATTGTGGATTCTATATGTTTCAATTCTTGGAGACCTGGGATGGTGTTCGAGTTGCTAAGTTTGGGGTGGAGCACATTGGCTACATCAGAAAGGCCATGCTTTATAGCTGGCTCACATCGAGGAAGTTTTGCCTTTATTTAACATCACTTCTAATTTTTGCAGATAAAGGTTGTTTTAGTGAACTTCTTTATCCTCCCTTTATTTATTTTTTGTCTACTGCTTGGTTCCGCTTCTTATGGTCAAGTGAGCTGCATTTTTCTTTATATGTGGGCTTCATTGTTCTTTATATGTGGGCTGCATTGTTCTTTATATGTGGGATGTATTGTTGTAGAGAAGTGTGGGTTGCATTGCTGTAGACAAGTGTGCTGCATTTAATGTTGACTAGTGTGCTGCAATGCTGTAGACAAGTGGGCTGCATTGTTGTATATGTAGGATCTTGAGAAGTAAGTCTTGCGGGGGATGATTAGACTACTTGACCAATTAAAAACTATGCCTTTTCCCAATTTTAGTCTTAGGCAGATTTCAGCTATCTTAGCACAAGTCAAGCAATCTTCACACAATTCAAGCAAGCATGCAAAGAGTATATTAGCAGCGGAAAGTAAAGCATGCAACTTGCAAGAATGTAAAGGGACGCTTTTGTTGATTTCAAACGCAATTTGGAGACACGGTGATTTTTGAGCCGTGGTTCCGATAGGTGGTGCTATCGTACGTCCACGTTGATGGAGACTTCAACCCACGAAGGGTAAGGTTGCGCGAGTCCACGGAGGGCTCCACCCAGGAAGGGTCCATGAAGAAGCAACCTTGTCTATCCCACCATGGCCGTCGCCCACGAAGGACTTGCCTCACTAGCGATAGATCTTCATGAAGTAGGTGATCTCCTTGCCCTTACAAACTCCTTGGGTCAACTCCACAATCTTGTCGGAGGCTCCCAAGTGACACCTAGCGAATCTAGGAGACACCACTCTCAAAGAAGTAACAAATGGTGTGTTGATGATGAACTCCTTGCTCTTGTGCTTCAAATGATAGTCTCCCCAACACTCAACTCTCTCTCACAGGATTTGGATCTGGTGGAAAGAAGATTTGAGTGGAAAGAAACTTGGGGAAGGCGAGAGATCAAGATTCGTATGGTAGGAATGGAATATCTTGGCCTCAACACATGAGTAGGTAGTTCTCTCTCATAAATGGTAAGTTGGAAGTGTAGGTTTGTTCTGATGGCTCTCTCCATGAATGAAGAGGAGGTGGAGGGGTATATATAGCCTCCACACAAAATCTAACCGTTACACACAATTTACCAATCTCGGTGGGACCGAATCAACAAACTCGGTCGGACCGATTCAGTAAACAATGTGACCATTAGGGTTTTCGGTGGGACCGATACACAACTCGGCAGGACCGATATAGTTAGGGTTAGGGCATAACGTAATCTCAGTGAGACCGATTACACAAACTCGGTGAGACCGATTTTGGTAATAAGCTAACCAGAGAGTTGGTCAGGCAAACTTGGTGGGACCGATTACTCAAACTCGGTGGGACCGATATTGGTAATAAGTTAACCAGAGAGTTTGCATTGTAATCTTGGTAGTACCGATTCCTCAAACTCGGTAAGACCGATTTTGATAATGGACATACACAAAGAGATTAAAATCCCATCTCGATGAGACCGAGATACCTATCGATGAGATCGATTTGCCTAGGGTTTGTGGCAGTGGCTATGACATCTGAACTCGGTGGCACCGGATAGAAAGAATCGGTGGGGCCGAGTTTGACTTTAGGTTTAGGTCATATGTGGATGTGAGAAAGTAGTTGAGGGTTTTTGGAGCATATTACTAAGCACTGTGGAGCAAGAAACTCATTAAGCAACACCTCATCCCTTCTTGATAGTATTGGCTTTTCCTATAGACTCAATGTGATCTTGGATCACTAAAATATAAAATGAAGAGTCTTGAGCTTTTGAGCTTGAGCCAATCCTTTTATCCTTAGTATTTTGAGGGATCCACTTTCCTCATCCATGCCATGCCATTCATTGAGCTTTTCCTGAAACTAGATGACTCGTTGCGCCCATGGCGCAAAAAGCGAGAGTGAGCCGAGTATTGAAAGCATGCATATTTCATTGATTTAGAATCAGTTTTATAGATACTTATATCCAATTACATGGTACCGTAATGTACCAAAAAGAAGAAATGAGATCACTTGACAATGGCATACATTTGTTTTATAGAAGATGCCAAATGGCGCAAGGTCCCAGCTCATACCAAGTAATTTTCTAAAAATACTTATCAACATGGCAATACTTTGTATCTTTCATAATGCTTCAAAATGAGGAGAATGATTATTTGAAAATATGTCTGTACCCTTTTCTATAGTTGGTACCACTTTGTTCTTGTTTTTTTACAAATTCTATGCTAATCAGGAATAAAAAGAGAATACACTGGTTTATTATACATTTATCAGCGTACCAACTGACATGGGCCTAATTTGTGTCTCTTTTCCTGGATCTATTCTAACCCATTGTGGCAAATAACATAGATTCATGCCTCTTCCAGCAGTAGGTCTACTGTGTCTTAGGGGTAGTGGTAAATACATCACAGTAACATGCATTCAGCAAAAGTGTCCTTCCCTGAGAACAAAAGATGGAGGCAAGTTCTTCAATGACTTTATAAGGTCCTTCTCCTAGTTGCTTGTCTTGGCCTGCAGCTTCACTGGTCATTCATGTGGTTGTTATTATCGCTGACCAAATAATCCTTCTCTTTTCTGTAGATATAAAAAACACACCTGACAACCTTGGAGCACATGAGTAGAAACCATCAATTTGCAATATCAACTTACATATTGGCATCCTGTTCCAAGAACAGATTGAGGGGAACATTTCAGGCAGCAGAGCATGCAACATGGGAAATTCTAAAACATATGACAACAGCTGGTCTTGCGACTTTCTCTCACTGTGAAAAAAAACATTCAAATATATATTTTTTGAGTACCAAGAAATCAAGGCAGAAGGCACCTAAAAGGTAACAATTGACATGCAACAATGGTAAGAAGATAGTTGTCTTGGTTTGGCCGAAACATATGAAGGGAAGAATCTGGACAAACAGTGGAAGGATCTGAGATCCGACCACCACAGTTGGATGGAGGCGGTTGGGTAAAGGAGCAGGGGAGGCCGGATGTTGCTCATCATCTCCCTCGTCATCCGCGTTGGCTACTGCATTGCCGTCCTCGCCGGCTGCTGCGCCAAGAAGTTAAGGAAGGAGGTTGACTGCTCTCGCCAATGCTCTTCCCAACCAGACTCATCCTCCTCATGGCATATGACATGTTTGGGCATAATCAGATTTCAGTCTAACCTGCATGTCTAACTGTATTATTTTTCTAATTTTGTCTGTTGACTACTTTTGATGCTTCCGAGTTTATCCCATGAGTGCATCTGCAGTATTTTGGTATTTGGTTTTCTTTCATTTCATTATAATTATTTCAAAAATAAAGCGAGAAAATTGACCCAAGGGAGTATCGAGACGTAAGATTATATTCAGACTACATTTTCTCTATACCATTAATGTATGAAGGTGTGAAGCCATGTTCAGACGTTTTTCTAACATGTGCCCATGTCATCCTCCTCCTGACATTGGAAGGCTCTTAGTAAAGGTAGGGTTTGTATTTGTATTTCCTTTTACCAGAGGGCATTAGAAAGTGAATAGTTAAGAATTAAAGTGTTTGCAGCAAATGATACAAATTTTAAAAGCAGATATTCGGAATCTTGTAAAGATAGATAGAAAGACGCATGAGATCTCCGAAAACTACATGAGACATTTCAGGGTTATTTAGTTCCAATGGTTGAACATGCTTGTAACTTTGATTCAAAATTTCAAAGCTCTTTGAAGCAACATAGATTGGGTTTAGAAGCTAGAATCATACAAACTGACAGTATAGGAACATATATTATCTTACTATAATAAAAATATTGATGCTTGTCAACTTAGTTCCTGATCAGCAGTACCAAAAACCAAAATAGTCAAGGATAAACAATTAAACCCATGAAAATTCAAATATCAAACTAAAACAAGATTGATTGCTTGCGCCTACACTAAAAGTAGAAGAAAAAGATCAACATGCGACACTAAAGAATGAGTAAGAACAACTGCAGAAACCAATGCCTGCTGGATGCTAATTCTCGACTATTGCATGCAGAATTAAATTAGAAAGGTGCAGTCATGAAGACCAAACAAGTGTACATATGGCATCCCCATTCTCTAATAGCGAAAATAGAACAGACATCCAAAGTAAAAAATCAATTCATATGTGTTAAGGCTGGAAGAAATATTCTAATATAAGCGATAATTCAGCGATGCAAACCCAATTTAAAATTTCCATTCCTACCAATGTAGATGAAATAATAAATCTATACATTCAGTGTGCTATTTTATTTGGATATACTAATGAGAAAATTAGGGAAGTGGGAAACCACTTCAGACCACATTTGCTTACAGGTGAGCTTATCGAAAAAACACCTATGCACTTTACCTTTTCAAAAGAAGGAAGCATTTATGCAACTCTTCGATAACTGAATCAACTTTCAGGTGTATATACGCTATAAGAAGAACAAAGTTAGTTGTTCCATTCTTCGCTACATGAGGGACGATGAAGATGGAGGGTTGAAGCAACAAGCTCTAAATTGGAAGATAAAGGTTGACTAGAGATATAATCTGTGTCTTGCTCACCTTGGCATCTTGGTATGAGGTGCGCCCGCTGTCACTTGACGTCTTGACCACCGCTGCTACCATCTATCCCAGCTACTGTAGCATGCACTGCCATTTAAAAGAAAAATACTATTCATGCATAGAAAAATCATAGCTGCAACTTGGAACGGCATGTTCTAGTAGAAATCCTAGATATACAAAGAGAGGCTTAGTCATAAATTAGTTGGGTGTCACACTACTATCGGGTGTTGCAAACAGATGTCAATGATATGCAAGTTTCTTTTCGTTAAGAGCGGTATCCATTTAGGTGTTCCCTTTGAATCATAATATGGAAATTCGGTTCTGATACACCATTTTATTCAGCCACAGACACCCAGGGTCAAAATCCACTATTGTTTTCACCACAAAATCAGATCAGACAAGAGGGAAAGACCACTTCGAATTATAATTAGCAAAGCACCATCCACTCTAAAATGAGGCAAACAAGGCACACATTGCTGCGCCCGTCCATTGTAGAGAAGGAATAACGGTTCAAATTGCAGCGCTTCAAGTATACAACCATAGAGAAAGGTCGATTGATTTATTGAGAGGCCATATGTCCACTTCAAAACTCGACGCCGGTTTCTAACTTCCTATTCTGACACATATTTATTACCAATAAAAAGTTAGCATTCAATTTTGAAGTAGAAAAGCAAAAACGCCCTTGTTTGTAATGGCACTTGAATACCAAAGCGAGGAATCCTTCACAGTGATAGGACATGATGTAAAATCAATTCCACACTACCACCATCTCATACGTGTAATGGAAAAGAAGATGAGCTTCAAAGTGACGGAAGATTGATCTACTATAACAATATTATCATCAGTTTTAATAGGCAAAAGTTTAAAGCAGACTCACCATGCTTCCCCACTTGTCCTCGACGACGGCCTCCAGATCGCGGTCGAGTAGCAGATCAATGACCTTGGAGTGGCCCTCGACCGATCCAGGAGTAGATTGAGCCGCCACAGATCGCGAGGTCACGCCCGACTTCGTCCGCGCAGGCCTGCGGCAGCCGGTGACCCTCTCCCGTCCGCCGGCACACCTTCCCTCCTCTTTTTCTCTCCTGGAGCAGCTCGAGACGGAGCGATGCCAGTCGACTCCATCGGACAAGGAGGATGGATGAAGCCATGGATGAGCGGCAGAGCACGGGTGCCGCGTGGAACCGGCGGCGCGACGGAAGGGAAGGAGGGGATCTCGAGCGCCGGGGAGAGAAGGTCGCGCCACGTGGCGGCATGATGGGAGGGAAGGAGGGGCCTCGAGCGCCAGGGAGAGAAGGCTGCGTGGAACCGGCGGCGGCGCGACGGGAGGGAACGAGGGGATCAGGGGATGGAGAGCACGGGAGAGAGGGGAGGGGAGGGGAGGGGAGAGGAGATATTTTCGCGGGACCCCTGCTCGCTGTTTTTTTCCTCGTGCGGTGCAACCTTTTTCTTTGTTTTTCCCTCCCGCGCTGTGCCCGTTGTGCACTGTATGCTCGCTTTTGTTTTTTCCCTCGCGCGCTGCCTGTCGACGTGGATGGCGCGAGCCTGGCTAGCACCCCCTTCATCCTTTATAGGTTAGATATACTAGGTAAAAGTGTTAGTCCAATAAGAGATATGTTGACATTAATTACCAAAACCACCCAGGGAGCACTTGTGCTTTCAATCTCCCCCTTTTTGGTAATTGATGACAACATACATCAAAGCTTTAGATAAAGATATAAAGAATAGCAAGTAAAGCTTTGGAAAGACATGTAACAAGCATAGGCTCCCCCTACATGTATGCAATCATGTGAATATGGAATATAGAAGCATGTGAATGCATGAACATGACAGAGTAGGCAATGTGTTACATATATCTTGGCCATATGCATCAAAGCAAAGAATATTAAAAATACCTTCATGCTCATGAGTCCTTCTTGCAAACAGTATGTACATCAGCAAGAATTCCTCATACACATGATTGTGATGCATATACTTACCTTGTGGTCTTGAGTTGGCTTAGGATGGAATGAACCTCCGTAAACAAGGTTAGATAACACATATACACCTACTAGCCAGAGCAAACAGAAGGAACCACAAGCATACCAAGACTGGGATGACATGTAGAGAGTGAGTACTAAGTACCACATTGAATTAGACATGTCCCCAAAGGTAAAGATATGCAATGAATTTAAATGATTTCTTTCCCTTAGATGTCTTACTCCCCCTGAATCTAGCATGGGATACTAGGAGAAGATAGGGAACAGAAAATTAGAGCTAAAAGGAACAAATGAACAGAGCTAATGCAAATAAGCACATATGAACATGTCTTTCCCCTCAAGAAGACATGTGGCATCTCTCCTCTTGAACACCAAGCATCTGGGATCCTTGAGGATTACTCTCTTCTTGAGTATTCTCTCCCCTGGAGATCTCTCTCTCCCCCTGTGGATCTCTCTCTCCCCCTGTGGGAGTGATACTCTCTCTCTCCCTTTGAAAGTGATAAGCTTTGATGTGATCTCTCTCTCCCCCTCTGACATCAATTTCCAAGAAGGGCCTTCTGGAGTTTGTCGTGAATGGGTTAGATCCTTGAGTCACAGTACAAAGCACTGATAAAAATGTGATGCTTGTAGAGGACAAGATTCATTGAGTGGAGCTGGAAAAAAAGCAAAGAGGAATAAGTGGCAAAATGTTTTTCCTGTTGTGAAGTCGGTGGCACCGAGTGGTATGCTTCGGTTGCACCGAGAGGATTCGGTTGGAGCGAAAATAATAAATTGGTGAAACCGAGTTCATCGCAGAGAAAACACTTGTCACCTCAGCTCACTAGACTAGTAAGATCTCACAAGGATTTGCAAGGAATTAACTGAATGATATGCAATGAATTGGATGCAACAAATGCAGAAAAGACAAAAAAGAAAGAAATCTAGATGAATTTTTTTTATTTGAAAGGGGAAACGAACATGCATGAGACAAATGCAAGAGCACAGAATAGAACACGAGAGAACTTCATCTAGAGATGGTCGGCGACAAAGTCACCTATGTTAGAGTATATTGACTTAGGAGTCAAGTGAGATCACTTGACCATAGGTCATACTCATCGTTTAAGCTAAAAATGGGGTTACCATTTTTCATTTAAGCATCTTGATGTATTCACATCTTGTCGAGTTGCTTTAACTCATGTCTCAGAGTAAAGCTTCTCTAAGATGGAATAACATACCTTGGGTGGTGGTGTTGATCGTAATCATGTAGTTGAACTTGTGTGGGTGCTCAAGGTTGATGTAGCTCATCAAGAGTTGGGAGTACCACTTGGAATTTGAGTTCATCTACCTACATGGGTTAGTTCTTGCAAGGAAGAGCACTTGTGTATCCAAAATAACAATCATGCATTTCAACATAGAATTTGTCAAAGGATATGTTTGAATGGTTCCATGCTTCCTTGTCTTCAACCACCATAGTATAGAGACTTGGTGATGTAGAGATTGCTCAAGATATGAGTAGGTTACAATCTCATGGAATTTGATTCAACCAAGTACCTACATGGGTTAGATAACATGCAAGATGCAAATATATCCAAGACATAAGATTATCATCATAAGAGAAATATCAAGGATTAGTCATAAGCTTATGTCTTGCATGTATCCAATGGAGTTTCTACTCCAAGTTTGAAGCATCAATGATGTTCAATTCTCCTCTCAACCTGCAAAACACTTTCTCATCAAGAGGTTTTGTGAAAACATCCGCTAATTATTTTTCGGTGCGAACATGCTTAAGATCAATGTCACCCTTAGCAACATGATCTCAAATGAAATGATGACGAACTTCAATATGCTTAGTTCGAGAATGTTGCACAGGATTGTGAGCAATTTTGATAGCACTTTGATTGTCACAAAGTCATGGAACATGTTTCACATATATCCCATAATCTTTAAGAGTTTGGGTCATCCAAAGTAATTGAGCACAACATGAACCAGCGGCAATGTATTCCGCTTCGGCGGTGGATAAGGATACCGACACAAGAGATCTACCAAGGAATTGACAAGTACTCGAAGTGGAATTTCTATCAACCTTGTCCCCGGCATAGTCCGAGTCGGAGTAGCAACAAGATCAAAAGAGGCCCTCTTAGGATACCAAATGCCAAAATTTGGTGTGAGAATTAAGTATCTCACTATCCTTTTCACGGCCTTAAGATGACATTCTTTAGGAGCAGCTTGATATCTTGCACACATGCACACACTTAGCATAATGTCGGGACGTGAAGCACATAGGTATAAGAATGAACCAATCATAGAGTGATAAACCTTTTGATCAACCGGTTCACCATCTTTGGTCAAATCAAGATGTCCACTAGTAGGCATGGGTGTAGACATACCTTTGCATTCTTGCATATTGAACTTCTTGAATAAGTCCTTAGTGTACTTCGTTTGAGAGACAAAAGCACCTTCCTTAGTTTGCTTGATTTGCAACCCAAGAAAGAATTTGAGTTCACTCATCATTGACATCTCAAACTTCTCCGACATTAGCTTTCCAAACTTCTCACTAAAATGAGGGTTAGTTGATCCAAATATAATATCATCAACATAAATTTGGCATACAAATAGTTCTCCATTAACCCTTTTAGTAAAAAGTGTAGAATCAATTTTCCCAATTTCAAAGCCTTTTTCAATAAGGAACTTAGTTAAGCACTTGTACCAAGCTCTAGGAGCTTGTTTAAGACCATAAAGAGCTTTGCGTAGTTTGTAGACATCATTGGGTTTATTAGGATTAATAAAGCCAGGAGGTTGTTTAACATAAACTTCCTCCTCTATTTCACCATTTAGAAAAGCACTTTTAATGTCCATTTGGTACAAGGTGATATTATGGTGATTAGCATAGGCAAGTAAGATGCGAATGGACTCAAGTCTAGCAACGGGAGCATAAGTCTCACCATAGTCCATACCTTCGACTTGTGTCTAGCCTTGGGCGACGAGACGTGCTTTGTTGCGAACTACTTGTCCATCTTCATCTTGCTTGTTGTGAAACACCCATTTGGTACCGATGATGTTGTGGTTGTTGTCGGGCTTCTCAACCAATGTCCAAACTTGATTTCTCTCAAAGTTGTGTAGCTCTTCATGCATATCATTTATCCAATCCGGATCTTCCAATGCTTCTTCGACCTTCATAGATTCAATGCTAGAGATGAATGATTAGTGTTCACAAAAGTTGGCCAAACGAGTTTTAGATCGAGTGATTCTCCCGGTTTGAAAATCATTGTAGATTTGCTCGACGGGGTGGTCTTTAGCAACTCTTGCTCGAACTTGTGAAAGCTTTTGCTTGGGTCTTGGTTGAAGATTTTCTTCATCTTGGCGTGTCCCACTTGTGGATGCTTCCGTATCAACTCTTGGTTCACCTTGTCGTGAAGTAGAAGCTTCCACTTGGACGGACGAGGTACTCTACTTCACCTCCGTTGGACGAATCTTGCCAATAGACAAGTCTTGGATTGCTCCCGAGGGGTCTTTGTCTCCTACATCGATTGGCAATTGCTCTACTTCCGAGCCGTTAGATTCATCAAACTTCACATCTACCATTTCTTCAACCTTTTGGGTGAAATTGTTGTAGACACGGTATGTGTGAGAGTTTGAGCCATAAACAAGTAGGAAACCTTCATGAGACTTAGGAGCAAATTTAGAACGACGATGCTTATCAAGAATGTAGCACTTTGAGCCGAATACTCGAAAGTATCCAACTTGGGGTTTGTTACCGGTGAGGAGCTCGTATGCCGTCTTGCCGAGTAGCTTGTGAAGATACAAGCGATTTGTTGCATGACAAGCTATCTCAACCGCTTCTGCCCAAAAGTGATTCGGCGTCTTGTACTCATCAAGCATCGTTCTCGCCATTTCGATGAGCGTCCGGTTCTTCCTCTCAACAACTCCATTTTTTTGAGGTGTGTACGTAGCCGAGAACTCGTGTGAAATCCCTTCTTCGTCAAGAAAGGTGTCCACATTTGCGTTCTTGAGCTCCGCTCCATTGTCGCTGTGAACCTTCTTGATCTTCACTTCAAACTGATTTTGAGCCTTCCTGGTGAAGTTTTTGAAGATCTTTTGGACCTGCGATTTGTCATCGAGTAAGAACACCCACGCAAATCTTGAAAAATCATCAACTATAACTAGACCAAAAGAATTTCCACCAAGACTTTTGTAAGCGTTGGGACCAAAAAGATCCATGTGAAGTAGCTCAAGTGGCCTCCTTGTGGTCATGATGTTCTTCACGGGATGCCTTCCTCCAACCTGTTTACCTGCTTAACAAGCACTTCAAAGTCTATCCTTATCAAATATGATATCGTTAACACCAAGGATATGATTCCCTTTAATAAGCTTGTCAAGGTTTCTCATGCCAACATGACCTAGTCGTCTATGCCATAACCAACCTTTAGAGGATTTAGCAATGAAGCAAGTTCTAGGTTGAGCCTTTTTAGTGAAATCAACAATGTAAAGATCACCTCTACGTATACCGGTAAAGACCATTTTATGATTGTCTCTACGAAACACTTGGCAATCTACTTCAGTAAATAGGACATTGAAACCGAAATCAACAAGTCTAGATACTGAAAGTAAGTTGTAGCCAAGAGATTCAAGTAAGTTGAAGCCAAGAGATTCAACGAGCATAACATTCTGAATGGAGTTGTCATGTGAGATGGCCACCTTACCGACGCGAACCACCTTACCCTTTGAGTTGTCACCAAAAGTGACATACTTTCGGGGACTATCATTTTCAGCAAGCTCACGAAACATGTCTTTATCTCCGGTCATGTGATCGGTACATCCACTGTCAAGAACCCATTCCTTTCCTCCTGCCATATATCCCCGAAGGTTTGTCATCGAGATCAAAGTCATCATCATCATCCTCATCATAGTATCCATGTTCAACATCGTCATGTGCTGGATCAATTCCTAGTGAGAGTGATTCATTAGTATGAGTTCGACAATAATCTCCTCTATGAATTCTAGTAGCTTCGGAAATAATATCGCTAATAATTCCAACATTTCCTTTGGCATGCATAACATTTGTAAGTTCAAATAGACAATTACAAAACATAGGATCATTGGAATTTATCTTACTCAAGGCAATAGACTTATCAAGAATTTCAACCAGATTTTTCAAAGAATAATTAGGAAATCGTTCCTCAAGAAATTTCCATATAGTGTAGGCACACTCAAGAGTAGGCAGTTTTCCAATCAAGTTTCTAGGCAAGCCTCTAGTGATAAGATTAACAATTCTAACATTCCTAATCATGTCAATAGACTCATCAAGGGTAGGATGCATAGGATCAACATAAGGTGCACAAGGACTAGCAATGTACTTGCTCAAATGATATTGATTCAAATATTACAAGCATCTCATTTTTCCACTCATGAAAATATTCTCCATCAAGTATAGGCACTCTATGTCTAAGACTCCCCAAAGTAGACTCATCCATCTTCCTCCAATGGTGATTAAACCAAAGCAATGGAGACCGATGCTCTGATACCACTTGTAGGATCTTGAGAAGTAAGTCTAGAGGGGGGTGATTAGACTACTTGACCAATTAAAAACTATGCCTTTCCCCAATTTTAGTCTTAGGAAGATTTTAGCTATCTTAGCACAAGTCAAGCAATCTTCACACAATTCAAGCAAGCATGCAAAGAGTATATGAGCAGCGGAAAGTAAAGCATGCAACTTGCAAGAATGTAAAGGGAAGGGTTTGGAGATTTCAAATGCAATTTGGAGACACGGTGATTTTTGAGCCGTGGTTCCGATAGGTGGTGCTATCGTACATCCACGTTGATGGAGACTTCAACCCACGAAGGGTAACGGTTGCGCGAGTCCACGTAGGGCTCCACCCATGAAGGGTCCATGAAGAAGCAACCTTGTCTATCCCACCATGGCCGTCGCCCACGAAGGACTTGCCTCACTAGCGGTAGATCTTCATGAAGTAGGTGATCTCCTTGCCCTTACAAACTCCTTGGTTCAACTCCACAATCTTGTCGGAGGCTCCCAAGTGACACCTAGCGAATCTAGGAGAGACCACTCTCAAAGAAGTAACAAATGGTGTGTTGATGATGAACTCCTTGCTCTTGTGCTTCAAATGATAGTCTCCCCAACACTCAACTCTCTCTCACAGGATTTGGATCTGGTGGAAAGAAGATTTGAGTGGAAAGCAACTTGGGGAAGGCTAGAGATCAAGATTCATATGGTAGGAATGGAATATCTTGGCCTCAACACATGAGTAGGTAGTTCTCTCTCATAAATGGTAAGTTGGAAGTGTAGGTTTGTTCTGATGGCTCTCTCCACGAATGAAGAGGAGGTGGAGGGGTATATATAGCCTCCACACAAAATCTAACTGTTACACACAATTTACCAATCTTGGTGGGACTGAATCAACAAACTCGGTCGGATCGATTCAGTAAACAATGTGACCGTTAGGGTTTTCGGTGGGACCGATACGCAACTCGATAGGACCGATATGGTTAGGGTTAGGGCATAACGTAATCTCGGTGAGACCGATTACACAAACTCAGTGAGACCGATTTTGGTAATAAGCTAACCAGAGAGTTGGTCAGGCAAACTCGGTGGGACCGATTACTCAAACTCGGTGGGACCGATATTGGTAATAAGTTAACCAGAGAGTTTGCATTGTAATCTCGGTAGTACCAATTCCTCAAACTCGGTAAGACCGATTTTGATAATGGACATACACAGAGAGATTACAATCCCATCTCGGTGAGACCGAGATACCTATCGGTGAGATCGATTTTCCTAGGGTTTGTGGCAGTGGCTATGACATCAAAAGTCGGTGGCACCGGATAGAAAGAATCGTGGGGCCGAGTTTGACTTTAGGTTTAGGTCATATGTGGATGTGAGAAAGTAGTTGAGTGTTTTTGGAGCATATCACTAAGCACTATGGAGCAAGAAACTCATTAAGCAACACCTCATCCCTTCTTGATATTATTGGCTTTTCCTATAGACTCAATGTGATCTTGGATCACTAAAATATAAAATGAAGAGTTTTGAGATTTTGAGCTTGAGCCAATCCTTTTATCCTTAGTATTTTGAGGGATCCACTTTCCTCATCCATGCCATGCCATTCATTGAGCTTTTCCTGAAATATACTAGGTAAAAGTGTTAGTCCAATAAGAGATATGTTGATATTAATTACCAAAACCACCCAGGGAGCACTTGTGCTTTCAATCTCCCCCTTTTTGGTAATTGATGACAACATACATCAAAGCTTTAGACAAAAATATAAAGAATAGAAGTAAAGCTTTGGAAAGACATGTAACAAGCATAGGCTCCCCCTACATGTATGCAATCATGTGAATATGGAATATAGAAGCATGTGAATGCATGAACATGACAGAGTAGGCAATGTGTTACATGTATCTTGGCCATATGCATCAGAGCGAAGAATATTAAAAAAATACCTTCATGCCCTTGAGGATTACTCTCTTATTGAGTATTCTCTCCCCCTTGAGGATTACTCGGTCGTGCCAGCGCAGGGAGAAAATGTCGATTTTTTTGATTTTGCTCGTCCATGCGTGTTTGAATATTGTAATTACTGTTGCTATAGGTTTGAATTCATTGTATTGCGGGTATAATTGTCATTTTTTGAATCGCATTTTTGGAATGAAAGCTGATTCTGTTCGTCCCGTTGGTGTGTCTTCCATGCAAACTTTTGCGGGGGTATTTTTCTATAGTTTAGTGGTTGTAGAATTTTTATGCGAGTTATGGAATTGCGAGTGAAATTGACACCTCTTTTAGTCTATCACATGTCTGTAGTTTTACTGCTTTAATTTTATTTGTTGTAGTCGTGGCATACGTTGTAGTGCATTGCATTGTTTTTGGTAGTGTACTTCGTTGTAGCTGCATTACAGTGGTTAAGGCTGCTTGTGATATTTCTCCTTTTCTTAAACTGCATTCTGTGTTCTAGATGACTACATAGTATGCATTTTCATACTGCATTAGCAGTGTTGTTATTGTTCTATTCTGCTATTAGAATGGATGGTCCATTATACACTTTTGTTACCTGAATAGTTATTATAAGAATTTTTTTTAACTACATACTATGAGAATTGTTTTTGAACATGGTATGTTAACTGCAAAGTTTCGACCATTTGCATTTCCTTTTTAGTGATCAGAGGGCTGCTTTTTTTTATTGGTACCACACTATGTGTTAGAGAGAACTGCATTACTGCCAACATCAACTTTGTCTAAAAAGGATGATAAAATGATGCAGTTGAGGTTGCATACTTTAAATAGGCATCATTCAAATTGTCTGATGGACATAATTTTAAAGCATTAGAAATATTGGTTGCTTCACATTAGACATCCTAGAGTGTAAATATTTTAAACTTGATGGAGTCTTCTTCTTTGTAGAAAAACACCATCGCCACTTCTCCGACCTCAAAGCCATTCTGGGAGACAAAATCTTTCCAACCAGTAGTTATGTTGATGCAGCCTTCAGAGTCAATGTGGTAGTCAGCTTGGATGTCTGCATACCCATTCTTGTGTTCTGTCTACAAAGTAACCTTCCCTGAACTCAAAGCAGGAAATTTTACTGTGGATGGCAGTTTCTACATATCAGAATGGGTGGAAAAAGAATTTTATAAGTAAACATCAATTGTTTTACTTTTATACTTAGTATGATCTGTTTATGTTGACTTAAATAGTTACATATATATGACTGCTATTTTCTAAAGTAGTTGCAATGTATGAACAAACTTATATACGCAATTGACCCCTAGTTTTACCAGGATATATATTATACTGCAACATGGTTGCACTGCAATGTCAGTAACAGTGTACTTCGCCAGTATGTTAAGATAAGTACAACGCTTATCTACTGACCCTTTTTTTTTGTTCATGTGTTGGGATTCTGATCTAACTAGTGTCGATACCTGGTGTGGTACTGAAGAAAGATAGGTGGAAGCATCTAGTCTTAATAGCTAACAAATCTAAACAACAATATAAATTCTGTTTTGTAATTTTTTGACACTACTGAACAAATTGATTGAACTATATATTCAGATGTGGATCTGCAGGCTAGATTTTGTCAAAAATTGTGAGGGAAAAAACATACCCAACATTCCTGCAGATCTGTGGTTGTGAGGTGATGAAGAAATGGCGCACGAAACCCCCTGTTGGGTATCATCAGGCACCCGATCATGCTGCGCCACTCGGTGTTGGTGAGCTCTAGACCTTCCGCGTACATGCATGTGTCTCCTGCCGGTGCCATCCTTGCCAAACACCCGCACTTATAGTCCATGGCGTGTTCAGTGGAATTCTAGAGAAGAACTGTGGATGGGATGAACCCTAGATCTACGATTTGAAGAAAATGAGGAACGGGGGGAGGAGTTGTGTTAGTCTCGAGCACAAATGGATACGTTTTATGCAACCAATTGAGCAATAGAAGTAATAAATGTTGTGGTTGGTGTTAGGTGGTGGATTGGTTCTGATTCAGTGTACACATTTGAGAAGCAACAGGACTGCTTACTTGAAAATAGAGAACTGCGTTGTCATATCACGACGAACTACGGAAAGCATGGTTGGGCCTGTGTTTGTGTATGGTATGTAGGATTTTTTTAAAAAAATTCAGTGGCATCTCTTTTGTTTGTTAGCCCTGTGTTCGGGTAGTGTAGACGCATTTGAGCCCTGGTTCCCGGTGCGCTGTGTGTGCGGCCTAATGTATATTGCGTGATAACAGAACTGCATTGCTTATACTTCCGCACTGCATCGCGTAAAACGCAGAACTGCACTTGTGTCTACATGTGTGTACTTCACCATTTTTTGGGTGTCCTTGCTATAGGCTTTGGTGTTTTTCTATGTGTTCTGTTGCGTGTAGTTATTCATGTAGGTAATACGGAATTGGTTGCTACACAGAACTGCATCGTGTAAGAACGTGCACTACATGTATATACTGCCTCGTACTGCATCTTGTTTTTGCCTGTACTTACTGCAGTTCCTGGTACGGGAGGGGTAGGGGAAGGGGGGTGGGGGGGCCACTTTTTTTTCAACTTATGGTTTTTTCTTAGTCGGCCTTGTTGGGCCTGTGTTCGGGTAGTGAAGAGACTCATTTGGGCCCAAGTTGGCATGTGAGCATGGCTTGTCCCCTGTGCGCTGTGTGTGCTCTCTAGTGTTTAGTCCCACCTCACCGCAGGATGGTGCGCTCGACCTGTTTATAAGCGCTGGTGAGGCATTCCGGTTGAACCCCTCTCGTTACTTATTTGGGCGCTTACACATGGCGCTCACAGCTCTATGCTCTCTAACTTATGGGCCCATGTGTGGCCGGCCCCATGCATTGTGACTCAGAACAACTCGCCTTCTGTGGGTGTAGACCTATTACGAGACTGGCTAGGGCCGGTAGCACCTGGGTGGTCAATTTTTTTTGCTTTATATTTTTCTGTCTTAGGTATTTTTTTCAATGTCGGGGCATGCACTGCATTGATCAGGGTTATGTACTGCTTGTGCACGCATTCCGTACTGCATGTACAGTTCTCATTTTTTGTTTGCATGTTTTTGCTCTTATGTAATCTTTTTTCCCAATGTATGGGAGTGCATTGCTTAGTAAATCATACGTGTAATGCATTGATTATGGTTCTGCACTACACGTTCATATATTTCTCCACTGCATTGATTATTTACATGTTTGCGTTTTTATTTTTCTGTTTTTGCTCTTACGTATTCTTTTTTCAAATTTAGGTCCGTGTACTGCTTTGTTGGTTATGTTAAAACTTCATCCGATAGAGCCTGTACTGCATTCGTATTTTTCTGTCTTAGATATTTTTTTTGATGCCGGGGCGTGCACTGCATTGATCAGTGTTTGTACTGCATTTGTACACATTCCGTACTTTATGTACAGTACTCATTTTTTGATTCCGTGTTTTTGCTATTATGTAATCTTTTTGTCCAATGTATGGGAGTGCACTGCTTAGTAAATCATATGCGTAATGCATTGATTATGGTTTTGTACTGCACGTTCATATATTTCTGCACTGCATTGATTTTTTACGTGTTTGCGTTTTTCTTTTTGAGTTTTTGCTCTTATGTAATTTTTTTTTCAAATTTAGGTTCATGCACTACTTTGTTGGGTATGTTAAAACTTCATTCGACAGAGTCTGTACTGCATTCGTACACAATTTGCACTGCATGCGTCCTGTTTGCATTCTGTACGACAATTTCATCACCAGCAAACTAAGTTGAACAAAAAGCAAACTAACATAATCAAAGTTCATCATTACAATCGATTCTGCATGGCAAGCAAACTAAGTTCAGCACACAAGCACTCTAACGATATATAAGCAAACACCATAGAGCAAATTTGATGTTAATTCTGAAACGACGCTGGAATTGTTGGCTCTTGGCCGGCACCATCTTCTTCTTCACCAGTTAGGCTCTTCCCATCCCTAGCTTCTCCTCGCACGCTTCTCTAGGGGCTCGTCCTTCTCCAGCTTTGCACGGCGAAGGCTGTCCTGGGTGAGGGTGATGCGGTTCCATATCTCATACGCTGCATAGGCGTCCTTTGCCGCGTACTCGATGTGCCTCATGGACATAGGCAGGGTGGCCCAGCGCCTGTGCTCGTCGCTGGTGATCTTCTTCTTCATGTTGTTGTAGTAGTCGTTGATGAGCATGCCGGAGACGTCTCCAAGGGAGTCCAACGCCTTGGTTACCTCGGGTACCCTCCACTCCTTCTTGATGTCGACGAAGTTGGCGACCTCCAGTTTGACGCGCTCTAGCCTAGTTTTGTCGTCGTCGATGGAGAAGCCTGCAAAGGTGTACCTGGGGTCGGCGAGGAAGTTGTCGAAGATGGTGCACCTTTCAGAGGCGCTCATTTGGAAGAGCAGCACCGGGTGATTCTTGCCGATGGAGAGCTGGCAGAGGGCGGGTTTCTGCGTCACTTCAGGCTCGTTGTCGTACTCGAGATCAATGCCGACGATCTTGTGGCGCTGGAGGCTGAGGTGGCGCTCATACTGTGTGAGGGAGATCGCCATCTGCTTCTTGTCGTTGGTGTGGATGACTTGCAACTTGGTGTTGCCGTGTGCCTCCACGGCCTTGTCGCCCTTGTACTCGCCGGTGAACGTCATCGCCGGTAGCAAGACTTGGTGCTTTTGCGTTGATATGGAGCAATTTGGTGGTAGCGCAATGGATACTTGTGTTGTTGTGGATGAGAAGGCCTTTGGCAGGGGTCTGAATTTAAGGGGAGGGCACGGGGTGGGATGGCCACGTCGGATGAACTACATGATCTCACTGACGATGTGGTTGTGCAGATCGTGGGTTGATGTTACATCTGTGATCGTGGGCTTGTGGCGATGGAACTGCTCCGGTTGGGTGGTTGTATGTGAACGTGGTTTTTTTAAGGTGGTTTTATTTTATTTTTGATCAGTAATTTTTTTTAACCACCACTTTTACTGTGGGAACGGGCATTTTGTCACATTTTATATTTGTATAGTGCGTGATAACAGAACTGCATTGCTTATACTTCCGCACTGCATCGCGTACAACGCAGAACTGCACTTGTGTCTACATGTGTGTACTTCACCGTTTTTTCGTGTCCTTGCTCTAGGCTTTGGTATTTTTCCCTGTGTTCTGTGCCGTGTATTTATTCATGTAGGTAATATGGAACTAGTTGCTACACAGAACTGCATTGTGTAAGAACGTGCACTGCATGTATATACTGCCTCATACTGCATCTTGTTTTGCCTGTACTTACTGCAGTTCCTGGTACGGGAGGGGTAGGGGAAGGGGGTGCCCCCCCCTGACTTTTTTTTGAACTTATGGATTTTTCTTAGTCGGCCTTGTTGGGCGAGTGTTCGGGTAGTGAAGAGAATCATTTGGGCCCAGGTGCCTGTGAGCACGGCTGGTACCCGGTGCGCTGTGTGTGCGCTCTAGTGTTTAGTCCCACCTCACCGCCGGAAGGCGTGCTCGACCTGTTTATAAGCGCTGGCAAGGCATTCCGGTTGAACTCCTCTGGTTACTTATTTGGGGCGCTTACACACGGCGCTCACAGCTCTATGCTCTCTGACCTATGGGCCCATGTGTGGCCGGCCCCATGCATTGTGACTCAGAACGACTTGCCTTCTGTGGGCGCAGACATATTACGAGACTGGTTGGGGCCGGTAGCACGTGGGTGGTCAACTTTTTGTTTCTTTGTATCTTTTTTCAATGTCGGGGCGTGCACTGCTTTTAGTAAATCATGCGTGCACTGCATTAAATAGAGTTATGTACTGCATGTGCACGCATTCCGTACTGCATGGACAATTCTCATTTTTTTGTTTCCGTGTTTTTGCTTTTATGTAATCTTTTTTTTCAATGTATGGGACTGCACTACTTAGCAAATTTCAATTATGCTGCAGTGATTTTGGTTATGTACTGCACGTTCATATACTTCTGCACTGCATTTATTATTTCCGTGTTCACGTTTTTCTTCATCGCTGTGTTCTATGCCGTGTATTTATTCATCTACGTAATGCGGAACTGGATTGCTATGGCTTACTGCATCATTTAACAAAATGCATTGCATTTGTCTAGTGCTGGTACTGCATTTGTTTTTTGCCCGTGCTTACTGCACTGTACGGGAGGTGTAGGGGAAGAGGGGGGTTGGAGGTGTACTGCATTTGTTTTTTTGTGTGACACTTATTTGAAGGTAGACTTTTTTTCGGATGTGTTTTCTTAACATGCGTGTTTGTTTTTTATTTTAACTTTTTTGACGAACTGTATGTATTTTATTTTGGGAAAATTTTGTTTTTGCCACTCTAGATTTTGCCAATTTTCCTTATGCCACTCTAGATTTTGACATTTCATTTATGCCACTCTTAATTTTTGACTATTATCATAATTGCCATTTTGTGGCAAAAGAAAAATAATTTTATTTCATTTTTGCCACTCACAACTTTTGACAATTATCACAATTGCCACTCTGAAAATTTTGCTTTTGCCATGGGAATGGCAATTGTGATAATTGTCCAAAACTAAGAGTGGCAAAAATGAAATGCCAAAATCTAGAGTGGCATAAGGAAAATTGGAAAATCTAGAGTGGTAAAAACTAAATTTTCCCTTTTATTTTGTTTTACCGTTTGAACTTCATGACTCTTCATAGGGAACTCCATCATGTGCATTTTTTGAGTAATATGTGCGTTTTGATGTAGTCTGGCTTATTTTATCTAGGCCGTTTTTGGGCCGGCCCATTTTTTGTGATCCTTTTGCGACACGCGGGCGTAAAACGTATCCCTTCCAGGCATCTCTCCCTCGAGCAAAACCGCCGTCGCCTGCAGCAACCGCCGTCGCCTAAGGAGCCGCCGCCCTCTAGAGGTCCTTATTCCTGCATTCCGTATTGCCGTCCGCTCCATGAGCCCTTGCTACCGCGCTCCCGCGGCCCTTTCCTGTCTGTTCCCGTCGCCGCCCCCCCTCCCTCCTTCCCGCCGCCATCGCTGCACCCTTTTTTGTGGTACGTTCCGCTTGCCCTCGGTCTTGATCGTCCCCTCGTTTTGTTTAGTGATTCTCGTAGTTGATGTTGCTCTTTTTGCTTGTGTAATTTTTTCGTGGGCAGTCGATTTTATCTCGTTTTGAAGTCCATAGTCGTGTGTAGCAATGTGGATCTAGGGTTTCGTGAGATTTTCGCCAATTTTGTTGCTTATGTCTGTCACTTCGTCCTTGTGCTGCAGGCAAACACCATGTCTTCGCCGAGCAGAGTGGAAGGAGGAGTTCAGGATATGTGGAGTGCTTATTTTGGGCTCTGTTTATTTTGTTTGATGTTTATCTAGTTTCCTAATTCATCCTGCATATTGGTTTATGCTCTGTTAGTTGTCAGCGTTCGTTTGCATTATTTTGTCATGTGATGTTTTGTAATTTCTGTTTTCTTGTTCTTTTTGAATCCAGTAGGTGATTGCAGTGCTCATAATGATACACCAATTGACTCTCGTTGCCCTGGTGGTAAGGATCATGGTGTCGAGGGAGGACATCAAGTGAATTCGCCGGTTGAATCTTCTCCCATAAGTGTGGCTGCTCCTTCTGGTATGTGATTGATTTGTTTATTTTTTTGTATGTTGGTTGCTTGATGTTATACAAATTGGTGTTGCCTTGTTTTATCTAGTCCGACATTTGGTTGGGAACGACCGTGAAGTTAGTGTATGCAGCACTGCATTTATTTGTATGTGTGAACTCCACCATATGTATGTGTGAACTGCATTGTTGTTTTATTCAAGTTTTTTGTACGATGTATTATTTTTTTATTTTGAGCTTATGGTTGGAGCACTTCATTTATATGTCTAACTGTACTGCATTTGTTCTTTTTGTGCACTTTTTAACGAGCATAGTCAAACTTCATTTTGACGCAATGTCTATTTTCCATGCTGGGGCGCCTGGGTTTGAGGAGGTTACTCAATTGACTTACTATTATTTTGTAGAGGGTAATGTTGGTGTGAGCTTTGATCAGAGATGTCCCGTCTTGTCTGAAACACAATTGCAGTCTGTTGATGGTACAGAGGAAGTTACACAGGATTGGATGGTCTCAGAACAACTTCGTCAATATGAGTTGAAGCAAAGCAAGAAGAAGTTGAGGTTTGAAATTGACTCAAAGGAGTTTGCGGAGAAGGAGAAGGAGAGGAGAGCTGCAGATGGTGCCAAGGGTGGCAAATTTGACAAGGGGAAGCAACCTTCTTTGCAGAAGAAGAGGCTGAGTACTGTTGCTAAGGAAGGTGGTACACCTCGGCGGAGTCCACGTGTTGCTGGAATGAAGAAGAATCTTGGCAAGAGAACTGCTGAAGCTAGTGGAAATGATGATCCTCAGCGCAAGCGACTACATGTCACTGAAGGTCCCAACTCTGATGATGACGACTTTGTGCTTGCTGATTATGTGAAGGGTGTTCACCTTTGTAGACACAAAGACTGTGGTTCATCTAAGAGTCTACCCAAGCGTGCCCATGATGACGTCGATGAAGATGTTGGTGGTGACTCTAGCGAGGAGGTGGATGCTGCTCCAAAGGTTTGTTGAAGTGCACTGCATTTGTTTCCTTCATTGTCATTCTTTCAATCTTTTCTATGTCTCTTTTTTATGACTAGTCTTTTAATGTGGACTGCATTTCCCTTTACAGAGAGGAAGAAGTCTAGTAAGAGCAATGCAACTGAAGATGATGCTGAGGGAGATGATTCTCGATTTAACAAGACCGTACGGTTGTCGCTTCCAACTGCTTGCAAGGCTGCTTCTTTGTTGAAAGAGGCACATTATAGTCGTGTTAGGGATGCTGGATTTGGTGTTGTCTTCGATCTGTCAGTAAAGAAAAATGCGTCGCGCATTCTTATGTGCTATCTGATGGGAGTGATTAACGCTGCCACCATGGTTATGGACTTTGGGAATGGCAGGGTGATACGTCTCCAATGTATCTATAATTTATGAAGCATTCATGCTATATTATTATATGCTTTGAATGATTATGGGATTTGTTATACACTTTTATATTACTTTTGGGACTAACCTATTAACTGGAGGCCCAGCCCATATTGCTGTTTTATTGCCTGTTTCAGTATTTCGAAGAAAAGGAATATCAAACGGAGTCCAAACGAAATGAAACCTTGGGAAACATGATTTTTTTGGAAGATTATCATCCTGGAGACTTGGAGTCCACGTCAGAAGATACTCGAGGAGCCCAGGAGATAGGGGGCACCCCCCCTACTGGGCGCGCCTACTGTCTCGTGGACCCCTCGAGCACCCCCCGACCGACTTCTTTCGCCTATATAAGCCTACGTACCCTAAAACCATGATATATCAAGATAGATCGGGAGTTCCGCCGCCGCAAGCCTCTGTAGCCACCAAAAACCTCTTGGGAGCCCTTCCCGGCACCCTGCCGGAGGGGGGGGATCCTTCACCGGTGGCCATCTTCATCATCCCGATGCTCTCCATGACGAGGAGGGAGTAGTTCACCCTCGAGGCTAAGGGTATGTACCAGTAGTGTAACATCCCAAATTTTCAATTTGGAATGTTATACATAGATCATCATTGCATATCATGTTTTTGTTGCATTGCTGGCTCGATCCTAGAAATTCTATGCAACTCAAGGACCCACGGAGAGAGTTGGGGATTTCGTTATTTTCTTATTTGAGTTTTCTCAAATTTTGAAAATAGGATCATTGATTTTATTTATTTTATATTCAATTATTTCTACTACCAAAAATTCAGAGAGGGAATAAAATGCCTTTCCAAAAATAAAGAAATAATGAAGATTTAATAAAAAATCAAATAAGATTTATTTTGGAGTTTTTCGCCCTTTTATTTGGATTTAGGAAAAATGCGCATTTTTCAAAATTGCATTTAGGCCCCAAATAAATGTTCTTCTTGTCCGGCTTGATTTTAGAAGCCGGGGAAAATTTATTTTCGGGATTTTTGGAGTCCGTTTAGTATTTCTTTTTATTTTTCTTCTGCGCGGAATTATTTAAAAAAAACGCGAACCGCCTCTGGGCCGTGCCCGAACGGGACTCCGCTCGGGGGCAGCTTATATAAAGTGCAACCCCGGCGCCCCAGTCCACTAGATCCCGCCGCCGGCCCACCCCGCGCCCGAAACCCTAACCCTAGCCGCCTCGAGCCCCGCGCCGTGCTGCCGCCAGCCACCGCCGCCGCCACCAGCCGCCGGAGCCGCCGACTTCGCCGGAGCCGCCGCCGCCGCCTCGTCGACCCGCCGCCCGAGGTTCGCCGCACCTCGTAATCCGCGCTGTTTTTTTTATAAAAACCGAGCGGTTTTCTTCAGTTTTTTTTCGGTTTATTTTATTAGATTGTTTTTTTGGTTTAGTTTAATTAGCGAGCGTTCGCTCGTTCGTTCGTTTTAACGAACGTACTCGTCAGATCTGTTTAGTCAACGAACGTTCGTTCGTCAACCCGTTCGTCGTTTTTCTTTTTCTATCCGCGATTTTTCTGATTGCGATTCCTGATCCGATTTTCGTTTTAGTATAACTTTTCGCTCGTTTATCGGAATCACGCGATTCAAGCGCCTGGAGTTTCATCTCGAAACCTTCTTTCCGAATAATCAACTTAAACCAGTTTTTATTCTCGAAACCTTCTTTCCGAATAATCAACTTAAACCAGTTTTTACTTCTGTAAAATTTGACTTAGATCCAGATTAGTAAAACGAAGCTGTTTTCTTTCGCCGTTTGACTTTCGTTGCTTTGTTTGATTTTGTTCTTTTTGCAAACCGGAGTTCTTAAGTTGAACTTTTCAGGTTAGATCTTTTATTCGAGTTTTACTTGTGCATTAGATGAGTACTTATTGTATGTTTGTTTGTTTGTTTGTCTGCGATAGAATACCCGGAGTGCGCCACCTGTTACTTCGAGTCTCTAGGTTTCGCGGATCATCAGCAAGGCAAGTAACACTTTGATCATACCTTTTCTCATACCCAGTTTTTATGCATTAGACCAATCTTCAAACAATTGCATGATTAGGATCTAATTAAATTGTGGGACGGGAAGTAGATGAGGTAGTACCTATTACCTGTTTTATCTTCAAACCCCTGGGAGTTACTTCTATGTTTGCTTATTATGCCATGCTATGCTAGTAGACGTGGATTGGGTGAGTGTATCCATGACAGATGTGAGATTGTTAATCAATGGTTTATTTAAGGTGGCAACTTAAACACACATCTAGGTGGATTGAGGCACCTGGTTTCTATCAGGACTTGCCTGTATTTCTTCGGACCGCCACCCAGGCTCAAAGGGATCATGAGATTATTCAAACTAGAAACTTCCGTGTGCAGCCACAAGCCATTATGGGCTCTGGCATAGTTGATTAAGTTGTGCGAACTCTTACGGGTAGACTAGCAGATGTAGGGGAAAGTAGGTGTACCGGTCTACCCACATGTAAGGTGCCAGTGCTTCCGAAAGACTATGTCTCGGTCATCCGTTTCTCAAACATCATGTAGTGCGAGGAATCAAATGGAGGCGATCGAGTCTTGTGGGGAAAAGTGCGCAAACCTTTGCAGAGTGTTAAACTAATCATGGTTAGCCGTGTCCCCGGTTATGGACATTTTGAGTATCTAGACCTGGATATCATGTGAATCTCATCATGTTACTCTAAATTTAATACTGTTGGGTTTAATGAGTACTTTTTAATTGGGATTGAGAATGCTGTCAACCATTCTCAATGTTTAACAACCACCATGATAGTTAAATAAATTTATTCCTTTGCAGTAGGGAAAAATTGGCTTTATGCAAAACTAAGACCATAGAGCTTGTCCACCAGCCAGATATGCATGTAGTATAGCTTAATCCATTGTTATCCTCTATGTGTTACATTGCCAGCATATTCCATGTGCTGACCCTTTTTGGGCTGCAACGTTTCATGTTGCAGACTTTTCAGACAACGAGTAAAGTGCTTTTAGGTCGTGGTTCTATACTCAGTGATGCCATTGGAGTTGATGGACACACTTATCTTCCAAGTCTTCCGCTGTTATCGATTTTAGATGGCCTGAAGCCATATTTATTTCAATAAGTTCTCTTTTGAGACATTCGATGTAATAAGTGTGTGATTGCTACTCTGTTATAAATCCTCCAGTTACCGTGTGATGTCAGCATTACTGATCCAGGGATGACACTGAGCACAGAGATCAGACTGTTTGAGGTCTGGTTGCTACAAGGTGGTATAAGAGTGCACGCTGACTGTAGGACACGGCCACTAAGCTTAAGCCTTAGATCACTACTCTTTCTTCCCATTTCTGACTCCTCATCTTTTCTATTCTTTAGGATGGCGGATGCAAGGATCAAGTTCGCACAACCAGATGAGAATTCACCTTTTGGATGTCACTTGAAGGAAGCCACTAGATACCTGAACATAGGAGTACCAAGCTTCACTGGGACTTTCAACGCCACTTTACCCGAAGAGGAGCGCTGGAGGATTCAAGTCTACATTCCAGGAAGGACATTCGCACTAGTCACGGAACCAATAGAATTTACCTTTGATGCACCAACATGGAGCCTAGGAAAGAGCATGGCAGCTCACATCGCCATGGGACGAATTGGAGAAGTTTACTACAATGATCTCAAGAATACTATCTACCAGATTTGTGGGCGCCGAGGTGAGCATTGGGAGATGATCACTACCAGGAGGGACAGATCAATCGCAGCTTATATTCAGGAGTTAAACCAACACATCCGACGCCAGGAAAATCAGATGTGCGCAGATATTGAGGATCTACAGAAGTCTATGACCAAGATCAAGGAGCTAGAAGAAGAACTCCAGGCTACACGTAAAGACTATATGGAAGAAATCGTCGCTCTAGTAAGACAGAACTGAGACCTTAAGGAGAAGATTGGAATATTCATGGGAGGATCAGCACCCAGAGGAGAAGAGGATGAACCTACTTGCCCAGATAATTATATCATCATCGACGACACCGACTCGGATCCCGACGACAGCGATGATGACTATGTTGATGAAGCTGGAGCAGATATCATGGAATCTGCATCGAAGCAGTTTTTCTAGTTGACCACCAAAACAGTAGTAGAATTTTCCACCATTTAATTAGTTTTAGTCCAAGCACTTTTGTAACGATAGTTAGACCATTGTATGCCCTTGTTTGAATTGATTGGAATGATATTGTGTGTTTTGTCTCATGTGCATATGGGTAGTGTTATCTCACTAGACGTCACTCTATTCTTAACTCTCCCCTTTAAACCCTCAGATGCCTCCGAGACGCGACCCCGAGTTTGTTTTTCCGCCAGAGATCACTCAGTTGATTCAGCAGCAGAATACCTTGATTCAAACATTGGTACAGAACCAAGGCAACAACAACAACAACCCACCACCACCACCACCTGTTGACCATCTGGCACGTTTCTTAAGGTTGAACCCGCCGGTGTTTTCCAGTAGCACCGAGCCGATAGTAGCAGATGATTGGCTCCGTAAGATAGGGAGGGAGTTGACCACTGCAAGATGCACGGATGGAGAAAAGGTGAAGTTTGCCGCACATCAGCTTGACGGACCCGCAGCAGCATGGTGGGAGAATTTTACAGCCACTTACCCTGTAGACACTGTCACATGGAATCAGTTTCAGCAAGCTTTTCATACTACCCATGTTTCAGCAGGAGCTATGGCCATGAAGAAGCGTGAGTTTCGCAACTTACGCCAAGGAGGACAGACGGTTGGCCAGTATGTGGATGATTTTAGTAAGCTAGCACGTTATGCCCCAAATGACGTTGCTACGGATGCAGCTAAGCAGGAGAAGTTTCTAGAAGGACTAAATGATGAGATGAGCATGCAGTTGATGGTAGCCACTTTCAATAACTACCAGGAGTTAGTAGATCATGCTCTTATGATTGAAGGGAAGCAGCAGCAGATTGACAATCGTAAGAGAAAGTATGCACGGGGAAAGTACAATTCTAGAGCTCAGCAGAAACCACGCTTTACTCCAAAGTCAGGAGGACACTTTCAGCATACTCATGGAGGAGGCAGCTCGCACAATCATAATGGCACAAAGAATGGAAACAGGAATGGAGGAAGCAATGGACAAAGCCGCACCAACCCATCCACACCATCCAAGGTAGACCTGAGTCATATCACTTGTTATAAGTGCCATAAGACTGGGCATTATGCAAATGACTGCCCGGAAGCCCAAAATGGAAATGGCAATGGAAGCTCAGGAAAGAAGCCGAACCCTTTCAACAGGGGGCAAGTGAACCACGTTACCGTGGAGGAGGTTGAAGCTCAGCCAGACGCAGTAATAGGTAAGTTTTTGGTTAAGGCATTTACTGCAGTTGTTCTTTTTGATACTGGTGCATCACATTCATACATATCAAGGGGATTTGTGGACAAGTTTAGCCTGCCCACTAAGACTCTTAAGACACCCATGCTAGTAAGTTCATCGAGAGCTGAGTTTATGGTTAGTAAAGGATGCTTTCAGGTGCCATTAAGAATAGGAAGGCATGTTTTCCCAACGGATTTAATTATATTGGAATCCCAAGGTTTGGATGTAATTCTTGGTATGGATTGACTGTCGATGTATGGAGGAAACATTGATTGCGCCAGCAAGACAATTTTGCCTACGACACTAGAAGGAATAAGAATCAAGTATGTATCACGGCATGAGCCGAGGAGAGCACATGTAAAATCCTTATCAGGAGTTGTGCAGGAGGAAGTACCAGTGGTAAAGGATTTCCCCGATGTATTTCCAGAAGAGTTGCCAGGCATGCCACCGGATAGAGACATTGAGTTCTTAATTGAACTACTGCCAGGCACGGGGCCGATATCCAAGAGACCGTATAGGATGCCAGCCCAAGATTTGGAGGAAATTAAGAAGCAGATTAAGGAGCTGTTGGACAAAGGTTTTATATGCCCAAGTTCTTCGCCTTGCGGATCGCCAGTACTTCTGGTGGAGAAGAAGGATGGATCGTTAAGAATGGTTGTTGATTATCGCGGATTGAATGAAGTAACAATCAAGAACAAGTACCCACTACCAATGATCAATGATCTGTTTGATCGGTTGCAAGGAGCTAAGGTGTTTTCCAAGATCGATTTGCGATCAGGATACCATCAGTTGAAGATTCGGGAGCAAGATATACCGAAGACGGCTTTTACCACCAGGTATGGGCTGTATGAGTATACCGTTATGTCATTTGGTCTGACTAACGCCCCAGCCTATTTTATGAACATGATGAACAAGGTGTTTATGGAGTTTTTGGATAAGTTCGTCGTGGTGTTCATTGATGATATTTTGGTTTACTCGAAGAATGAAGAGGAACATAAGAAACACTTGCGTATGGTACTCGAGAAGCTCAGAGAACATCAGCTATACGCCAAGTTCAGCAAGTGTGAGTTTTGGTTGAATGAAGTTGGATTTCTCGGATATGTTATATCCAGAGAAGGTATCGCAGTAGACCCCACTAAAGTTGTCACTGTGACGGACTGGGAAGCACCAACAACAGTTGGAGAAATCCGGAGTTTCCTTGGACTCGCAGGATACTACCGGAGATTCATTGAAAATTTCTCGAAGATTGCAAAGCCTATGACAGAGTTGTTGAAGAAGGATACTAAGTTCATTTGGACTGAGGAGTGTGAGGCTAGTTTCCAGGAATTGAAGAAACGTTTGGTTACCTCACCAGTATTAATTCTGCCAGATCAGACTAAGGATTATGAAGTGTATTGTGATGCTTCACGTCGAGGACTTGAAGCAGTGCTTATGCAGGAGGGAAGAGTTGTTTCGTATGCTTCACGGCAGCTTAAGCCTCATGAGTTGAATTATGCTACTCATGATTTGGAGTTAGCAGCCCTAGTGCATGCACTGAAGACGTGGAGACATTTTCTCATTGGGAATCATTGTGAGGTGTACATGGATCATAAGAGTTTGAAGTACATCTTCACGCAGAAGGAGTTAAATCTCAGGTAGAGGAGATGGTTGGAGCTTATTAAGGATTATGATATGAGATTGCATTATCACCCCGGGAAGGCTAACGTTGTAGCAGACGCGTTGAGCCGTAAGAGCCACGTCAATACACTAATAATGGGAGGAATACCCAAGGAGTTAGCCGAGGATCTTCATGATCTATGTTTGGAAATAGTTCCGAGAGGCTATGTAGCAGCAATGGAGATTTAGTCTACGTTGATGGATAAAATCAGAGAAGCTCAAAAGACAGATAAGGAAGTTGCCTCTATAAAGGAGAAAATGAGCGAAGGGAAGGCTAAGGGATTTCGTGAGGATGAGTACGATACCCTATGATTTGAGGACCGTGTTTATGTGCCCATTGACCCAGAGATCAGGAAGTTGATTCTGCAAGAGGCACATGATTCACCATATTCGATTCACCCCAGAAATACCAAGATGTATTTGGATTTGAAGGAAACTTTCTGGTGGACCGGAATGAAGAAGGATATTGCAGAGTATGTAGCAGTTTGTGATGTATGTCAGAGGGTGAAAGCAGAACACCAGAAGCCAGCCGGATTGTTGCAGCCATTGCCTATACCCGAATGGAAGTGGGACAAACAAGGCATGGACTTCATCACGGGATTGCCCAGGACTCATTCAGGCTATGACTCAATTTGGGTTGTAGTCGATCGTTTGACAAAGGTAGCTCATTTCATCCCAGTAAAGACTACCTACAGCGGTGCCAAATTGGCTAAGATATACATGACAAGGATTGTATGCTTGCATGGAGTTCCGAGGAGTATCGTATCAGATAGAGGAACCCAATTCACCTCACAGTTCTGGAAGCAGTTGCACGGGAACCAGGCTGGAGTTTAGCACAGCATTCCATCCACAGACAGATGGACAGACCGAGAGAGTCAATCAGATTTTGGAGGATATGCTTAGAGCTTGTGTTTTGGATTATGGATCAAGTTGGGATGACAACTTGCCATACGCGGAGTTTTCTTACAACAACAGTTATCAATCCAGTTTGAAGATGGCCCCTTTCGAAGCCTTGTATGGAAGGAGGTGAAGAACCCCGTTGTTGTGGGATGAGGTGGGAGACCGCCAGTTGTTTGGACCGTATTTGATTAAGGAGTCTGAACAGATGGTAAAATTGATCCGCGATAGGCTCAGGGTAGCTCAGTCAAGACAGAAGAGTTATGCAGATTCAAAACGCAAGGAGACAGAACACGAAGTCGGAGACAGAGTTTATCTTCGAGTATCTCCCCTTCGAGGAGTTAAGCATTTTGTAGTTAAAGGGAAGTTAGCGCCACGTTTTGTGGGGCCATACAAAGTTTTGGAACGCATGGGAGAAGTAGCGTACAAGTTGGAATTACCTGAGGGATTGTCAGTAGTTCACGATGTGTTTCATGTTTCTCAGTTGAAGAAGTGTCACGCAGAGATGGATGATATACCACTGAGAGATACAGTGCCACTGGAAGCAATTCAGTTGAAGGATGATTTGACTGATGAAGAGAAACCAGTTAGAATTTTGGATTATGCCAGTTGAGTTACCCGCAGTAAGGTTATCAAGTTTTGCAAAGTTCAGTGGAGCCACCACACCGAGGAGGAAGCCACCTGGGAGCGAGAGGAAGATCTGCTCAAGGACCACCCTCACCTATTTGCTAGCCAACCCGAATCTCGAGGGCGAGATTCATCTTAAGGGGGGTAGGTTTGTAACATCCCAAATTTTCAATTTGGAATGTTATACATAGATCATCATTGCATATCATGTTTTTGTTGCATTGTTGGCTCGATCCTAGAAATTCTATGCAACTCAAGGACCCACGGAGAGAGTTGGGGATTTCGTTATTTTCTTATTTGAGTTTTCTCAAATTTTGAAAATAGGATAATTGATTCTATTTATTTTATCTTCAATTATTTCTACTACCAAAAATTCAGAGAGGGAATAAAATGACTTTCCCAAAATAAAGAAATAATGAAGATTTAATAAAAAAATCAAATAAGATTTATTTTGGAATTTTTCGCCCTTTTATTTGGATTTCGGAAAAATGCACGTTTTTCAAAATTGCATTTAGGCCCCAAATAAATGTTCTTCTTGTCCGGCTTGATTTTAGAAGCCGGGGAAAATTTATATCGGGATTTTTGGAGTCCGTTTAGTATTTATTTTTATTTTTCTTCTGCGCGGAATTATTTAAGAAAAAAAAACGCGAACCGCCTCTGGGCTGTGCCCGAGTGGGACTCCGCTCGGGGGCAGCTTATATAAAGCGCCACCCCGGTGCCCCAGCCCACCAGATCCCGCCGCCGGCCCACCCCACGCCTGAAACCCTAACCCTAGCTGCCTCGAGCCCCGCGTCGCTCCGCTGCCAGCCACCTCCGCCGCCGCCGCCAGCCACCGCCGCCGTCGCCGCAAGCCGCCGGAGCTGCCGACTTCGCCGGAGCCGCCGCCGCTGCCTCGCCGACCCGCCGCCCGAGGTTCGCCGCACCTCGTAATCCGCGCCTTTTTTTTATAAAAACCAAGCGGTTTTCTTCGGGTTTTTTCGGTTTATTTTATTTGATCGGTTTATTTCGGTTTATTTTATTAGATCAATTTTTTTCGGTTTAGTTTAGTTAGCGAGCATTCGCTCGTTCATTCATTTTAACGAACATACTCGTCAGATCTGTTTAGTCAACGAACGTTCGTTTGTCAGCCCGTTTGTCATTTTTCTTTTTCTCGGATTTAATCCGCGATTTTTCTGATCGCGATTCCTCATCCGATTTTCGTTTTAGTATAACTTTTCGCTCGTTTATCGGTATCAGGCGATTCAAGCGCCTGGAGTTTCGTCTCGAAACCCTCTTTCCGAATACTCAACTTAAACCAGTTTTTACTTCTGTAAAATTTGACTTAGATCCAGATTAGTAAAACGAAGCTGTTTTCTTTCGCCGTTTGACTTTCGTTGCTTTGTTTGATTTGGTTCTTTTTGCAAACCGGAGTTCTTAAGTTGAACTTTTCAGGTTAGATCTTTTATTCGAGTTTTACTTGTGCATTAGATGAGTACTTATTGTATGTTTGTTTGTTTGTTTGTCTGCGATAGAATACCCAGAGTGTGCCGCCTGTTACTTCGAGTCTCTAGGTTTCGCGGATCATCAGCAAGGCAAGTAACACTTTGATCATACCTTTTCTCATACCCAATTTTTATGCATTAGACCAATCCTCAAACAATTGCATGATTAGGATCTAATTAAATTATGGGATGGGAAGTAGATGAGGTAGTACCTATTACCTGTTTTATTTTCAAACCCCTGGGAGTTACTTCTATGTTTGCTTATTATGCCATGCTATGCTAGTAGACGTGGATTGGGTGAGTGTATCCATGACAGATGTGAGATTGTTAATCAATGGTTTATTTAAGGTGGCAACTTAAACACACATTTGGGTGGATTGAGGCACCTGGTTTCTATCAGGACTTGCCTGTATTTCTTCGGACCGCCACTCAGGCTCAAAGGGATCATGAGATTATTCAAACTAGAAACTTCCGTGTGCAGCCACAAGCCATTATGGGCTCTCGCATAGTTGATTAAGTTGTGCGAACTCTTATGGGTAGACTAGCAGATGTAGGGGAAAGTAGGTGTACCGGTCTACCCACATGTAAGGTGCTAGTGCTTCCGAAAGACTATGTCTCGGTCATCCGTTTCTCAAACATCATGTAGTGCCAGGAATCAAATGGAGGCGATCGAGTATTGTGGGGAAAAGTTCGCAAAGCTTTGCAGAGTGTATAAACTAATCATGGTTAGCCGTGTCCCCGGTTACGGACGTTTTGAGTATCTAGTACCTGGATATCATGTGAATCTCATCATGTTACTCTAAATTTAATACTGTTGGGTTTAATGAGTACTTTTTAATTGGGATTGAGAATGCTGTCAACCATTCTCAATGTTTAACAACCACCATGATAGTTAAATAAATTTATTCCTTTGCAGTAGGGAAAAATTGGCTTTATGCAAAGCTATAACCATAGAGCTTTTCCACCAGCCAGATATGCATGTAGTATAGCTTAATCCATTGTTATCCTCTATGTGTTACATTGCCAGCATATTCCATGTGCTGACCCGTTTTTGGGCTGCAACGTTTCATGTTGCAGACTTTTCAGACAACGAGTAAAGTGCTTTTAGGTCGTGGTTCTATACTCAGAGATGCCATTGGAGTTGATGGACACGCTTATCTTCCAAGTCTCCGCTGTTATCGATTTTAGATGGCCTTAAGCCATATTTATTTCAATAAGTTCTCTTTTGAGACATTCGATGTAATAAGTGTGTGATTGCTACTCTGTTATAAATCCTCCAGTTACCGTGTAATGTCAGCATTACTGATCCAGGGATGACACTGAGCACAGAGATCAGACTGTTTGAGGTCTGGTTGCTACAAGGTGGTATAAGAGCGCACGCTGACTGTAGGACACGGCCACTAAGCTTAAGCCTTAGATCACTACTCTTTCTTCCCATTTCTGACTCCTCATCTTTTCTATTCTTTAGGATGGCGGATGCAAGGATCAAGTTCGCACAACCAGATGAGAATTCACCTTTTGGATGTCACTTGAAGGAAGCCACTAGATACCTGAACATAGGAGTACCAAGCTTCACTGGGACTTTCAACGCCACTTTACCCGAAGAGGAGCGCTGGAGGATTCAAGTCTACATTCCAGGAAGGATATTCGCACCAGTCACGGAACCAATAGAATTTACCTTTGATGCACCAACATGGAGCCTAGGAAAGAGCATGGCAGCTCACATCGCCATGGGACGAATTGGAGAAGTTTACTACAACGATCTCAAGAATACTATCTACCAGATTTGTGGGCGCCGAGATGAGCATTGGGAGATGATCACTACCAGGAGGGACAGATCAATCGCAGCTTATATTCAGGAGTTAAACCAACACATCCGACGCCAGGAAAATCAGATGTGCGCAGATATTGAGGATCTGCAGAAGTCTATGACCAAGATCAAGGAGCTAGAAGAAGAACTCCAGGCTACACGTAAAGACTATATGGAAGAAATCGTCGCTCTAGTAAGATAGAACGGTGACCTTAAGGAGAAGATTGGAATATTCATGGGAGGATCAGCACCCAGAGGAGAAGAGGATGAACCTACTTGCCCAGATAATTATATCATCATCGACGACACCGACTCGGATCCCGACGACAGCGATGATGACTATGTTGATGAAGCTGGAGCAGATATCATGGAATCTGCATCGAAGCAGTTTTTCTAGTTGACCACCAAAACAGTAGTAGAATTTTCCACCATTTAATTAGTTTTAGTCCAAGCACTTTTGTAACGATAGTTAGATCGTTGTATGCCCTTGTTTGAATTGATTGGAATGATATTGTGTGTTTTGTCTCATGTGCATATGGGTAGTGTTATCTCACTAGACGTCACTCTATTCTTAACTCTCCCCTTTAAACCCTCAGATGCCTCCGAGACGCGACCCCGAGTTTGTTTTTCCGCCAGAGATCACTCAGTTGATTCAGCAGCAGAATACCTTGATTCAAACATTGGTACAGAACCAAGGCAACAACAACAACAACCCACCACCACCACCACCTGTTGACCATCTGGCACGTTTCTTAAGGTTGAATCCGCCGGTGTTTTCCAGTAGCACCGAGCCGATAGTAGCAGATGATTGGCTCCGTAAGATAGGGAGGGAGTTGACCACTGCAAGATGCACGGATGGAGAAAAGGTGAAGTTTGCCGCACATCAGCTTGACGGACCCGCAGCAGCATGGTGGGAGAATTTTACAGCCACTTACCCTGTAGACACTGTCACATGGAATCATTTTCAGCAAGCTTTTCATACTACCCATGTTTCAGCAGGAGCTATGGCCATGAAGAAGCGTGAGTTTCGCAACTTACGCCAAGGAGGACAGACGGTTGGCCAGTATGTGGATGATTTTAGTAAGCTAGCACGTTATGCCCCAGATGACGTTACTACGGATGCAGCTAAGCAGGAGAAGTTTCTAGAAGGAATAAATGATGAGATGAGCATGCAGTTGATGGTAGCCACTTTCAATAACTACCAGGAGTTAGTAGATCATGCTCTTATGATTGAAGGGAAGCAGCAACAGATTGACAATCGTAAGAGAAACTATGCACGGGGAAAGTACAATTCTGGAGCTCAGCAGAAACCACGCTTTACCCCAAAGTCAGGAGGACACTTTCAGCATACTCATGGAGGAGGAAGCTCGCACAATCATAATGGCACAAAGAATGGAAACGGGAATGGAGGAAGCAATGGACAAAGCCGCACCAACCCGTCCACACCATCCAAGGTAGACCTGAGTCATATCACTTGTTATAAGTGCTGTAAGACTGGGCATTATGCAAATGACTGCCCGAAAGCCCAAAATGGAAATGGCAATGGAAGCTCAGGAAAGAAGCCGGACCCTTTCAACAGGGGGCAAGTGAACTACGTTACCGTGGAGGAGGTTGAAGCTCAGCCAGACGCAGTAATAGGTAAGTTTTTGGTTAAGGCATTTACTACAGTTGTTCTTTTCGATACTGGTGCATCGCATTCATACATATCAAGGGGATTTGTGGATAAGTTTAGCCTGCCCACTAAGACTCTTAAGACACCCATGCTAGTAAGTTCATCGGGAGCTGAGTTTATGGTCAGTCAAGGATGCTTTCAGGTGCCATTAAGAATAGGAAGGCATGTTTTCCCAACGGATTTAATTATATTGGAATCCCAAGGTTTGGATGTAATTCTTGGTATGGATTGGCTGTCGATGTATGGAGGAAACATTGATTGCACCAGCAAGACAATTTTGCCTACGACACCAGAAGGAATAAGAATCAAGCATGTATCACGGCATGAGCCGAGGAGAGCACATGCAAATTCCTTATCAGGAGTTGTGTAGGAGGAAGTACCAGTGGTAAAGGATTTCCCCGATGTATTTCCAGAAGAGTTGCCAGGCATGCCACCAGATAGAGACATTGAGTTCTTAATTGAACTACTGCCAGGCACGGGGCCGATATCCAAGAGACCAAACAGGATGCCAGCCCAAGATTTGGAGGAAATTAAGAAGCAGATTATGGATCTGTTGGACAAAGGTTTTATTCGCCCAAGTTCTTTGCCTTGGGGATCGCCAGTACTTCTGGTGGAGAAGAAGGATGGATCATTAAGAATGGTTGTTGATTATCGCGGATTGAATGAAGTAACAATCAAGAACAAGTACCCACTACCAATGATCAATGATCTGTTTGATCGGTTGCAAGGAGCTAAGGTGTTTTCCAAGATCGATTTGCGATCAGGATACCATCAGTTAAAGATTCGGGAGCAAGATATACCGAAGACGGCTTTTACCACCAGGTATGGGCTGTATGAGTATACCGTTATGTCATTTGGTCTGACTAACGCCCCAGCCTATTTTATGAACATGATGAACAAGGTGTTTATGGAGTTTTTGGATAAGTTCGTCGTGGTGTTCATTGATGACATTTTGGTTTACTAGAAGAATAAAGAGGAACATAAGGAACACTTGCGTATGGTACTCGAGAAGCTCAGAGAACATCAGCTATACGCCAAGTTCAGCAAGTGTGAGTTTTGGTTGAAAGAAGTTGGATTTCTCGGATATGTTATATCCGGAGAAGGTATCGCAGTAGACCCCACTAAAGTTGTCACTGTGACAAACTGGGAAGCACCAACAACAGTTGGAGAAATCCGGAGTTTCCTTGGACTCGCAGGATACTACCGGAGATTCATTGAAAATTTCTCGAAGATTGCGAAGCCTATGACAGAGTTGTTGAAGAAGGATACTAAGTTCATTTGGACTGAGGAGTGTGAGGCTAGTTTCCAGGAATTGAAGAAACGTTTGGTTACCTCACCAGTATTAATTCTGCCAGATCAGACTAAGGATTATGAAGTGTATTGCGACGCTTCACGTCGAGGACTTGGAGCAGTGCTTATGCAGGAGGGAAGAGTTGTTTCGTATGCTTCACGACAGCTTAAGCCTCATGAGTTGAATTATGTTACTCATGATTTGGAGTTAGCAGCCGTAGTGCACGCACTGAAAACGTGGAGACATTTTCTCATTGGGAATCATTGTGAGGTGTACACGGATCACAAGAGTTTGAAGTACATCTTCACGCAGAAGGAGTTAAATCTCAGGCAGAGGAGATGGTTGGAGCTTATTAAGGATTATGATATGAGATTGCATTATCACCCCGGGAAGGCTAACGTTGTAGCAGACGCGTTGAGCCGTAAGAGCCACGTCAATACACTAATGATGGGAGGAATACCCAAGGAGTTAGCCGAGGATCTTCATGATCTATGTTTGGAAAGAGTTCCGAGAGGCTATGTAGCAGCAATGGAGATTCAGTCTACGTTGATGGATAAAATCAGAGAAGCTCAAAAGACAGATATAGAAGTTGCCTCTATAAAGGAGAAAATGAGCGAAGGGAAGGCTAAGGGATTTCGTGAGCATGAGTACGATACCCTACGATTTGAGGACCGTGTTTATGTGCCCAATGACCCGGAGATCAGGAAGTTGATTCTGCAAGAGGCACATGATTCACCATATTTGATTCACCCCGGAAATACCAAGATGTATTTGGATTTGAAGGAAACTTTCTGGTGGACCGGAATGAAGAAGGATATTGCAGAGTATGTAGCAGTTTGTGATGTATGTCAGAGGGTGAAAGCAGAACACCAGAAGCCAGCCGGATTGTTGCAGCCATTGCCTATACCCGAATGGAAGTGGGACAAACTAGGCATGGATTTCATCATGGGATTGCCCAGGAGTCGTTCAGGATATGACTCAATTTGGGTTGTAGTCGATCGTTTGACAAAGGTAGCTCATTTCATCCCAGTAAAGACTACCTACAGCGGTGCCAAATTGGCTAAGATATACATGACAAGGATTGTATGTTTGCATGGAGTTCCGAGGAGTGTCGTATCAGATAGAGGAACCCAAATCACCTCAAAGTTCTGGAAGCAGTTGCATGAAACATTGGGAACTAGGCTGGAGTTTAGCACATCATTCCATCCACAGACAGATGGACAGACCGAGAGAGTCAATCAGATTTTGGAGGATATGCTTAGAGCTTGTGTTTTGGATTATGGATCAAGTTGGGATGACAACTTGCCATACGCGGAGTTTTCTTACAACAACAGTTATCAATCCAGTTTGAAGATGGCCCCTTTCGAAGCCTTGTACGGAAGGGGAGTAGAGTTTGAAGATGGCCGCACAGAGATCAGACTGTTTGAGGTCTGGTCGCTACAAGTAGCTATGTGTTTGATCTCTCTCTCTCGTGTTCTCTCTCATGTTCCCTCTATGGCACGATCTTGATGTATCCCGAGCTTTGCTATTGTAGTTGGATCTTATGATGTTTCTCCCCCTCTACTCTCTTGTGATGAATTGAGTTTCCCCTTTGAAGTTATCTTATCGGATTGAGTCTTTTAGAGAACACTTGATGTATGTCTAGCCGTTCTTATCTGTGGTGACAATGGGATATCATGTGCCTCTTGATGTATGTTTTGGTGACCAACTTGCGGGTTCCGCCCATGAACCTATGCATAGGGGTTGGCACACGTTCTTGACTCTCCGGTAGAGACTTTGGGGCACTCTTTGAAGTACTTTGTGTTGGTTGAATAGATGAATCTGAGATTGTGTGATGCATATCATATAATCATGCTGACGGATACTTGAGGTGACAATGGAGTATCTAGGTGACATTAGGGTTTTGGTTGATTTGTGTCTTAAGGTGTTATTCTAGTACGAACTCTTGAATAGATTGATCCGAAATAATAACTTTGAGGTGGTTTCATACCCTACCATAATCTCTTCGTTCGCTCTCCGCTATTAGTGTCTTTGGAGTGACTCTTTGTTGCATGTTGAGGGATTGTTATATGATCTATCTATGTTATTATTGTTGAGAGAACTTGCACTAGTGAAAGTATGAACCCTAGGCCTTGTTTCCTATCATTGCAATATTGTTTACGCTCACTTTTACCACTTGTTACCTTGCTGTTTTTACAATTTCAGATTACAAAAACCTTTATCTACTATCTGTTTTGCACTTGTATCACCATCTCTTCGCCGAACTAGTGCACCTAGACAATTTACCATTGTATTGGGTGTGTTGGGGACACAAGAGACTCTTTGTTATTTGGTTGTAGGGTTGTTTGAGAGAGACCATCTTCATCCTACGCCTCCTACGGATTGATAAACCTTGGGTCATCCACTTGAGGGAAATTTGCTACTGTCCTACAAATCTGTGCACTTGCAGGCCCAACAACGTCTACAAGAAGAAGGTTGTGTAGTAGACATCAAGCTCTTTTCTGGCGCCGTTGCCGGGAGGCTAGGTAAAGGGCACTCACTCACACCCCGTCAACTAAGCTCTTTTCTGGCACCATTACCGGGGAGGTGAGTGCTTGAAGGTATATCTTGAGATCTTGCAATTGAATCTTTTTGTTTCTTGTTTTATCACTAGTTCAGTTTATAAAATAAAACTACAGAAAAATGGAGTTAAGTTTATCTCATACGCTTCATCTTTTTAGTATCTTTCGTGAGTTTTATGGAAAGGAAAATTGTGCTCAAGTGCTAGAAGATGAATGCATTAGAATGGTTGGTACTATATCTTAGAATGATGAGCATGATTGCAATGTTGTTAGTAGGAATTCCTTGAATATCCATGATGCTAATGATATGCAAAGTCACAAGCTTGGGGAAGCTATGTTTGATGAATATGATATTTTTTGTCCCCCAAGTTTTGATGAGAATATTTATTATGATGAAAGCATGCCTCCTATTTATGATATATTGATGAAAGTGGGTTTGGAAGAGTGTCAACTTTAGGAAGTAGTGATCCCACTATTTTGGAGGATGTTGAATCTTATTGTGATTAACATGAAAGTGAATTTGGAAGAGTGTCAACTTTATTTAGTGATGATTCCACTATTCCGGAAGAGGTTTCAATTGATTATGAGAAAAAAGTTGCTATATATGATGATTATTGTGATGACTTGTATGCTATTAAGAAAAATGATAAACATGAAACTTGTCATCATGATTTTAGTTTTCAATTGGATTATGCCTCACATGATAATTATTTTGTTGAGTTTGCTCCCACTACTATTCATGAGAAGAAATTTGCTTATGTGGAGAGTAGTAAATTTTCTATGCTTGTAGATCCTGAAAAGAATGTTTTACATGCTGGTTATATTGTTGAATTCATTCATGATGCTACTGAAAATTATTTTGAGAGAGGAGCATATGCTTGTAGGAATTGCAATAATATCAAGTTTCCTCTCTATGTGTTAAATTTTTTGAAGTTATGCTTGTTTTACCTTCCTATGCTAGTTGATTATTGTTCCCCGAAGTTGTTTGCTCACAAAATCCCTATGCATAGGAAGAGGGTTAGGCTTAAATGTGCTAGTCATATTCTTCATGATGCTCTCTTTATGTTTCAATTCTTATCTTTTATGTGAGCATCATGGTCATCATCATGCCTAGCTAAAAAGGCATTAAAGAAAAGCTCTTGTTGGGAGACAATCCAACATTTATCCTTACTGTTTTTGTGTGTCCACATGATTATGATACTGTAGTAATCATGTTTTATAGCTTTTGTTTCAATAAAGTGCCAAGTAGAACCTTTGGGAAGACTTGGGTGAAGTTTATGTGATCTTGCTGTAGAAAACAGAAACTTTAGTGCTCACGAGAATAGCTGCAATTATTTACTGGAGATTGATTTTAGGTTGATTATTTTTGCAGATGATTAATAGACAAATTCCTCAGGTCCACCAATTTATTTAATAATTTTTGGGGTTCCAGAGGTATACGTTTGATACAGATTACTATAGACTGTTCTGTTTTTGACAGATTCTATTTTTATGTGTTGTTTTCTTATTTTGATGAATCTATGAGTAGTATCGGAGGGTATGAATCATAGAGAAGTTGGAATACAGTAGGTTTTACACCAATATGAATTTATAATGAGTTCATTACAGTACCTAAGTGGTGGTTTTATTTTCTTATACTAACGGAGCTTACGAGGTTTGTGTTGAGTTTTGTGTGGTTGAAGTTTTCAAGTTTTGGGTAAAGATTCGATGGACTATGGAATAAGGAGTGGAAAGAGCCTAAGCTTGGGGATTCCCAAGGCACACCAAGGTAATATTCAAGGACAACCAATCAATTAAGCTTGGAGATGCCCTGGAAGGCATCCCCTCTTTCGTCTTCGTTCATCGGTAACTTTACTTGGAGCTATATTTTTATTCACCACATGATATGTGTTTTGCTTGGAGCGTCATTTTATTTTGTTAGTATTTGCTTTCTGTTAGTTATAATACTGTTTTTCATCTTTATTTTCAATAAAAAAGTCAAGGATAGCCTTTGCCATGCTTATTTTGCTAGTATACATGTTGCTGTTTGAAAACAGAAAGTTTACCGCTGTTGCAAAAATTCCCTAGAAAAGTCAGAGAATGGTATAATGTTGAATCTTTTTGCATATTAAGATCTGATAAATTTATTACAGTGGGAATTTTAGTTTATAATTGTTGGAGTCAGGGAAGTTTTGATATTCTTGCATTCTTTATAGACTGTACTGTTTTGACAGATTACTGTTATGGTTGCATTGTTTGCATATGTTTGCTTGATTAATGATTCTATTTGAGGATTGGAGTATTAAATATGCAGATACATTTAGTATTCAATGTTGAATAATAATGTTAGTGATTTGTTACAGTAGAAGGTGATATGGTTTTGCATTGATTTATACTAACCTATCTCACGAGTTCTTGTTGAGTTTGTTGTGAATGAAGCTTTTAATAAAAAGAGAAATCGTGACATGAATGGAATTAAGGAGACACAAAAGCTCAAGCTTGGGGATGCCCAAGGCACCCCAAGATAATATTTCAAGAAGTGTCAAGCATCTAAGCTTGGGGATGCCCCGGTAGGCATTCCACCTTTCTTCTTCAACAACTATCGGTTAGTATCGGTTGAACCTAAGTTTTTGCTTCTTCACATGAGTTGTGCTATCCTTGCAATGTCATTTTATTTTGTTTTTCTTGCTGCTTGAATACAATACCCAGATCTGAAATTCTTAAATGAGAGAGAGTCTTCACATAGTTGCATAATTATTTAGCTACTCATTGATCTTCACTTATATCTTTTTGGAGTAGTTTGTCTTTTACTTGTGTGCTTCACTTATATCCTATGAGTAAATGGTTGAATGAGTTCATTGTCATAAATCTGAAACTATATATGTCTCTTTTGCTTATCCTATGGGGAGTAATGACTTCACATCTAATAAGTATAGGTTGTAAATTTATTGACGGTTAGCAAGCATTGTATTGGTCATTTGAACAATTCTTGAAAGAATATTGAAGGAAGAAAGATTTCACATATAAATATATTATCATAGACATCTTTTATAATTGTGAGCACTCATTAAGTATGACATGCTAAAGAGTTGATGTTGGACAAGGAAGACAACATAATGGGTTATGTTTTCTCGCATCTCAGTTAAAGTATATTGTCATGGATCATTCAAACATGTTGAGCTTGCCTTTCCCCCTCATGCTAGCCAAAATTCCTAGCACCAAGTAGAGATACTACTTGTGCTTCCAAATATCCTTAAACCTAGTTTTTGCCATGAGAGTCCACCATACCTACCTATGGATTGAGTAAAATCCTTCAAGTAAGTTGTCATCGTTGCAAGCAATAAAAATTGCTCTCTAAATATGCATGACTTATTAGTGTGGAGAAAATAAGCTTTGTACAAACTTGTTATGGAAGCAATAAAAGCGACGGACTACATAATAAAGGTCCATATACAAGGAGAAATATAAAGTGACGTTCTTTCGCATTAAGATTTTGTGTATCCAACCCTAAAAGCGCATGACAACCTCTGCTTCCCTCTGCGAAGGGCCTATCTTTTACTTTATTTCTTTTACTTTATGCAAGAGTCAAGGTGATCTTCACCTTTCCCTTTTTCGTTTTATCCTTTGGCAAGCACTTCGTGGTGGGGTGATCCTGATATATATATATATCCAATTGGATGTACGTTAGCATGAACTATTATTGTTGAAATCACCCAAAGGTGAATACATTTGGAGTCAACATTATAAGCCCCAATCTTTCTCTGTGTCCAATTAAAACTTCATAACCACAAGTATTGCGTGAGTGTTAGCAATTGTAGAAGACTACATGATAGTTGAGTATGTGGGGTTTGCTATTCCTGAAAATAAGATGAATTGCAATTGTTTTGATGACTAAGAATGAAGTTTGCTAGTTTTCAAGAAACTTTATGGTCTATGCTTTAACATGTGAATTGCTTGTTACTAGTTCGTGAAAAGTTTTATGAGATGAACTACTGTTATGACATATTATCATGCTAGTAAAGGTGATTGAAATTATCATTGGTCAAACTTGTGCACCTTCTAGCATTCACACTTCATAAATTCTGTTTTTATAATTTACCTACTCGAGGATGAGTAGGAATTAATCTTGGGGATGATGATACGTCTCCAACGTATCTATAATTTATGAAGCATCCATGCTATATTATTACCTGTTTTGAATGATTATGGGCTTTATTATACACTTTTATATTACTTTTGGGACTAACCTATTAACCGGAGGCCCAACCCATATTACTGTTTTATTGCCTGTTTCAGTATTTCGAAGAAAAGGAATATCAAACGGAGTCCAAACGGAATGAAACCTTCGGCAACATGATTTTTTGGAAGATTATCATCCTGGAGACTTGGAGTCCACGTCATAAGATACTCGAGGAGCCCAGGAGATAGGGGGCGCCCCCCTACTGGGCTCGCCCCCTGTCTCGTGGACCCCTCGAGCACCCCCCAACCGACTTCTTTCGCCTATATAAGCCTACATACCCTAAAACCATGATATATCAAGATAGATTGGGAGTTCCGCCGCCGCAAGCCTCTGTAGCCACCAAAAACCTCTCGGGAGCCCTTCCCGACACCTTGCCGGAGGGGGGGGGATCCTTCACCGGTGGCCATCTTCATCATCCCGACGATCTCCATGACGAGGAGGGAGTAGTTCACCCTCGAGGCTGAGGGTATGTACCAGTAGCTATATGTTTGATCTCTCTCTCTCTCTCGTGTTCCCTCTATGGCACGATCTTGATGTATCCCGAGCTTTGCTATTGTAGTTGGATCTTATGATGTTTCTCCCCCTCTACTCTATTGTGATGAATTGAGTTTCCCCTTTGAAATTATCTTATCGGATTGAGTCTTTTATGAGAACACTTGATGTATGTCTAGCCGTTCTTATCTGTGGTGACAATGGGATATCATGTGCCTCTTGATGTATGTTTTGGTGACCAACTTGCGGGTTCCGCCCATGAACCTATGCATAGGGGTTGGCACACGTTCTTGACTCTCCGGTAGAGACTTTGGGGCACTCTTTGAAGTACTTTGTGTTGGTTGAATAGATGAATCTGAGATTGTGTGATGCATATCATATAATCATGCTGACGGATACTTGAGGTGACAATGGAGTATCTAGGTGACATTAGGGTTTTGGTTGATTTGTGTCTTAAGGTGTTATTCTAGTACGAACTCTTGAATAGATTGATCCGAAATAATAACTTTGAGGTGGTTTCATACCCTACCATAATCTCTTCGTTCGCTCTCCGCTATTAGTGTCTTTGGAGTGACTCTTTGTTGCATGTTGAGGGATTGTTATATGATCTATCTATGTTATTATTGTTGAGAGAACTTGCACTAGTGAAAGTATGAACCCTAGACCTTGTTTCCTATCATTGCAATACCGTTTACGCTCACTTTTACCACTTGTTACCTTGCTGTTTTTACAATTTCAGATTACAAAAACCTTTATCTACTATCTATTTTGCACTTGTATCACCATCTCTTCGCCGAACTAGTGCACCTATACAATTTACCATTGTATTGGGTGTGTTGGGGACACAAGAGACTCTTTGTTATTTTGTTGCAGGGTTGTTTGAGAGAGACCATCTTCATCCTACGCCTCCTACGGATTGATAAACCTTAGGTCATCCACTTGAGGGAAATTTGCTACTGTCCTACAAACCTGTGCACTTGCAGGCCCAACAATGTCTACAAGAAGAAGGTTGTGTAGTAGACATCACAGGGTTCTTCGAATCAATCGTGATGCAGTTCATCACGTTTTTGATTTACCTATGGGACGTCACACTGCACCCATGCCTGCTTCCAGTGGTCATGATGAATCGTTGACTGCCCTCAAGGATGATCTTGGCTTTGACAATTCAAAGAGTATAGGTGTCAAGGACTTGCTTGAGAAGTTGAAGGTGTTGGTGGAGGAAGATGATTATGTGATTGTTGACCTTGCTGTGAAGGTGTTCTTCCTCATACTTTACCAGAATTTGCTGTGCCCCGGGCCTGCAGTTTGTTTGGATAGAGTTGCTGCAATGATAGAGAACATGGATTATGCGGCCATGGCTCAGATGGACTTTTGCCAGCTTGTTGTTGATGAGTTGCAAGCAGCTGTGGTGAGGTGGCAAACAGAAGGCATCAAGCAAAATTGAGCAGAGGGTTGTGCCATTGTGCCCCTGATTATGTATCTTGACTTCTTGAAGCATCGCAAATTTTCAGTCATGCACACGTTTACGCCACGTGCGTCATACCTGACGACCAAGGACCTGATGAAGTTGTACAATGAGGATGTGCTTGTGAAGGGAAAGATTTACTTGGAAAGTTACAAATTTGGGAACCTGCCGGTTAGTGCATCTGATTTTTAATATCAGATCTTTTTTTAAATGTGCAGCCATTATAAATGTGAACTTTTCTAGTACTCACTTGTGTACTTTTCTTTGCATGTTTGTCTTTTTTGTAGTGAAAGGCGTCAGGTGATATTGTGTACAACCGTCCTGTTGCAGTTGTACACGGCAGCTCTGATGCGGGGCCTAACACTCATGCTAGGTTTTATGAGCCTATTTGTAGCCAGCTTCTTGCCTGTGATGATGAGGTGCCGCATACTCGTGGTTTCATGGCTCGGTAGATGTTTGATAATAGAAGCTCTTATCAACAGACATTTTTTGGTGGCAAAAAACACGAGGAGATTGATGAGCTTCTTCTGAAGGTTTTGAAGTTGACTGAAGATTTGCCAACCTCTGGTGACAGGTTGAGGACAGTTGCTGGTTTTTTCCCTGTTGACCATGGCCCACGAGATGAAGATATTGTTGCTGCTCACAGTTTTGGTTGTGGCGTGATTGAAAGCCTGAAGATTGCAGTGACGAATGTTCGGTCTTCGTATGCTCAATTGAGACGTTCACAGGAAGAAAAAGGCGGTCGGTATGAGAAGGATGCTGGGCATATTTGGACGAAATGACCCGTGAGGATGCTGGTGTTGGCGCTGACAATGTATGTTCTAGGTTTTTTGTCTTTGAACCTCTTTTTTTGTGTATTATGGTGACTGCTCCTCCCTATTTTTGTTTTTTTGTTATAGGCTGGAGTGGAATCTTCTTGTGTCGATTGAACTAGGGACGATGGAGTTGGTTAGGTACAAGTACTTTTGCCATGTCTGTTCTGGCATGCATCCCTTTTCTTGAACTTGCATTTGTTTGCTTCCCATTTTTATTGTTTTTTGTGTACTTCACTGTTGTAAAGTGTGTACTACTTGTGCATAGTTGAAGTTTTTTCTTTTTTGGTTGGTACCATCTTATTTTTCGTTTTTGGTTTGTTCTATGTCTACAGACTGGTGTTGCTGCTTGTGACGTGCACAAAGAGACCTGTGATGGTTCTGGAAAGGATGAGGTCTTGGCTGATGCATCGTCCCCTCTGGATGTTGTAGCTGATAAGGTATAGTTGTATTACTTGTTCTATTAGTAGATTGTAATCTAATTTTTTATTGTTTGTTATAAACTTGATGTATGCTGTTATGTTCACTCATATTCATTTTCATTTACATATGTTAGCTGCAATAGTTTTACATGTGTGAGCTTCATTGTTTGACAGAAGTGAACTGCAGTTCTTTTCTCATGCGCGGTCCATGTTGTTTTACATACATGAGCTTCAATATTTAACATAACTGAACTATAGCGTTCGACAAAGTGAACTGCAGTTCTTTTTTTACGTATATGTGAGTTGCAGTTGTAGTTGTTTTGACACACGTGTGTTGCAGTTGTTTTGCATATGTGTACTGTAGTTGTTCTGTGTATGTTGTCAGTAGTCTTTGACATAAGTGTGTTGTGTGTTGTTAATTATCCCCACGCTCATTTTTGTGTTATTGTGTGTTTTTTAAACTTTCCACAGGTTGGAGAAGAAAACATGGAAGTTCACGTTGATATGAATCAGGGCAGCTGTGCTGTTGATGGCGGTGGCAGTGTTGATGCTTCTGCATTGATCGTCGTTGACTGTGCAGATCCTCCTGTAGCTCAAGGATCCCATGATGTTGTTTCCACTAGTCGGCATGAAGATTCTGATGTTGGCATTGAAAAGCCACTGGAGAATGTCGGCCCTGCTGTTAGTGTTGTTGTTTCCCCTGTTTGTCTGGGGTCCAACGATGTTTCGGAAGTATCGGGAGTGGAGCCTCATGTAGCTGAAGTATCTAAGGACGTTGTTGTTGACCAGACTATTGTAAATCCAAAGAATGCTGATGTTGCTGCAGAAGGGCAGTCCAATGAGGTTGTAGTGGATTCGTCGCAACCTATCCAAGAAAATATTTTGCTCAACTCTAAAGAACAACAGCGTAGGCAAGAGTTTTCTTTTGAACAGTGTAGTGGAAGTTTTTCTCATTCATTTTGTTTAATTACTATGATATCTGTATTAGATGTTTAATGATAAGTGAAACTTGATTTTTTTGTCTATTATTTTCAAAATAGCTAGCAAAACTTCCTTATCTTAATATTTAAACTTCATTCTTTCAATAAGTGAACTTCATCTTTTTTATTACATATGAAGAACTTCCTGTTGTGACACCGTCGAGAATTGATCTAGCTCTTCTGAAAAGATACAATGAGTTGTACGCTACTGTTACGAGGGCTCGCAAGGACAAGAAGAAGTATGGTTTTTTAGAAATTGTTTTGTTCATATGTATTTTATAATTTTGGTATCTTATGTTTCAGTTTTTCATGAAAAATTCAGGGACATGATTGCTTTTAAAACTGAGATGGGTGATATTAGCATTGGCAAAGTTGGTCAATCCTTTTGGGATAAAGGGATGCTCACTACAAGGCTTTTAGATTTGGGGTTTCTTTGCTGGTAGATAAGTTTAAGGGATCTCCGACAATGGTTGTCCCGTACCATATTTGTGTAAGAATGCTGAAATTTTTGTTTTATTTTTTGATTTTCTTTTCTGATTTCGTGCAACGACCTGTTTTGCTTGAGCACTATTTGATTTTTGTTTTTGTTTTGGCAGACAAATAATTGGAATGGTGGTACTGTAGGCAGGAGTGTTAAAATGATGTTCTCCTCAAAAGCCGAGGAGCGTGTTGATAAAAAGGATATGGTGAGAAACATTTTTATGTGTTGAAAACTATAATATTTGTGTTATTTTAATAGTGTTCAGTTTTTTCTTCTTATAATAATTTTATTTATTTATTCGTGCTTCCAACAGGTCCTTTTTGCAACTTTTGATCTGCCAGATACGAGGGATGGTGTTGGTCATTATTGTGTAGTTGCATTAAATGTGAAAGAAAGGCAATTTGAATTTCTTGACTCGCTCAACAAACCTGGCAGCCCTGATGCGGTCAGGGATTTTAGGAGGATGGTTAAAAATATAAAGCGTGCATGGAAAGAAGGAAGCTCAAGTTTTGATGAGCCGCTAAATCCTCCTACACTTGATGGATTTGTGTTGAAACATGTCATTGTCCCAATGCAACCAAATGGGTGTGTTCTGTACAGCCCTTCTCCAGCAGACTGCTCAAGTTTTTTTACTTCATTTTGTGAAACTGATGTTTTTTATTCTTTTATTGCAGGCATGATTGTGGATTCTATATGTTTCAATTCTTGGAGACCTGGGATGGTGTTCGAGTTGCTAAGTTTGGAGTGGAGCACATTGGCTACATCAGAAAGGCCATGCTCTATAGCTGGCTCACAACGAGGAAGTGTTTCCTTGATTTAACATCACTTCTAATTTTTGCAGATAAAGGTTGTTTTAGTGAACTTCTTTATCCTCCCTTGATTTAACATCACTTCCTATGGTCAAGTGAGCTGCATTTTTCTTTATATCGGCTGCATTGTTCTTTATATGTGGGTTGTATTGTTGTAGAGAAGTGTGGACTGCATTGCTGTAGACAACTATTTTGCATTTAATGTAGACTAGTGTGCTGCAATGCTGTAGGCAAGTGGGTTGCATTGCTGTATACAAGTGGACTGCGTTGCTGTAGACAAGTGGTCTGCATTGCTGTAGAGAAATGGGCTGCATTGCTGTAGAGAAATGGGCTGCATTGCTATAGAGAAATGGACTGCATTGTTGTAGAGAAATGGCCTGCAATGCTGTAGAGAAATGGGTTGCATTGCTGTATACAAGTGGACTGCGTTGTTGTAGACAAGTGGGCTGCATTGCTATAGAGAAATGGACTGCATTGCTATAGAGAAATGGACTGCATTCTATTTTTCTGTATACATGTTTTTTGGTTTTTGTATTTTGTGCTGAGTGCTTCCATGTTTTTTCTACACGTTTTTAGGTTTTAATGGGGGGCTTCATGAAGGCTGTACGTCACTGTTTGATTCCCAGGGTTCTGAGGTCGTTATGGAGGATTGTGTCATTCAGATCTCTCCAGATAATTCTGGTTCTTTGGACGGAGATGGTTTGAACACAAACGTGGCATCTGGACCTGATGGTGGAAGTATCTCTCGAACTAGCTCTCCACATGATGTATATGATGTTGATGTTGATGATTTTGTTACACCGTGTCCATGCATCACTAGGCCTAGGAGTGCAACAATTAATCGTCCTCCTATGGATGAGGTTGAAGTATTTTCGAACAAGAGGGCAGGTGAGAGGAATTTTAAGTTGAGATGCTCTATAGAGAAATTGAAGCCTCCGAGGTTCAAATATATTGATGAGGCAAGAAAAATAAAGGATCTTGTTCTCAGCAAAGATTTTGTAACCAAATACCACGAGTAAGTTTTTATGTGTGTGCCCTTCATCCTTTTTGCGTGTTTTGATTTTAATTTTAATTTTATTGATCCCATCTGTGTATGTTTACTGCAGGAACGCGTTCTCTATGGTCAACAATCCTTTTTATGATGTCGATACTTACAATGTCAACTATATCTATGATACATTTGGCAAAGGAGCTTTAATGGATTCGTATCTCATGGATTTTGTCATCAAGTACTGGAAGCAAGACCCTGAATTTGGTTTAGCTTATCAATCCGGTGAACATGTGCTACTTTCAACTTTATTTATCACGGTAAACGTTTGCTGTCATTCTTTCCTATTGTACTGGCTTTTTCATGTCCATGCCTACGTGCATTGTTTATTTTTTTCATGTCCTTTTTTTGTTCTTTTTTCTGTGCAGTATGTTCTTCAAATGGAAACCTTTGTGGCAAGAGATAATGACGGAAACCTTGTGTTGCCAGTTGTGCATAGCTCGTTTGTTTTAGAAGATGCAGTTAAGTAGTTCAAGGTTTTTGTGAGCGACGGCGCAAACCTGTTGGATGCAAAACTGGTAAGTTCATTGTTTTCCGTCATTTATTTTCCTGGTTTGTTGCATTTCTTTTTATAGTTATTTTTGGAACAGTGGTCCGGGTGCTACGTGTCGAAAGAACTTTTCATTTCATTTTTGTTTTTTTGATGTGAACAGATTATGATGCCGCGATCCAAGGATGGTCATTATTCCTTATACATGATGAACTAGCATGGCCAGACGCTTGATATCCATGACAGTAGGAAGTACTTTGGCCATCCTGATGTCATGACAAGGTGGCGCAGGACTGACTACCACGCAGATTGCACTGAAGTGGTATGTCATTTTTTCTTGCCAAGCGTAAAGCTTTTTTGTGTTTCTCCTACTGCATTTTTATCATAAACTGCACATGCAAATTTTAGCACACATAGAACCACATTTGTTTATGTAGTGCACTACAACATATGCGCGACAGAACTGCATTTTCTCACCCCCCCCATAATCTGTGTAAAAAAGGGTAATATGAAATGACCCTGCGTGCACTTAAAAAGAGGGACTGTCTAGACATTTGAGAACAACTTTTGTATTTTTTTGGTTTGTCTGAATAGCAACTTTGATCTGTGATGTGTGTTATTTTTACCTTGTTCTTCCTTTTTTTGCCACATGAGGAGGATGACTCAGGTGGTGAAGGCGATTTATGGCGAAAAATGTATAAATCGAAGAACCACCCTGACTGGGTTAAATTGGCAGAGAAGCCCTCTTACCCGGTCGTGCCAACGCAGGGAGAAAATGAGTGCAGAATATATGTTCTGAAGATGACGCAGTTGTATGACGGCCAACGTCTAGTCGAGAGAATTTTGAAATCCGACATAACACCTTCTCTGTTTTCTTCTTTTTCTTGTTACTTTTTTTATTATTTTAAATTTTTCACTTTTTTGTTCTTCATGACAACCTTTTTTTTAATCACTGGTCTGCATTTTTTTAGTTTTCTTTTTTTACCCTGCTGTTGAAGATAGCAAGGCGGAGTACATGTTCCAGCTGCTGTTCAATCCTTCGAACATGTTGTATTATGAAGACATGCCACTTGAGCTACGTGATCTGATTGCGGACCTCGGGCTCACTTCCCTGTCGCAATCGCAGATGCAGTAACAGTCATTTGGGCACTGTTTTCTACTGGGGCAAAAGCCTGTGCGTGGACAAGAATTAGGGTTGATGTCGTGTATGTGTGTGCTGACTAAGGTAGATAATGTGTGAAAAAGACTTTTTTTTTCTGTCGTTGTGTTTTTTCTTGTTCTTTTTGCAGTAGTGTATGTGGATGGATTTGTATGTGGATGAATTTGTATGCGTATGTGTATTTTATATAAATAACTCATACAATATATATAAGTGTATATTTTTATTTTGTCGACGACCACGTTCTGTGTGAACTCGCATTTGTCACGCTTATATGTATCGTACGTGTTCCATAAACTGCATCGCATTTGATGTCGAACTTCTTTGTCCAACAAAAAGCACTGTATTTTTTTGTCTACAAAGTTTAGCGCTGCACCTGTGTGTATGCCGAAACTGAATTGCTTTATGATACTACACTGCTTTTTTCCTCAACAAAACGCATTGTTTTTGCCTAAAGTTGCGTTTTGCAGTTAGTTTTTTTATTGTTTGTACGGTAAGGTAGACGGGGGGGGGTGTTGGGGGGTGTACGTCTCCAATGTATCTACTTTTCCAAACACTTTTGCCCTTGTTTTGGACTCTAACTTGCATGATTTGAATGAAACTAACCCGGACTGACGCTGTTTTCAGCAGAACTGCCATGACGTTGTTTTATGTGTAGAAAAGAAAAGTTCTCGGAATGACCTGCAAATCAACGGAGGCACTTTTTGGAATTAATAAGAATTTCTGGGCGAAAGAAATACACGAGGGGGCCCACGGCCTGTCCATAAGACAGGGGGCGCGCCCCCTATCTCGTGGGCCCCCTGGACCTCCACCGACCTCAACTCCAACTCTATATCTTCCGTCTCGCGGAGAAAAAAATCAGAGAGAAAGTTTCATCGCGTTTTACGACATGGAGCCGCCGCCAAGCCCTAATCTCTCTCGGGAGGGCTGATCTAGAGTTCGTTCGGGGCTCCGGAGAGGGGGATTCGTCGTCCTCGTCATCATCAACCATCCTCCATCACCAATTTCCTGATGCTCACCTCCGTGCGTGAGTAATTCCATCGTAGGCTTGCTGGACGGTGATGGGCTGTATGAGATTTATCATGTAATCAAGTTAGTTTTGTTAGGGTTTGATCCCTAGTATCCACTATGTTCTGAGATTGATGTTGCTATGACTTTGCTATGCTTAATGCTTGTCACTAGGGCCCGAGTGCCATGATTTCATATCTGAACCTATTATGTTTTCATGAATATATGTGTGTTCTTGATCCTATCTTACAAGTCTATAGTCACCTATTATGTGTTATGATCCGACAACACCGAAGTGACAATAATCGGGATACTTCTCGGTGATGACCGTAGTTTGAGGACTTCATGTATTCACTATGTGTTAATGCTTTGGTCTGGTACTCTATGAAAAGGAGGCCTTAATATCCCTTAGTTTCCACTAGGACCCCGCTACCACGGGAGGGTAGGACAAAAGATGTCATGCAAGTTCTTTTCCATAAGCACGTATGACTATTTACGGAATACATGCCTACATTACATTGATGAACTGGAGCTAGTTCTGTGTCACCCTATGTTATAGCTATTACATGAGGAATCGCATCCGACATAATTATCCATCACTGATCCATTACCTACGAGCTTTTCATATATTGTGCTTCGCTTATTTACTTTTCCGTTGCTACTGTTACAATCACTACAAAACACCAAAAATATTGCTACTACTATCTTTACCTTTTACCACCATTACCATTACTATCCTACTACTTTTATACTAAATACTTTGCTGCATATACTAAGTTATCCAGGTGTGGTTGAATTGACAGCTCAACTGCTAATACTCAAGAATATTCTTTGGCTGCCCTTGTGTCGAATCAATAAATTTGGGTCGAATACTTTACCCTCGAAAGCTATTGCGATCCCCTACACTTGTGGGTCATCAAGACTAATTTCTTGCGCCGTTGCCGGGGAGCATAACTCTATTCTCTAAGTCACTTGGGATTTATATCTGTTGATCACTATGAAGAACTTGAAAGATGCTAACACCAAGATTTTTCCCTCAACTACGAGGGGAGGTAAGGAACTGCCATCTAGCTCTGCACTAGATTCCCCTTCTGTTATTAATAAGCTTGTGACACCTAAACCTGCTACTACTATGAATTCTGATATGTTGCATGTTATCGATGATGCCACTTCTGCTTTGCATGATACTTATTGTGAAACTACTTCTGTGCGTGATACTACTGTGTCATTAGGTGAATTTCTTGATGAACAACTTGCTAGAGTTAGGGGGAATGAAAATATTGAAGATGCTATTATTGATGATAGTGATGATGAAAATTCTCCCAATGATTATGTATTGCCTCTTGTTCCTGAGGGTTATGTTATGAATAAAGAAGCTGCTGAAGCTATTTTTGCCTGCAAAGATAGATATGATATTAAGAAACTATTAGCTAAATGGAAGCAGCAATCTCTTAATGCTAGAATCAAACCTGACACTGCTTTTGCCACTTCACCTATCTTTGTTACTGATAAGGATTATAAATTCTCTATTGATCCTGAAATTATTACTTTGGTAGAATCCGATCCTTTTTATGGCCTTGAATCTGAAACTCTTGTGGCACATCTTACCAAGTTGAATTATATAGCTACCCTGTTTACTCATGATGATAGATCTCGCTATTTTTATATCCTTAACATATTCTCGTTCTCATTAAAGGGTGATGCTAAAACTTGGTATAATTCTCTTGCTCCTGGTTGTGTGCGTAGTCCCCAGGATATGATTTATTACTTCTGTGCTAAATATTTCATTGCTCATAAGAAACAAGCTGCCTTGCGGGAAATATATAATTGTGTGCAAGTCAAAGAAGAGAGTCTCCCACAAGCTTGGGCGAGGCTTCTCCGATTACTTAATGCTTTGCCTGATCATCCACTTAAGAAAAATGAAATACTTGATATCTTTTATAATGGACTAACCGATGCTTCCAAGGACTACTTGGATAGTTGTGTTGGTTGTGTTTTCAGGGAAAGAACAGTCGACGAAGCTGAGTTACTATTGAATAATATGTTGACTAATGAAAATAATTGGACTCTCCCTGAGCCAATTCCTGAACCAATTGAGCCAACTCCTGAGCCTATTCCTAAACCCACTCCAAAGAAGAGAGGTGTTCTATTTCTCAGTCCTGAAGATATGCAAGAGGCAAAGAAATCAATGAAAGAAAAAGGTATTAAAGCTGAAGATGTTAAGAATTTACCTCCTATTGAAGAAATACATGGTCTTAATATACCGCCTATTGAAGAAACGCATTGTCTTGATAACCCGACACAGGTAGTAAAGGTAAATTCTCTCTATAGATATCATAAAGATGAAATCCCATCTACTAAATTTCATAGCCCTTGCTTAGATGAATTTGATGATTTCATGAATAGACAAGAAAATTTCAATGACTATGTTGGTAGAAAATTGAAGAATAATGCTTATACGATAGGACGCTTCAATGATTATGTAGCTAGAGTTAAAGGTGAACTTAAACTCACTAGTAAACATGCTTCCATGGTTGCTACTCAAGCTGAACAAGTACTTAAGGCTCAGAATGAATTGCTTGCTGAATTAAATAATAAAAATGACTTTGATGTTAGAGTGGCTACTAGAACTGGTAGAATGACTCAGGAACCTTTGTATCCTGAAGGCCACCCTAAAAGAATTGAACAAGATTCTTAGAATAATAATCTAGATGCTCCTAGTTCTTCTAAGAAGAAGAAAAAGAAGAACAATAGGACTTTGCATGCTTATAGTGAACCTAATTCGGAAACACCTAAGAATCCTAATAATACTTCTATCTCTGATGCTGAAACACAATCCGGAGATGAACATGAACCTGATGATAATGCTAATAATGATGTTCATGTAGATGCTCAACCTAGTAATAACAATGAAATAGAAATTGAACCCGCTATCGGTCTTGATAACCCACAATCAAGAAACCAATGTTATGATAAGAGATATTTTGTTGCTAGGAAGCATGGTAGAGAAAGAGAACCATGGGTTCAGAAACCCATGCCCTTTCCTCCTAAACCATCCAAGTCAAAGGATGATGAGGACTTTGAGCGTTTTGCTGAAATGATTAGACCTATTTTCTTACGCATGCGCTTAACTGATATGCTTAAATCAAACCCTTATGCTAAATATATGAAAGATATCATCACTAATAAGAGGAAAATACCTGAAACTGAGATTTCCACCATGCTTGCCAACTATACCTTTAAGGGTGGAATTCCTCAGGAACTTGGTGATCCTGGAGTACCCACTATACCATGCTCTATTAAAAGAAATTATGTTAAAACTGTTTTATGTGATTTAGGAATCGGTGTTAGTGTTATGCCTCTTTCCTTGTACCGTAGACTTGAATTAAGTAAGTTGATACCTACTGAAATATCTTTGCAAATGGTTGACAAATCAACTGCCATACCTGTCGGCATTTGTGAGGACGTGCCTCTTGTTGTTGCAAATGTTACTATCTTAACAGACTTCGTTATTCTCGATATTCCCGAGGATGGTAGTATGTCTATTATTCTTGGTAGAACCTTTTTAAATACCACAGGAGCTATTATTGATTGCAACAAAGGCAATGTCACCTTTCATATTAATGGTAATGAGCATACGGTACATTTTCCGTGGAAGCAAATCCAAGTTCATAGCATAAATACTATTGAGAAAATTCCATCAATTATTATTGGAGGTTTTGAGTTTCCTCTCCCTACTGTCAAGAAAAAGTATGATATTCTTATTGTTGGGGATTTCATATCCCCGTTGAGGTAACTTAGTGTTATTCGAAATTTCTCTGGTTCCGTGCTATTCGGAATGAGTTTGTTAACAAGACTTGATCAACCTTGTTAGTGGGTTCATTTTGATGATCACGAGATGGATGAAACTAGAAGGCACAACCTTCTGCACCCTCTTTTTACTTTCTGATATTTAGATTAAATAAAGGAAAAATAGTATTATCCGTCTGTTTTCTAAATTATTCGTGCATTAAAAAATAGTCTGAAAATAAAAGTGCTCCAAATGCCCTGCAAATTTAGTATAATTTTTTCTGGAATATTTGAGGATTTTAGGCACCATGAGGAAAAGGAGACAATATTGCCTCCTCACATTTTAGATTACAAGAGCATGGTAGCACACAAGTTTATTGTTGACAACGAAGATAGGATGCTCTTGTATAAACTTAGATTCAATAAGAAACACTTTGAGATTATTATTTTGCCCGCGCCTTTGTTGTTTGATTTGCTTGCAGAAAATTTTCTCGTCACACCGGAAGCGGTGAACAATCATCGAGCCCAAGCTTTTACTCCAGAACCTGAACCTTAGCCGGAACCTGAACGGGACCTTTATCGTGCATCATCTGTCCAATGGGATCCGGAGATGACCAGCCAGTGGTATCCTGATTACACATCTCATTACACCGGGGAGAGTAGCAGCGGTCCCTGGTATTAGACCAACTTAGGCCAAAAGCCTAAGCTTGGGGGAGTACGTATTTCTCACCGACTTTACATTCATGTTCACACACTAGTTGTCGGTGCTCATACTCTTTCATTGTATTATCCATGCTAGTTTAAATTCCTTTTTCTAGTTTTCTTCTTGTGTGTTTGATAAACCTTGAGAAAAACTAAAAAAATTAGTTAGTTTAATTTCCATGCTTGTAGTAGAATTAAAATGAAAAAATCCAAAAAGATTTCTTGTTCTTCTTTTACTTGTTGGCAGCTTTCCCGTGTAAATAGTTTTATTTTCTTTTCTTTCCTTTGGGGGGTCGAGAAGACCTTATTGAAAATGCTTAGTGGCTCTCATGTGCATGCTTGTTTATTTAATTTAGAGCCCATATTATTTGTCTTCTCTTTTGAGTTGAATGCTTGCAGATTCCAGCTTAGTCCAATGCACCTACACTCTTATTATTATACACATCATTCGGTTGTGCAAGTGAAAGGCAATAATGACGATATATGATGGACTTATTGGGATGAGAAAAGCTAGTATGAACTCGACCTCTCTTGTTTTTGTAAATATGATGAGTTCATCGTTTCTGAGTCAGCTTATTATGAAGTAAACATATTTGCAATGACATTTAGAGATTATAGTTGCTTGTGCCATGCTTGATTAGCTTTGAGTTATAATGGTTTACCTTGCGTGCCAACATGATATTAGAATGATTATGATGTGGTATGATGGGATGGTATCCTCCTTTGAATGAATTGAGTGACTCGACTTGGAACATGTTCACGCATGTAGTTGAAACAAATCAACATAGCCTTCATGATATTTATGTTCATGGTGGATTATATCCTACTCATGTTTGTACTCGGTGTGAATTAGTATTAATGCATGTTTATGATTGTTGTCTCTCTCGCAGTTGGTCGCTTCTCAGTCTTTTGCTAGCCTTCACCTGTACTAAGCAGGAATACTGCTTGTGCATCCAAACTCCTTAAACCCCAAAGTTGTTCCATATGAGTCCACCATACCTTCCTATATGCGGTATTTACCTGCCGTTCCAAGTAAATTTGTATGTGCCAAACTCTAAACCTTCAAATGAAATTCTGTTTTGTATGCTCTAGCCGCTCATGTTTCCACTAGGGCTGCCTATATCTTCCATGCTAGGTGGGTTATTCTCAGAGGAGTGGACTCCACTCCTCATTCATGAGAAAGGGCCGGTAACCGGGATGCCCAGTCCCTTGATCCGAAAAGATCAAAGCAAATCAAAATAATTAAACAAAACTCCACCAGGATTGTTGTTTGTTGGAGGCACTCGTTGTTACGAGAAAGCGATGGATTGATGCTTGTTGGTGGTTGGGGGAGTATACACTTTTAATATTCTGCGTGGGAGCTGCCTATAATGCATTTAGTATGGAAGATACAACCATCTCATAGTTGTTGCGTTGACAGCGAAAGTATGCCGCTCAAAATGTTATTCAATCTCTATATTAAAATCAAGCTCTCGCACCTCTACAAATCCCTGCTTCCCTCTGCGAAGGGCCTATCTATTTACTTTTATGTTGAGTCATCACCCTTCTTATTAAAAAGCACCCGCTTGAGAGCACACTGTTATTTGTGTGTATTACTATTGGTTTATATTGGGTATGACTTGACCGGATCTCTTTTACCATGAATTACAATGTTTAGTCAGTCCTTGATCTTTAAAGGTGCTCTGCATTTATGTTTTGTGGTCTCAGAAAGGGCTAGTGAGATACCATTTTATTATATCATGTTATGATTGTTTTGAGAAAGTGTTGTCATCCGAGTTTTATTATTATGGCTCGCTAGCTAATTATGCTATTGATATGAGTAATTGTGAGACCCAAGTGTTATTGTGAGTATGGTTAGTTCATAATATTTGCTGAAACTTGAATGCTGGCTTTTCATGTTTATAACAACAAGAGCAAACAAAGTTTGTAAAAGTTTTTCTTTATCACTTTCAGTTTATCAACTAAATTGCTTGAGGACAAGCAAAGGTTTAAGCTTGGGGGAGTTGATATGTCTCCAACGTATCTACTTTCCCAAACACTTTTGCCTTGTTTTGGGCTCTAACTTGCATGATTTGAATGAAACTAACCTGGACTGACGCTGTTTTGAGTAGAACTGCCATGATGTTGTTTTATGTGTAGAAAAGAAAAGTTCTTGGAATGACCTGCAAATCCATGGAGGCACCTTTTGGAATGAATAAGAATTTTTGGGCGAAAGAAATACACGAGGGGGCGCACAGCCTGTCCACGAGACAGGGGGCGCCCCCCTGTAGGGCGCGCCCCCTATCTCGTGGGCCCCCTGGACCTCCACCGACCTGAACTCCAACTCTATATCTTCCGTCTCGCGGAGAAAAATATCAGAGAGAAAGTTTCATCGCGTTTTACGACACGGAGCTGCCGCCAAGCCCTAATCTCTCTCGGGAGGGCTGATCTAGAGTTTGTTTGGGGCTCCGGAGAGGGGGATTCGTTGCCGTCGTTATCATCAACCATCCTCCATCAACAATTTCATGATGCTCACCTCCGTGCGTGAGTAATTCCATCGTAGGCTTGCTGGATGGTGATGGGTTGGATGAGATTTACCATGTAATCAAGTTAGTTTTGTTAGGGTTTGATCCCTAGTATCCACTATGTTCTGAGATTGATGTTGCTATGACTTTGCTATGCTTAATGCTTGTCACTAGGGCCCGAGTGCCATGATTTTAGATCTGAACCTATTATGTTTTCATGAATATATGTGTGTTCTTGATCCTATCTTGCAAGTCTATCGTCACCTATTATGTGTTATGATCCGACAACCCCGAAGTGACAATAATCGGGATACTTCTCGGTGATGACCGTAGTTTGAGGACTTCATGTATTTACTATGTGTTAATGCTTTGGTCCGGTACTCTATTAAAAGGAGGCCTTAATATCCCTTAGTTTCCACTAGGACCCCACTGCCAAGGGAGGGTAGGACAAAAGATGTCATGCAAGTTCTTTTCCATAAGCACGTATGACTACTTACGGAATACATGCCTACATTACATTGATGAACTGGAGCTAGTTCTGTGTCACCCTATGTTATAGCTATTACATGAGGAATCGCATCCGGCATAATTATCCATCACTGATCCATTGCCTACGAGCTTTTCATATATTGTGCTTCACTTATTTACTTTTCCGTTGCTACTGTTACAATCACTACAAAACACCAAAAATAATGCTACTACTATCTTTACCTTTTACCATCATTACCATTACTATCCTACTACTTTTATGCTAAATACTTTGCTGCAGATACTAAGTTATCCAGGTGTGGTTGAATTGACAACTCAACTGCTAATACTCAAGAATATTCTTTGGCTCCCCTTGTGTCGAATCAATAGATTTGGGTTGAATACTTTACCCTCGAAAGCTGTTGCGATCCCCTACACTTGTGGGTCATCAGGGGGGCCCCAATTTTTTAGTTGTCTTTAGATTTGTATTGCTTCTGTACGCATTGCGTGCGTTAGCACGAGGCTGAGAAGGGGGTAGGGAGGGGGGGGTCGTGAGCCCCCTCCCCATCCCCGTGCGAGGCCGAGCCTGGAACGAGTTGGAGCAGGCAGCGACGCGGCGTGCCGCGGCACCGCATGCGTAGGCAAGTCCGTCACACCCCGTTGCCCCTGTCTATCTTAAGGGTGTGGCTCTGGGTTGTGTGCGTCCCATTTGTTGGAAAATAGAATGTCCGCACTGCGCCTGTCAACCAAGTGCACTGCGTGCGTTAGCGCGAGGCGAGAAGGGGG
>NC_041385.1:523123157-523153646 GCF_002162155.2 Triticum dicoccoides
GCGTCCCATTTGTTCGAATAAGAGAATGTCTGCACTGCGCGTGTCAACCAAGCGCACTGCATGCGTTAGCGCGAGGCCGAGCAGCGGGTGGGGAGGGGGGTCGTGACCCTCCTCCCCACCCCCCTGCGAGGCCGAGCCTGGAACGAGCCGGAGCAGGAGGCGACGCGGCGTGCCGCGGTGCCGCATGCGTAGGCGAGTCCGTCACACCTTGTCGCCCCCTGTCTATCTTGGGGGTGTGGCTCTGGGGTTGCGTGCGTCCCATTTGTTGGAAAAATAGAATGTCCGGGGCCTGGTTGCAGCTGGGTGATCAATTTTTTTCCTTATTTGAAGCATGTTTTTCTTTTTGGATGATATATATTTTCGTGGTAGTACAAATGATGTCATTTGTACTGCTTGCACCAACGTTGAGTACTGCACTGCGTGTAGCAAGTCTGTGTGTTGGGCACCGCACAAAAGTTGCTGCTGCCCTTGTCGTTCTACATTTATGCATGTACTGCACTTCATGTATACACTTCGTGAACTGCCTTATATTTGTTCCGTGTTCACGTTTGTTTAGAATGGTCTGCGGATTATATTTTTTAGAAATATTAATATTAATGTCCTTTTTCTAAAATTACTTTTTGTGGACTGCATGTGGACACATGTGTACTCCTTTTTTTACCATTTGTGAATTGCATTAATCTTTTATTTTTTGTGTATGAGTTTGTAGTCGGATTACATAATTTTTTTTGTTTAATGTTCTTTTTGAATATGTTTTGTATGTGAATAGTATGTTTTGGTATCACGCATTAAAATTTTCAAAGTTGTCTAGATACTTGTTCTAATACAAACTAAGTTCTGCGAAAGCAATTGATCACAAGCAAACTGACATGTTTTTACAAAAGAAATGTTCGATATGAAGCAACAGACATCATCATAAGCTTGCATACATGAAACAAAGAACAACACAATGACTAAAGTAAAGTGAAACTAAACATAGCCCTAATTTTTTCTAGTTGCTGTATTGGATTACAGCCTTGTTCTTCTTCTTCTTTGCTTCTTTTTCTCCTTTTGCCCTGTCCAGTCCCATTATGACATCGTAGATGATTCTCCATGACTCATATGTTGCGAATGCATGTATTGCTGCATACTTGATAAGCTTTTCTGGCAGCGGGCAAAATCCCCATAGAGTATGGTCCTTCTTGCGGTTAATTTTTTTCTTCATGTCATTGTAGTGAATGTCTGTCATCCTGCCGGCAACATCAGCCAAAGAGTCGAACTTCTTTTTATTGTATGGGTCTCTCCATTCCACCTGAATATCAATGTAGTCGGAGTTGATCTCCAAACCAGATACCTTCAGCATGATTTTGTCTCCTTCAATACCGAATCCGACGAAGGTGTACTCATCATTCATGAGGAATTTGTCTAGTTCCATTGGCATGCAATATGTTTGTATAGAGTGAATATAGTTTATTTCTTAGAACAACCAATGTTTTTTTGTTATTTTTCTAAAACTGATCTGCAATATGAATATCTGAATCTGTTGCATTTAGTAGTTGCTAATACTTTGTTCAACATAACTAGTAAATCTAATAATAGATTGCATAAACAATGCATGTTTTGTGTATGCTTGAATTCTTGAACCTAATTTCATACATGTATTGTATGTTAATGTTGTAGTTTTCTATTGTTCAGCCAAGTAATTCGTATTTGGTAAAACAGAATTAAAGTGTGTGTATTGCTAGATCATATAATTCAATAATTGAACACATGAGTGACATACATGGAGCCAGATGAAAACTATCAATGAATTCATATGCCATGCTTTTAAAAAAGGAGAACCAAAGTTTAAATATTTGGCAATTGCAGTGAAGAAAAACTTAAAATCAATATTGACAAGCAATAGTACAGATTGATAATTATTCTTACCTGTCTTTAGCTGCAGAGATGTGGTAGACAAGACATTCTTTTTCTACGCATAGCTAGAGCATCGCTTCCCGCTGTGGCTTCACGTAGTGCGTGTACTCGACATCAACGCCGACTAGTTTGATGGGCATTCCGCCGAGCTTCCTCCTGAACGTGGACATCATCTTGTCCACGTCTTTACCCTTGCTTGTGCAAACAATCTGGAGCTTGTGATTGCCGTGCAGGAGGACATCGTGGAGCTCCCTGGTGTATCTGCGGCGCTTCTTGTACAGAGGTGCATCCGCCATGACTCTCCTCTGCTCTCTCGTGTTTATTTTGGAGAGAGAGGAAGTGTGGAGAATAAGATGCAGTGGGGTTTTTTGGGGGATGAAGCAGTTGTGTTTTCTCCTCTGCTCTCCTCTGCATCTCCTTGACAGGACGTGGGATAGGTGGAGCAGGGTGGTAGCGTGGTGGGGCTCTGTTTTAAGTTATGTGACAACTGTGGAGAGGTTCTGCTATGAGGAGGCTTTGTTAGTGCGTTGGAAATTCGAAAAGTCGTCGCCTCTTTCTTCGTGATTAGTTCTATGTACTGACGCAACTGTTAGAAAATTTGATGATTGTGTTTTCGGTGAATTGTCCAAGTCAATGCACTTCTTTGCTATCAGAATAGAACTGCACAGGTCCAGATAGTGTACTGCATTATATCGGATTAGAATTCACACAGATGTACTTTCTTTTCTTCTCTTGATGGAGTTCTTTCTTTTCTTCTCTTATTTTTTGTGGTAATACAGCTTTTGTGTGGATGGAGGGTAGTGTGGGTATGGGTGTCGGACTGCTTTTCTTAAGTGATAGGGTTGCATTCTTCATTTTAGCCATACTACATTGCAGAGTGAAGAGAACTGCAATTCAGAAAAAAGAATACTTCGTGCTTCCACGTGGAGAACTACATTGTAGTATGTCGCGGTCTGCATTTGTACGTTGACTTCGGGCTTCCTGCGTTTTATTTATTAATAGTTTCTGGCAGTGGCGACGCACATTTTTTTGTTTGTTGTTATTCATTTAAAAATGTTTCTCATTTTTCTTTTTGATGTTTTATTTTTGAACTTATTGTTTTTTCGTATTGCATGTACAGTTCTCATTTTTTGTTTCTGTGTTTTTGCTATTATGTAATCTTTTTTTCCAATGTATGGGAGTGCAGTGCTTAGTAAGTCATACATGTAATGCATTGATTATGGTTCTGCACTTCATGTTCATATATTTCTGACTGCATTGATTACTTATGTGTTTGTGTTTTTCTTTTTGTGTTTTTGCTCTTACGTATTCTTTTTTCAAATTTAGGTTCGTGTACTGCTTTGTTGGTTATGTTAAAACTTCATTCGACAGAGTCTCTGCTGCATTCGTATTTTTCTGTCTTAGATATTTTTTCGATGTCGGGGCGTGCACTACATTGATCAGTGTTATGTACTGCAGGTGCACGCATTCCATACTGCATGTACAGTTCTCATTTTTTGATTCCATGTTTTTGCTATTATGTTATCTTTTTTTCCAATGTGTGGGAGTGCACTGCTTAGTAAATCATACGCGTAATGCATTGATTATGGTTCTGTACTGCACGTTCATATATTTCTGCACTACATTGATTTTTTACGTGTTTGCGTTTTTCTTTTTGTGTTTTTCCTCTTATGTGTTTTTTTTCAAATTTAGGTTCGTGCACTGCTTTGTTGGGTAACATAAGCCTTTATTGATTGTCAAAGTAATTTTCTTTGGTAACATAAGCCTTTATTGATTGTCCTTTATTCTTGGGAACATAATTTTCATTAAGTCCGCTTTAATTTTCAGTTTTGACCTTTTTGCATTCCTCTTATATAAATGAAGGCTAACTTATACCCTTCCTTTGCATTTCATTTCTCCTCTAGCCGCAAGTTCTCTCCTTTCTCTAGCCTATAATTATTTTTTTGCTTTTCTAGGTTTTTGTTGCGATGGCTCCAGGGCCCTGCGTGTATCTCTTCTGTTGCGGCCATGGTTGTGGTGTGCCGATGCACTGTGATTGTTCAGCTTGCTCGCAGGCCCGTCGTGCTTGTCGTGGTGGGAAGGTATTGTGCCGAACTGGGCGAGCCGAGCAGCTTTCATATGGTACAGTATTCACGGAAGGATTGGATATGGGCTAGATCAACGTTTCTGCGTTCTATTCTACCCTGCTTCGCCGTGGGCTTGGCTGCACGAGTCCTTTTGTCCATCAGCTTACGCCAACAGATGTGGAGACTCACTACAAGATGGTATGTTTCGTTAGATATGATTGTTTCTTTGTGTGTTTTTTGTACAACTTCATTCTATTCTAAACTTTTAGTATTTTAGGAACGCACTTTTTTTTGAAGTGTACTGCAATGTGTTCTTATTTCTTGTTTTTATTTATTTTTGCTTGTGTGCATGCAGCTTGTGTTTTAGTTTACGTGATTACAATATGTGAACTGCTTATATATTAGCTGAGCACTACATGTTTCCACATTTTTTCCCAATTTGTATGGTGTGTACTACATGTAGCTAGTCTCGAGTACTGCATGATAGTTTGAAGCGTACTGCATATTTGCAAGTTCCGTACTGCATATTGAAATGTGTTTTATTTGTACTGCTTGTTGGACTGTTGTGCACTTCATCTAGCTCGTGTCTGTAGTTTGTGTAGGTTTTTACCGCTCTATGCACAGTATGAGAATTGTACTGCTAGTATCGTTCTCAAACAGTTTTATTATTTTTTACAGAAAATTCCTCAACGAGCTGTTAGGTATCTGCGGCTCAAGAAGAATGGAATTCTTCAAGTTGTTCTTGGTAATTAATGGATACCTTAAACCAGCCAAGCACAGAGTAGGTGTTGACGGGCGGCTGTGTCTGCAGAAAGGGTGGAAGGAATTTGTCATTGATAGTGGCCTGAAGTCTGAGAAAGTTGTTGTCCTCAACTTCTTTGAACTCGAGGATTGTACGTTTAGAATCTAGTTTGACGTGATTGGCTAAGTTTATGAGGTTGGTTTCTAGTAAGTACTTTTGCGTGTTGAACGCTTCATCTTTTTGATGTGTTTTGTAATAAGCACTTTTGTGATCTGAACCGCTTCAATTATTATTCTGAACTTCGTGCTGCCAGTGAGCTAACAGCATTTTTTACATAGTTTTTGAATCAAAATGTGTCAATGTTTTACTCTAGACTGCTATATATATGGTATACTCTATATACCATTTTCTCTTTACATGGTTTAGTTGAATAACTCATAGTCAACGGGAAATTTGTGTTTACACAAAATTTAAACTAATATAAGTCATAGAGATAAGCAAACTGCTATGCATATGATTAATTTATTGAAGTTCATCTATTTGATCGTCAACCTGCTGCTTCTGCGCGGTGACTGGAGCGTGTCTAATGTCGCACTTTCTTTTGTTTTCCATGGCGGTGTTGCTGGTTCTTGTCTCTGCACCTTTGTGTTTGTAGCCCCTCGCGTGATGGTTGATGGCTGCCTTCGTTTTTCAGCGCTACGAACTGCATCCTTCTTTGCTCCCCAGGTGCTGGTTGATGGCTGCTTTGGTTTTTCAGCGCTGCGAACTACATCCTTCTTTGATCCCCGCGTGCTGGTTGATGGCTGGTTTCGTTTTTCAGCGCTGCGAACTGCATCTTTCTTGGCTCCCTGCGTGCTGGTTGTTGGCTGCTTTCCTTTTCCAGTGCTGAGAACTGCATCCTTCTTTGATCCCCGCGTGCTGGTTGATGGTGGTTTTCGTTTTCCAGCGCTGTGAACTGCATCCTTCTTTGCTCCTACCTTGTTTTTTGGAAGTGGTGTTGTTCTCGGTTTTTTGTGTGCAGCAGCATTCCCTTGGGGTGGTCTTGTTGGCATTGTTTCTTCATGTTCTTCGTCCTCTTCACTCTCTTCACTCTCTTCTTCCTCTTCATCATCTTCATCATCTGTTTCTTCAGTTTCTTCATGTTCTTCATCCTCTTCACTCTATTCTTCTTCCTCCTCTTCTCCATCTACTTCTTCATAAGCCATTTCTTCTTTAGTTGTGTCACCATCTTCTTCTTTGATCTCACCTTCTTCGTCTTCCTCATTTTCTGATCTTTTTCTTTTTCTTTTGGGACAGGTTCTTGAATTGTGTCTCTTCCACTTTTTGCAGATGCTACAACGTCCCGGTTTCGTCCATTTCTTAGTGTTGTGAGTGGAATTTCTGTTTGGTTTTGCATGGCCATGTCCTTGTGTTTCTTGTTCATCTCTTTTTTTACATGTCCTGGAATTGTGGCCGCTGATTTCATTACATGTTTTGCACATTCTTATTCCCAGTGGGTGACCATCACTGTTCAGCTCAGGCTGTGGCTTACTGTTTTTGTCATCATTTTTCTCCTTGCATGCCACCTTTTTCTGGGTTGCGTCACCCCCTTTCTTCCTTCCTCTTGTGTTTGAAACAGGAGGTGGAAGAACTGTTTCTTTTTTGATAGCACCATTTCCGTTGTGTTTAGTATTTTCTGCTTGCTCGGCATTATTATCATGCTGGGATTTCTCTCCTTGCTTTAGTTTTGTTGCTTCTTCTTCTTCTTCTTCTTCTTTGTTAAGCACGTCAACTTCCTCGATCAGTGCCCTCATACCAGACAACACTCTATGGCACCCAGCGTCGGACCTTGTTGCTCTTTTGCAAGGTCCATTACTGTTTTTGTCACCAATTTTCTACGGGAAAAAAGCGAGGTTCCATCTGGTGCTATTTGTTCGTAGTCTCTTCTGTCAAACGTTGCATCTGATCTTGTGTTATGGGTGTATCTTTTCATGATGTACACCTCAGGAATCTTGAGTACTCTCAAATGAGAAAGCATGCATAGCACATGGATGCAAAAGAGCCCTGTAGACAAACACACGATTTTTTTTGTAAGTGAACTACATGAAATTAGTAAACACATATTTTTTTCATTATTTGTTCATTTTTAAAGTGAACTTCATTTGGTTTTGTGAATTACTCATGCATGTGGACTTTTAAAGTTCAGTAAGCGAGCTTTCATGCATGACTATCAGAATCTAGATTTTTTTTGCTAGGAGTCTCACGTATGTGTGTCCAGAGTTTGCACTCACATTCGTAGACACCTTTCTCTTCATCGGCGACCACTTGGAAATTATGCCTTGCCCAGTCAAATGCATCCGATGTGTTGTAGTGGTGTACGAGATAATTTGTCGGGTTCTCAGGGCACCATTCTGCTTGGAATGCAGTGCTATGGTAGAGTGTTTCTTTGAAATCTGCAAACACTGCCCTTGTAAACACTTTTGATAGATGAACTTCGAACCCAAACTTGGTTGTTGTTTTTACCTCTGACTACATGATCACAAATGCACTGTTACGAATGAGAGAAATGAAAAAATTGTTTGTTTTTGTAGTCATATTTTAGCTGTTTTTGGTTGACATTTTGTTTACCTCATTTGTTACTGTTTCTTCGTGCTCGACGACCTTCCTCGTCTGAATGCACTTATCCACCTGCTGAGCAAACAGACGGAGATCATGCTTCTCCTTGACAAAAATTGTCTTCAGTATGTGGTTCATGCTCTCGCTTCTCTGTGTGGAAGTCATCCAAGCACAGAAAATTTCCTTGTAGTAAGCCGAGATCCACTCGTGCTTGTCATCCCACAGCGAATTCATCACTTCATTATCTTGCAAGTTGCACCTCTGAATGACGTTCTTCCATGCTTGTTCAAATTCTGACGGCATTAGTGGGTTGTTCAGCACCGCATTGAGTTCATCCTTTAGTTTCTCATGTGCCTTATACAACAAGGCGAGGTGGTCTTTGTACTTCTTCATGATATGCCACCGACACAGCTTATGCAGAGTTTGTGGGAGGATAGTTTTCAATGCTGCCTTCATCGAAGAACACTGGTCTGAGAAGTCACAAACAACATTTTTTTATTAAGTTGTTTGCGTGTGTGCAAGATAGATGGAAGAAATATCAGTGCACCAAACAAACGTAAGTATGCGGGTGTTGTGTTTTTTTGTACCTGTGAGCATGAAGATTGGCGGCTTGTTGTTCATACACCTTAGAAAGGTTTTGAAAACCCACTCCAATGATGGTATTGTTTCATCTCGCACGAGTGCAACAGCAAATATGGTGCTCTGTAGATGATGGTTCACCCCCACAAAGACTCCCAGCGGCATGTGGAATTTGTTAGTTTTATACGTCGTGTCAAATGTAACGCAGTCTCCAAAATCTTCATACGATCCTTTGCAACTTGCGTTCGCCCAAAAGACGTTTCTTACATGGTTATCTACATCAACATCATAATCATAGAAGAACTCTGGGTTTATCTTCTGCATTTTCTCGAAGAAATCCAGAAGTTTCTTAACATCATCTTCGGACTCTTCTCTGGCAAACTTCTGTTTCCTACATTTTCAGACACGATGCAAACTCATCTCATCAAACAGGGAATAATTACCGACAGAATGCTCAACAGATATGATCTGTTACGTGCTTACTTGTTTACCCAGTCGCGGCTAGTATGTCCCATGTACTGCAGACCACCGGACATACGCGACAGCGTCGACATCATCTGAGCATGTGTGTGGTTGTCCAGTTGCATGTCTTTCACTAAGTGGTCTGCCAAAGGATCGTCTTTTTTTGTGCGATCGCATGTGCAAAAGTATCCCGGGGCTTTCCAGCATCTTGTGATTGTGGTTGAGTTGAACCATTTCTATCACAAATTTGCCATCCTTCCTCTTTTTGACTCTAATCTTTGCCTTGCAGCCAATCCTTTTTGATGTCTTCTGACGTACCCGGTGATAATCTGACACAGTCTGCTTGTGTGTCCCTTCTCTTGAGCAGAAAATGTAGGCATTTGTCCTGTGTTTTGCCCTCTAGCGTATGCCAAACCCTGCACATCTTGCATAATTGTTGTAAAAGTCCAATGCCTTGTCGTACGTGGTGAACTTCATTCCAGCAGCAGGTACGAGGTTCAGAGGCATGTTTTTATCCTGCATTAATTGCAATGCTCTATGAGATAATTTGTTTTGTTCATACGAGTTTAATAAAGCATTGCAATGTTCCTAAGTTTTCAGAAGAATCCATTGTATTAGATGCTAGGTCAAACCTCACAAGAAATATCACTGTGCACTGGAATGTTATCTGAATGGACTGCAACTTTTTTTTTCAGAACATAAACTTACCTGTGTGTAGAGTCGTTCACCCGATGGTGTTTGCAGCTCGCCGGGTTGTATTGGATATGGCAGGGTTATAGCAGATGTGTGTAGTTGAGGATCTCGCGGCGGCAATAGTGAGGAGGATTTGTACCTGCTGTTTACTTTTGACCGAGGCACCGTTGGTGGTCGCAGCCTCGAAGTTGATGCAGCATGTCTGCTTGGAGCTCTTTTTTTTGGTGCAGCAGGTGGACGTGGCGGTAATCCAGTGTTGTGATGATGTCTTGGTGGATTGGTTTGAAAATTTTGGTGCAGTGGCACATCATCATAGTCATAATCATCATCTGCTGCAACATCGTGTTCAACTGCGTCATCATTGTCTGTTCGGACATGTTGTCCAAACATAGTGAACTCGTGTTTATACTCTGTGGTGAGAACTATTATTGGCTCATCTTCATCGTCATCATCTTCATCATCCCGTTGGTGAGTGCCTTCCCAGACGAATGTGACATCATCCTCATCTAAGACTACATCTTCTTCCTGGAAAAAATCTTCTTCGGGAGAGTACTGCACCCTGTTTGTTGTCGTGAAGAATCCTTGAGGAATCTCAGGGGTAACCCAGCCAGTATCTCTTTCAGAAGAAGCTCCACTCTTCTGAAAGTTGTTGTTCTCAGTGCTGTCAATTATGCGCGGCATTTTGTATCTGCTGAATGTCATTTCCTGCACACAAAATGACCAAGCTGCATTGTCAGGTTAAATGAACTAAATCATGCGAACTGCAATGTGTTCAAAATGGTACTGCCGAAGTATTACAGGCTGACTGCATCACCCTGCAAGGTGAACTAAAGCAACCGCACTGCATTGTTATCCATAATGAACCTATACAAGCGTACTGCGTAACCGAGTAAGTGCACTGCATTTTCCCCCACAATGAACCGAAGCAACCACACCGCGTAGTTTTTGTAGGCGTGTTGTACTGCTTTACTACTTTGTCTAGGATAACTGCACTGAGATGGTTGAGGAAGTGTACTGCTTACCTCGTGTTGCAGTGATTTCTTGTGTTTACAGAGGAAGTTCCCTTCTCGTCCGTCTGCACAACTTTCACGTTCGCCCGTGCAGTCCACTTGCCCTTTAGAAGTTCATGAGCGGTCTGGACGTTGCTCAAGGTGAACGGGGAAGGAGGATTTGCTCTGAAGGTCGATGCAGACTTATTCCAAGAAGCTGCCATGGATGAAGCAACCTTGTGCACATTCCTCCTTGCTCGAATTGGTTTGATGTTAAGGCAGCACCAATCCACATGTGATGAAGTACAACTAATTGCAGGCCCGGAGGAGTTCGGAGGCGGCGCTACCGAGCTGCTGCCGTGGAAGAAGGCCGATATGCTGGTGGGGGAGGTGTTGCTCAGTGCTTGTCGTGGAAGAAGGCCGAGAGGCGACGGGCGGTGGCGCTTCCTGGCCGGCACTGTGGAAGAAGGCCGGGAGGGGAGGGGCGGTGTCGCTGCCGGCCGCCACCACGAAAGAAGGCCGGGAGGGGATGGGCCACGGCGCTCCCAGGCCGTCGCTGCGGGAGAAAGTGGGGATGGGAGGGGCGGCATCGCGCCCAGGCCGCTGTCGCGGGAGAAGGTCGGGAGGAGAGGGGTGGCGCCGCTCCTAGGCCGCTGCCGCGGAAGAAGGTCGGGAGGGGAGGGGTGGCGGTGCTCCCAGGCCACTGCCGCAGTAGAAGGTCGGGAGGGGAGGGGCGGCAGCGATCCCAGGCCGCTGCCGCGGTAGAAGGTCAGGAGGGGAGGGGCGGCGGCGATCTGTTGGTGGTGTGCAGATAAGGCTGGTGTTATTAGAATAAGGTCTTAAGGAGTGTTATATATATTGTTGTTCTGTATGCAATCCCATCGCACAACACACACGTCTTATTAGCAGCAACCGTCTGTGTTATTATCGGTCTTCGCACACATATCTGATTACAAACCTGTTTGTCACGTATCACACACATCTTGTTATATTGAACCATTTATGTTCTCTTGTCTCAACACAAACAGTTCATCCGCGTGAACCAAAGGCCGTATATCGCACACACCTTGATTTGGCTGACCGTTTCTTTTGTGTTGCCTAATCACAAATAGTTCATCCTAGTGAACTATATGTTGTTTATCGCACACACCTTCATCTGGCTGCCCGTTTCTTTTGTTGCTCCTCATCGCAAATGGTTAATTGCACTGAACCGTATGCCCTACATCAGACACGGAACTAAAATCTGAACTGTGTTTGATGCATCCGTCATCACAAATGTTTTGCACCTTTTTGACGGTTTTTTACACCACCGTTTGCGATTAATGCATCGCACACAGTTTTGTAAAAGGGTCTCTGATCATAGTGTCGCGTTAGCAGCATCCTGCAGTAGTGCACCCACACCATCCTCCTCCTTTCCCGGCCCACATGCCCAGAGCGATGACGTGACACCATCCGCCGAAATCAATGTCCCCCTCCTCCAATTAAGCGCCGCCCACAACCATTTTGCATGCAGTATAATGTGGAGCTTACTACCTCTTGAGCTTGCGTTGGTTTTCCCTTGAAGAGGAAAGGGTGATGCAACCAAGTAGCATAAGTATTTCCCTCAGTTTTGAGAACGAAGGTATCAATCCAGTAGGAGACGACGCACAAGTCACCGAATACCTGCACAAACAATCAAGAACTTGCAACCAACGCGATAAAGGGGTTGTCAATCCCTTCACAGTCACTCGCAAAAGTGAGATATGATAGAGATAGATAAAGTAAATATTTTTTTGGTATTTTTGGTTTATAGATTGGAAAGTAAAGATTGCAAAATAATAGATCGGAAACTAGCAAGATGTAAACGAGATTCAATAATACGGAAAAGAGACCCCGAGGCCATAGGTTTCACTAGTGGCTTCTCTCGAGATAACATATATTATGGTGGGTGAACGAATTACTGCCGAGCAATTGATAGAAAAGCATGTAATTATGATGACATCTAAGTCAATGATCATGAACATAGGCATCACATCCGTGTCAAGTAGACCGACTCCTGCCTGCAACTACTACTATTACTCCACACATCAACCGCTATCCAGCATGCATCTAGAGTATTAATTTCTTTAAGAACGGAGTAATGCATTAAGCAAGATGACATGATGTAAAGGAATTAACTCAAGCAATATGATGAAAACCCCATCTTGTTATCATCGATGGTAACAATACAATACGTGCCTTGCTGCCCCTCCTGTCACTGGGAAAGGACACCGCAAGATTGAACCCAAAGCTAAGCACTTCTCCCATTGCAAGAAAGATCAATCTAGTAGGCCAAACTAAACTGATAATTCGAAGAGACTTGCAAAGATATCAAATCATGCATATAATAATTCAGAAAAGAACCAAATGATATTCATAAATAATCTTGATCATAAATCCACAATTCATCAGACCTCGGCAAACACAACGCAAAAGAATATTACATCGAATAGATATCCAAGAACATCGAGGAGAACATGGTATTGAGAATCAAAGAGAGAGAAGAAGCCATAAAGCTAATAACTATGGACCCGAAGGTCTATGGTAAACTACCCACGCTTCATCGGACAGGTAATGGTGTTGATATAGAATCCCTCTATAACAGAATCCCCCTCCGGCAGATAGACGGAAAAGGCCCCAAGATGGGACCTCATGGGTGCAGAAGGTTGCGGTGGTGGAAAAGTGGTTTCGTGGTCTCCCTGATGTTTTAGGGTATAAGAGTATATGTAGGCGAAGGAACTAGGTCAGGGGAGCTACGAGGGGCCCATGAGGGTGGGGGCGCGCCTACCCCCTGGGCATGCTCTCCTGCCTTGTGGCCGCCTCGTTGCATCTCCGACTTCATCTCCAAGTCTTCTGGTTTGCTTTCGGTCCAAGAGAGATCATCGCGAAGGTTTCATTCCGTTTGGACTCCGTTTGGTATTCCTTTTCTGCAAAACTCTAAAATAGGAAAAAAAACAGAAACTGGCACTTGGCCCTCGGTTAATAGGTTAGTCCCAAATATAATATAAAAGAGCATATTAAATCCCATTAAACATCCAAAACAAATAATATAATAGTATGGAACAATCAAAAATTATAGATACGTTGGAGATGTATCAGAGCTCAATAACATCTGGCAGCGGAGAAGCAAATCGCGACCGCACGCGCGCATGAGGTCATTATGGCTGCCATTGTGCCAACCACCAGATCTTGGAGGAGCACCTCGTCTTCGAGGCCACTATCAACACCGCCACGCGGTTGTCTACTTTAAAATACAGTTTGTGATGTTTTCTCGAGGCCACCGCCAATGCCTTCTAGTGATTTGTCCTCTGTAATGTTAATATGCAATATGATGTTCACTTTACAGTTTGGTCCTCTGAAATGTAATGTTCAGTTAACACTTTGGTCCTCTGAAATGTAATGTTCAGTTAACAGTTTGGTCCAACAATTGCTACATTTCATAGTAGTGTTCTCAAGCATTCTTTGTTTTGTCAACTGTCTTATCTTCTAGTACATGTTTCTATTATGCAATGTCGTGCTTAGTTAACTATTTTGGTTCATTTGGTCTGCTGTCTATTTAAAAGTTTGGTTCAGTTCTGCAATTTGATTTTCATTTGTTGTGGGTACAATTTTGTATTGTTACGCATGTGAAATAAATTGAATTTGATTGTACTCCATACATATTCTACTGATAGTATGACAACTCTCAGTTAACCTGATCAAGATCTTCCTTATGTGTGTTGCTGGGAAACAATGGGAGACACTGCGGTTTACCATCAAGGTTTGTTCAAGCATGGTCCTTTGGCTAATAGCACATTATTGTGTAGTTGTAGGAATCATTCTAATATTTAGGTTTCTTACAATTTGGTCTTGCACATGTACGTCCTGCTATCAGAGGCTTAGAACCACTGTTCGACCCATTTTGCATATGGGGAAATGAGATTTCCATGAATATCAGTCAAGTTAAGAAACTCAGAAAGATTTTTAGGATGAATAAACTTGCAAAGAGTAACAACAAGATCTTTGTTTGCACAATGAATAAGACATCAGCCAACTATAGGATGGTACTAAATCTTTTACCTTGTTTTTACCCCTTGCTCCATCAATCAACTATAGGATGGTACTAACTCTTTTACCTTGTTTGCATATCTTTGTTTTTAGTACTTTTCAAAGCAGTTCACCGATGATTACCTCTCAAACCACCTGCATGGTCAAGAGGGGAGGAAGGTATTCATTCAACACCCGCGGTACAATATTGAAGTCTTGCTGAAGAGGACGAAGGTTGGGAAGGCAATTATCCATAGCCATTGGCCTAAAGTTGCGAGGACATTAAACATCACTGAAGGCTCAACATTTTCCTTCCGCTTCTGCAGTTTCGCAGATGAGATTCATCTGTCTATTTACCATGTATGATGCTACTATCCAATGGTTTTTGATGTTGCATGTGAACCTTGGTGTTGTTGTGTAATGGCGGAACTGAGTGCCGAAGCTATCTAATGTAATTCGATTATGAAATCCTGGTTGCTGTTATACGGATATGAAATATTTGGTGTGCTTTTATAAGAAATATCAATTTGATTAGTACATGGATTATCAATAATATGCTAATTACCCTGCTTATTGGGGTTTTCTATTGCAGACAGTTACTCAGACAACACCGTGGGCGATGAACTCAAACAACACACAAGGTTTCTAGAAAGTAGGCGTGTTTGATCAACTAATAATCACACACGGCTTCCGGCAGAGAATTGTTTGCATTAGGCCACCTTGCACAAACATTTCCACACAAAAAACTGTGTGTGATATACATACGAGCGGAAATGTTTTTCTGGGATTCACCGTGTGGGATGTACATACGAACGGAAACAATTAGGTTTCGATGCCCCGCCAGATCGCACACGAACTCATTTTGCCCTAGCCAGTGTGCCAGGAGGGCCTATCCCCGACGGTTTCTGGGTCGTGTGGGAAGGACCCCCCTATCGCCCACACTCACTTGGCGACAATTCCAAACGTTGTCGCGGAAAGGGGTTAAAAACCATTTGTAGCACGTCGATGTACCAGTGTCCCTACTATATTATAACTTCTCCATGGCTTATACCACAAATAAAATCGATAGTTTCATCAAAACAAGCAAAAAAATGCATCAAAAACAGAATCTGTCTTAAATAGGACAGTTTGTAGTAATCTGAACTTTAACCATACTTTTGTAACTCCAAAAATTCTGAAAAATAGGAAAAAAATAAAAAAATTGCATATCAGTACTGTGTAAATATTTCAGAAACTTTTGACATTCCAGTAAAAAACGTAAATTCACGCACTATAGCCAAAGTTTCTGTTTTTACACCGCACATACGAACAAGCAATCTAATCATCCTAAAGGAAAATCTTGGCACATTATTTTTATAATACAATGGATTTGTACAAGGGGATAGTTATCTTTTTGAGAAGTTTCTATAATCGAGATTCACAAAGTTTCCATGGGCATGAACAAAGTTCAAGGCATGCTCCCACTTCCACGGTGCTAGTCTTTCTCACTTTAACTTTTCTTTTTGTGAAGTTTTAAGTTCCCCTCTATATTTTTTCGTTTTTAAAATTTATAAAATCACTCAAGGGAACTAAATAATTCTCTAAAACTTCTGGGTTGTCTCCCTGGCAGTGCTTTCTTTAAAACCATTAAGCTAGACATAAATTGCTCAAATCATGGATCCACCCGGATCTCAAGGTATATCAAAGCCACTTTTAATTAGCAATGATTTGTAACTTAGTAGTGAGTACAAATCAACATATATCATGCAATGACAAAGTCTAACTCTCTTCCTATGCATCAGCATGTCATAAAATAACAATTCATGCACATCAAGTAAAGGCCAATACATGGCATAAGCAGTTTCTTGCAATTTTATCGTGTTGGAAACATAGAGAGGTGGAGATATAGTTCGTCTCTCATAATAGTTGCAAGTAGGAGCAACAAGCACATGAATATTATATTCATCAAAAATATCATGTGCAACGGTAAAAGGCAACCCATCTATGTAATCCTTAATAAGTGCAAACTTCTCCGATATAGTGTAGTTGGGAGAATTCAAAAAGATAATATGGCTATCATATGTGGGTGCAATAGCAACAGTTTCATTCTTAACATAAGGAACTATAGCGAGTTCATCTTCATAAGCATAATTCATATTGGCATCTTGGCCACAAGCATAGAAAGCATCAGGGTCATCAAAAAGGGATATTCAAACAAATCCGAGGGATCATAGAAATTATCATAGCATTCATCCTTCGGTAAGAACAAAGGGATATTAAACAATGTATGAGTTGGAGAGTTAATCTCATTAGAAGGTGGGCACGGGTAGCTAATCCACTCTTTCTCCCTTTGTTCTTCACCCTCCTCGTCATCTTTTCATCTAACGAGCTCACAGTTTCATCAATTTCTTCTTTCGTAGATTCCTGCAAAATATTAGTCTCTTCTTGGACAACGGAGACTTTCTCAATAAATACATCAATATCATAATTGTATTTATAATTATCGTAGCAATATTTAAGTATAGAAAAAATTTCAGGTCTGTAAACAGCATCATCATAATCTTCATACTTTCCAAACATAGATTCAATTTAATAAGCACCATTAAAAGCAACAAATTCTTCTATTCGTTCCACATCATAGTAATCATATCTACATTAGCATAAGAAGCTAAGGTTTCATTCTCATTAAATTTTCATGAAAAGGGAAGGTGTGGAGCCTTCATCCTAGAGCAACAAGTATAATCTTATGTCAAGCATAGCCCCCGAGTACACCAATGCAACATATGAATTTGATCCCATAACAGTTTCCCTTTTTGCATCAAGCGATAATCCCTAAAGTATTCATGTTGATCCAACGTGCCTCCCAATATCAAGTTGAATGGGGTTTTCTCAAGATTATCCAAGTAGTACATAATATTTTTCACATAACGAGCATCGGGGATTTTAGGAGGTTCCCCATATCCATGAGTAGCAAGTACAACTAATTTTTTTGGTGTTTCGTGTTCCATACCCATAGCTAAAGATAGAGAACAACTTAGAACAGAAAATAAACACTACTTAGTGATAAAGAAAACAAGCACACACAAGAATATTCACCCCGCGCTATTTCTCCCCGGCAACGGTGCTAGAAAATTTCTTGATAACCTACAAATATAGGGGATCGTTTATAGCCTTTTTTGATAAATAAGAGTGTCAAACCCAATGAGGAGCTATAGGGAGAACAAATATTCCCTCAAGTTCTATTTACCACAGATACAACTCTACGCACACTTATTGTTTGCTTTACCTACAACAAGTACAAAACTAGAAGTACTTTGCAAAAATAAAATTATGAATAAATTGCAAGATAACAAAAGTAGATAGCTTTTGTCACACAAGAAATTCATTTGTCCCTAGGCAATCGATAACTAGACCGGTAATCACTCTTGCAATTTTATATGACGGAGAGGCATGAGCTAACATACTTTTTCTACTTGGATCATATGCACTTATGATTGGAACTCTAGCAAGCATCAAAAACTACCAAAGATCATTAAGGTAAAACCCAACCATAGCATTAAGTATCAAGTCCTCTTTATACCATACGCAATGACCCCCTTACTCGGGTATGTGCTTTTGTCACTCACGCCACCCACCATAAGCGAACCATGAACATATTGCAACACCCTACGACGGGGATCCCTCATGTTTGTGCGACATAGAGGGCACTGTAGGACAGCACCAAAATAAAAGATACAACTCAAACCAATCATGATCATCCATCAACCCATAGGACAAAACGGATCTACTCAAACATCATAGGATAACCACATATCATTGGGAAATAATATATAGCATTGAGCACCATGTTTAAGTAGAGATTACAACAGGTAAAAGATAGGTTACACCGCTGCATAGAGGGGGAGAGAGTTGGTGTTGATGGCGGCGAAGTTGTCAGAGTAGATCGTCATCACAATGATTGCCCTGGCGGCTCTCCGATGCCACCGAGAGAGGGGGGAGAGAGCCCCCTCCTTCTTCTTCTTCCTTGGCCTCCCTCATAGATGGGAGGAGAGTTCCCCCACTGGTCCATGGCCTCCATGGTGGCGGAGGGGCGGGAGACCCTCTGAGATTGGATCTCACTATCTATTCTCTATTGTTTCACATTCTATTTTCTGGCCAAAAACCATTTTATATTCCTAGAGATACGTAACTCCGATTGCGCTGAGATTTTAACATGATTTTTTTTCCAGATATAAGCTTCCTTGCACTACGTGCCTGAGCCTTGGGGCGCGCCTTGGTGTTTTTTGGTGGTTGTGGGCCCCTGTTTGCATTGGTTCCACCTCCAAAAAATCACAAATATTCCAAAATAATTCTCCATAAATTTTTATCGTGTTTGGACTTCCTTTGATATGGATATTCTGTGAAGCAAAAAATATGCAAAAAATAGGAAATGGCACTAGGCACTGGATCACTATGTTAGTCCAATAAATCATATAAAATGTTGCCAAAAATATGTGAAAGTTGTATAATATTGGCATGAAGCAATTAGAAATTATAGATATGACATAGACATATCATCCATCTCACTATGGACCGATTCCTTCCAATAGTCAGCACCTTCGGATGCATAGGCCTCTGGAACAAAACTGGGAGTGTCATCTATGAGATACACAAGAAAACCATCACCAAAGGACTTTGAGTCCTCTTTCTCTTGCTCCTAGTAAGAACTTCATTCTTCTCTTGCATGGGATTTCCAAAGTGTTCCATCGAAATTGTAGGTTCAGTAATTGTAACTAATTCCTGATTTGATGAACTGGGCATCTCCTGATTTGATGAGCTAGCCATATCCTTCATTGGACAGGTATCTTCAAAGCAATTCGCATCATTCAACTTCATGATTGTACCCACATACATGTCAGATACCTCATATTTTTCAACCAAAAATCTATAGCCAATGCTATGAAAAGCATATCCTAGGAAAACACAATCCACAGTTTTTGGTCCAAGCTTGCACTTCTTTGGAATTGGCACATTAACTTTCGCCAAACAACCCTAGGTTCGTAGGTAAGAGAGTTTTAACCTTTTCTTCTCCCATTCGTCGAATGGAATTATCTCTTTGTCCTTTGTGGGAACTTGGTTTAGGACATGACATGCAGTCAATATCGTCCCCCCCACCATGCCTTGGAGAGACCCGATTGCCTAACATGGCATTAACAAAATCAGTTAGAGTACAGTTCTTTCTTTCGGCTACCCCATTTGACTAAGGTGAATAGGGAGGCATCCTCTCATGGATTATACCATGGTCCGCACAAAAAGAATCAAACTCTTTCGAAAAATACACTCCACCATGATCGGACCTACGCCTCTTGATCTTCCAATCAAGTTGGTTTTCCGCTTCAACTTTAGATCTTAAAAAAGTTCAAAGAGTCATACTTAGATTTCAGAAGATACACATGGCCATATCTAGTGGATTCATCAATTAACGTCATTAATATTTCTTTCCACCTTTGTCAAAACACTATTCATTTCACAAAGATCTGAATGTATGACCTCTAGTGGTGCAAGATTTCTTGTTTCTGCAGTCGTATAAGACTTACGAGGTTGCTTAGCTTGCACACAAACTTGACACTTGGATCCCTTAATAGTGGCGAAACTAGGGATTAAGTTTAACTTGTCTAGTCGCAATATGCATCCAAAGTTAACATGACAAAGACGTGAATGCCATACATTTGATTCACTATTGTTGCAAACATGATTAACAACTTTAGTGCAAACATCTGACAAGTATAAACTGAACAGGTCTCCTGACTCATAGCCTTTACCAACAAAGGTTCCATACTTGGATATTACAAATTTATTCGACTCAAAGACAAGCTTGTAGGCATCCTACACAAAAGACATCCGCTAACAACAAATTTATTGATGGAGGGGACATAATGCATGTTCTTCAGCCGCATGATCTTCCCCCAAGTAAACATCAGACCGAGCATGCCAATACCACGAATAGAAGCACTTGAACTGTTGCTCATCAGCACGGTGGAAGCCCATGCGGTCTGATAAGATGAAAACATGGAAATATCACCGCATACATGCACATTAGCACCCGTGTCAATCAACTCGATCAGGAAAATGACATACTGAATGAATAGTGGGACATATGCCATACCCAACATCCTTCATGTCAATGTCACCAATGACAACATTAGCGGTCTTGCCGCCTTTCCCATGTTGACGCTTGTCATAATGGTTGCGGCAACTAGGAGCCCAATGATCAGGATCTCCGCACACATGACAAACACCTTTCTTCTTGTCAGCCTTCTTCTTGAATTTGGTGTGTTGCGAAGCCTAGTTTTTCCCATCAAATTTCCCTTTACCATCAAACTTCCCTTGTTCTTGAAATTGCGGGGGATGGAAGTTTTTCTTCTATACCAGATTGGCACTAGCACCTCCCTCAATACCTCAAGCACGTATGTCTTTTGCTCTGGCCTTTTCTTCCACATCAAGAGTACCAATGAGATCCAGAACGGAAAACTCCTGCCTCTTATGCTTCAGTAAGGTAGCAAAGTTCCTCCACAATAGAGGAAGCTTAATGATGATACCTCCGGCAACAAACTTGTCCACTAGCATATAATTGAAGTGCTCAAGTTGAAGGAAATATGCCCTAGAGGCAATAATAAAGTTGTTATTTTATATTTCCTTATTCATTATAAAGGTTTATTATTCATGCTAGAATTGTATTGATCGGAAACTTAAATACATGTGTGAATACATAAACAAATACCATGTCCCTAGTAAGCCTCTACTAGACTAGCTCATTAATCAAAGATGGTTAAGGTTTCCTAACCAAGGACATGCGTTGTCATTTGATAACGAGATCGCATCATTAGGATAATGATGTGATGAACATGACCCATCTATTAGCTTAACATAATGATCGTTCAGTTTTATTGCTACTACTTTCTTCATGTCAAATACATATTCCTTCGACTATGAGATTATGCAACTCCCGAATAGCGGAGGAATGCTTTGTGTTCTATCAAACATCACAACGTAACTGGGTGATTACAAAGATGCTCTACAGGTATCTCCAAAGGTGTTTATTGAGTTGGCATAGATCGATATTAGGATTTGTCACTCTAAGTATCGGAGAGGTATCTCTGGTCCCTCTCGGTAATACACATCATAAGCTTGCAAGCAAATGAATAAGGAGTTAGTCAAGAGGTGATGTATTAAAAAACGAGTAAAGACTTGCCAGTAATGAGATTGAAATAGGTATTAAGATACCGACGATAGAATCCCGGGCAAGTAACATAACGATGGACAAAGGGAATTACGTATGTTGTCATAACGGTTCAACCGATAAAGATCTTCGTAGAATATGTAGGAGCCAATATGAGCATCCAGGTTCCGCTATTGGTTATCCACTAGAGAGGTGTCTCGGTCATGTCTACATAGTTCTCAAACCCATAGGGTCCGCACGCTTAACGTTCATTGACGATATAGCATTATAGGAGTTATATGATTTGGTGACCGATTGTTGTTCGGAGTCCCGGATGAGATCACGGACATGACGAGGAGTCTCAAAATGGTCAAGAGGTAAACATATATATATATATACATCTGGGCTATTCTGTTACACGTAACAGAATATTATTCTGTTACCCTACTTGTACTGGTGCATTCGAGCGGTTGTACTGATTCTGTCATTTTCATTGAACTGATCGTCTTTTATTAAAAATGCAAATAAGATCCCCTCCTGCTCTTCCCCCGTCTGTTCAGCCGGCCACTCCAGCCGTCGACTGAGCTGCTTGTGGCCGATCCCTCCCGGCAACCCAGGCCCTACCTCCAGTGACCGCGACTTTCTCGGCTACATCTTCCTCAATGGCTCCGCCTCCTGGCGCAGCGGCCGTGGAGAGCTCACCCTCCCATGGCTCCCCAACCTGCGGGCGCTCTACCAGTTCCGCCTCTTCTGTTGTCCCGCCAAAAAGTACTCCTACCACCACGTCGACCATGACGGTAACCCGCTCCTCCATGGCCGCCACCACGTCGCCCACTCCGGCGAGGTCTCTTTCACGGGCTCGGCCGCGCGGTCCGAGCAGGTGCACCTCTCGTTCACCGATAGGGCTGATGAGATGCGGGTGATGTTCGTGTGCGCGGATGCCAGAAAGAGGGCCATGAGGTATGGGCTTGAGAAGGAGGAGGAGAAGGGCTGGACGGAGGTGGGCACGGAGGTGAGGACGTACGAGCAGAAGCACATGTGCGACGCGCTGGCGAATGACAATGTAGGGTGGAGGGATCCAGGCTTCGTCTTCGATGGCCTCATGAATGGGTTGGAGCCCGGAAGGAGGTACTTCTACAAGGTAAACCAAAGATTGGATTCCCCGCAAAAAAATACTTAGAGATTGAACCTGCAAAAAAAACCTAAATTTATCAATCATGACAGCAATTTAGTGTTCCAGCGGCAGCAGATTGTTCTTCCAGTAGCTTGCCCAGCGGAGGAGCCAGCCGTCATCCTGAGGGGCGCGCTGTTCTCCATATTGTCAGGTGACTTGCTGGAGCTCGACGACGAGCAACAGTTTGGCGGCATGTTTGTCGGGTCATACTATGAGATCTTTGTTGCAGGGGATGCTCGTCGAGCCACCAGACGCTGGAGCGTGGCGAGAGGATAGCGAGCACAGCGGCATGGTGGAGACGCGGACGCCGAGTGGAGTTAATCGTTCAGCTAAGTAGAGCACAGTTATATTGTACATAGTACTAGTTGTGTTGCGTTCTTCCCAATTTGGGAAGAAACAGAGGAGGCAATTTGTTCCTTAATTGTGTATATAGCAAGTTTTCGATTTATATTTTTTGAGATAAAGGGTTACATTGCTTATTTGCATCCATCAATTATTGTTGTCCACGAATCCAAATACATTTACTGTTTGAAAGGGCCAGATTGCTTATTTGCTTATCCACGAAATTTCACAAAGAATTGTCAAATGCGAAACTTTCGAAGAGGCCAAAGATTTCAGTTTAACGTCTACGCAAAGCCATTGAAAATGTGAAATTAGTCATGTTGAACATTTTCTCAAATTCGCAACTAGTGAAGAATAATTTGAAATACGGTGAGACCCTTCGTATTGTTTTCACATCAGAAAAAACAGAGTACTCGTACTGATCTATGTGTATGTGTGTACTGAGGAGGTATTTTTCACAGAGTAATTTTGAATGGTTCCGAAAAAAGTACTTGAACGGATGTCCGTATGGGTTTGTACTGATCATGTTTTCGCAGACTAGACTTTACTTTTTTTTGGATACGGTTTTCCTCGTAACTTTTCAATGGTTTGCGGTATCATAGTCCTCGGACTTGCATGATTTATATCTTGAATTGATTGATATTTTTTCAAAAAGAAAATGTTTTGTGTGTTTCTTTTTTGAACTCTTTTTTTGCAACGATGTTTTTGGACTTCTCGCGTTTTGCGACTTGAACTTTTACCATTTGAATTTCCGTGTGCTTTTCTTTTATTTGAGCTTTCTCCCAAACTTATCTGAGATGTCATGTTTGAACGTACAACTTTTGTAGTTGTGAACTTGTCATTTTTTCATTTATTAAGTTTCTTTTTTCCTCCGAACTTTTACTAGTACATTTTTTTTGCAAATTTAATGTCCCTTGAGTTAGAACTGATGCAATTTTTTATTTTTTATTTATGATACTTATGGTACTAGAGAGTTTGTACTTCTCAAAAAATAATCACTCGTTGTTCTTTTAGTTTTAGTTTTTAGTTTTCTTTCTCATCCTTATCCTTACTGACGGTGTCATCACACATCGTACCTTTATGGTTTATGTAGTTGAACGGACTTACATTCTTACCATTCCCTTCTTTTAAAAAACTTATGTTTTCTTCTCCAAACTTCCTACCTGACGAGAATCAAAACTTATTTATTTTTTACATTTGTACTTCCAAGTGTCTTTAGTGACATTTTCACTTTTTTACTTTGCTTTACCTCATCAAACAGGCGCACAACACATTTAAAGAAACAAAATACGAATCTTGGAAGCACTAGGGGGATAACCATTTGCACAGGACTTCATGTGTGTCTTCATCATAGAAAAATATACTGAATATCACCAAGTTCTAAGGTTGAACAAATGAATCATACATAATATTGTCAGGACCCCACATTTTTCTCACTAAAACAAACTTCTGTACTTGCATACAACCCTTTTTGAACTTGGACGGCACCTAGTCCTCAACTTGGACGATGACCAATGCTCAACACAAACGGAGGAGGTTGTCGTTGCTTTTTTAACCATGAATGCTTCAAAATACACTAGGAATTGCTTCAAAACTGCTTTATACTTTTTAACATGAGGGTTCTCTCAGCTGGGCCAAGAAGCAATGCATAAGTCATATTTTTATTCTACAAAAACAAAATACATCATATTTCTCTAACACTCACAGAATACACATAGAACACACACACTTAAGTTCAGAGAGCCATCCTGTTTATGTTCAGAGAATAAATGCATTTTAGCTCAAAGAACAAATGTGTTTAGGTTCAGAGAACAAAACAATCTTTAGTGTGATTTTCTACATATGGATAATCGCAGAAGCAACATAGTTGGACTGAAGCTCTAAATTTTTTTAGAAACTGCAATTGGAAAGGTGAGCATCAAGTGGTAATTAAGGAAGGCTAACAAAAACGAAAGTAGCATTTTTTACATGAAGGGTAGTGGTAGGTATTGGTTCATTGCTTTTGCCATCAAGTATGAGGTGTCAACAAGGATGCGGTAGCTCTCGTCCTGGATGGGCGCCCAGTCATCATCGAAGAGCTTGAGGAGGAGCTTCAGGACTGGCCAAACATGCTAATTGGAGAAGCCAAGAGGCTTCATCACCTCCAGCTCCTTTCTAGTAGCATTAGCATTGTTGGAAACCATGGACTTTAATAAAATGGTTCAGGGATCACTCCCAGTCAATCCCATTTGCTACTTGTGCTACAGAGAACATGAATATAAAGCAGCTGGTGACTCATCAATTTTTCTTGATGATATATCTAAACTTACAGAATTTTGAAACTTGCACTGACGATATTAGGGTGATATATCTAAACTTTACTGAATTTTGAAGAAACTTGCTACAAATCATTACTTATTTAGGTGATATATCTAAAGTTACAGAATTTTGAAACTTGCACTGACGATTTTTCTACACACACACCAACTATTCTGTGATTTTTCATGGACTGAAGATAGAATACGCACCAAACTAATATTAAGTCTGGTACAGAAATTCTCTATTCTTGAACTGACAATATTTCTTCTATGTGGAATACACAAGATCTCCTCAATTGGCCATGATGCAGGCATCACCGCAGAAAATACTTGGTGCACCGGAGAACCTGTACTGTTGGATTTGTCGAGAGAGGACTGAGGGAACACGCCAGCGTTAGGGTGGCGGATGCAAGTATTGGAGTTCAGCCTAAAATCACAAGAAAATGGATCAAAATGAATTCATATTGATTTCTAATCATTTATCAAGCTATAAAAGTTAGAACTGATGTTACACAAACCGAGGCATTTTTTATATGAACAGCTCACGTAATATGTATAGTACCACTGTTTTTTCATTCTCTTGAACAAATAACCATAGACTAACGAGAGAATGTATTACTCGACAGTAGGCATTTTCTTCTCAGAACCACTTTGGTTTTCTTTTCTTTTTCTTCACTTTTTGCTCTGCTTGGTTTTTTCTTTGCTTTATGAAGTGCCCCATCAGAAAAGTTGAACTTTAGATTTTACCAATGTCCACATCTACTGAAACAAGGGAGCTCCTTTTGAAACATGTACAATGAATTGAGAAGGCATATACAAGGTCAACTGAAAAACCATATACAAGGTGAACCGGAAAAGCTTCTGAGAAAAAAAGGTGAACCAACCTTTTGTTGTTTTTCTAGTTACTAAACTACTCCCTCTGTCCCATAATGTAAGACGTTTTTGCAGTTCAATTTGAACTCCAAAAACGTCTTGTATTATGGGACGGAGGGAGTACTTATTACCATAACAGCGGCTGAACTGATGCTGCATATGTATATAGGAAGGTTACTGGTACCAAAAAAATAGGACAGTAAACAACATTATAAATTGAATTCCTGAATGTTATATGAAGATGAGGCAATTGTACATATGATTTGGCATTAGATGTACTGAATAGCACACATAATATGGACTGAAAAAATTGAACTAGCACAACTGTTCTGCTTTTGAAGATGGTGGCTTCAATTCTACATGGACTGATGTCCGTGCTCCACTTGGACGGGTGCGAATAACCATGGTGGACGAGCTCGTGGCCGAGGGTGGCCAAGGCGACCACCGGAGACTGTAGGTGGTCGTGCTTGTTCTCGGCAGCGAACTTACACGAGGTGGTGGTGATGGCTGAGGAAGTCAGAAATCAGTGCTGAACTAATAAAATAAGAATTGTACTAACTAAAAATTAGAATTTGAACTGAGCGTGTCACTGAAGATGAACTTGTGCATCTATTTTTTGCTCCCGCACCAGTGTAACAAATTCAAGATGACATGAATTTTGTGTGCATATAATAAGATGAATGAGTGAGAGAATAAAGAGAGCAATAAAAGGATATTTTTTCACCTTGAGATGATATCTGTTCTTGAGGTCTTGATGAAAAGTGACGGTGTAGGTACCACATAACCACCAACTAAACACCAGACCTTAACAAACGATGATCTCTCCTTCCAGAGTCTGAACTTACTAGCTTTTCATAATTTGAAGAGGTGTAAACCTTTATTGGCAAACTGCTGCAAAATCCCCAAATGCCATATAATATAAAATCCCCAAACTGCAGCAACATTCAGTTCAAGATAAGTTATCAATTCAGCTCTTAATAAGCAAGAGAAACAGTAAATAAAGGATGCATTTGCGTCGTCGGGACATTCTTTAGGCACACTAAAACAAACATGCCACTCATGTTAAGTATTCTTTCCAATAAAATTTCTAGAGTATCTTTGTTTAAATGTACTGTGGGGCGAACTTTTTCATTGTGTAGTTTTTGAACCCCTATGGTAGTAACACATGAACTCCCTGAGGACACGAATTCTTATATTAGCACCTAAAGTACAGACCACACATGAAAATTGCTCTGAGTGGAGAAATGATCACACACGAAAAATGATAATTGCAGGAAAACTTTTATTTGAAAAAAGCTCTCTGTATACCTTATTGAACTAGCTATTTTGAACTTGCACACGTTCATTTCTGCACTTATCCAAAATGTTTGAAAGGAGCAGGTTGTTTGACATTATTTTGAACACACCTTTTCATCTCCACTGTATGGTATCCGCTCATAGGTATTTGCAAAAATAGGTGGTGTGCTATGAAGAACAATGGTACTGTGAGCGAGTGAAATCAGAACTGAAACTCATTACAAATACTAGACAAAAGGGAGCAGCAGATAACCATTAGTCCATTACTCACAACAAACAAAACTCACCCCGTACATAGCAATTTCATAAATCTGCACGCACCTTGGGGATTCCACTCGACCTAGACACTGAATCAACTATGACAGATTGCTCTGAACCTTGCGAATTGTGCTCCCTTTTCTTGGCATGAGTAGTTGGAGTAGTAGCAGAATTTGGTGCCTGCAAATATATTTTGGACTGGTGATCTTTCAGTCATTGCACTATTTTTGATATATAATCGAACCAAAATATAACCGCTACCAAGTCTGCACCACCAAGTACCTGCATGAGTTCAGTTTTTTTAGACCATAGTTCAAGGCAGTAAGGTTGCAAGTTCAAACAGTCAATGGACCAAAAATTGTTTAAACACCAATGTTGGATACGCATCAGTTTAGAATCAGCCAAAACACAAGTTCAGTATCAACACGACACAAGTTCAGCTATAGTTAACTTGAAATGAACGGAAAGAACAGAAGACCACACCATGTAATTTAGACATTTGGTATAGTCTGAACTCTGACCAAAACTTACTAGAAGAGGGATTATTTTTTCAGCTAGTAGTTCGAAAGCAATTTCAGAACACCATGCATTTTTTAGCTAGTGAAACGTGCGATGAAGAACTGAACTCAATAAACAAGATTTTTGGAGATGGAAGAAGGCGTCGCACGTCGGGTGAACCTGCTACCCCTACTCCTGCGGACTGACGACTCTGGTGAGTGGAGCTGATGGAGGCGGGGTTCACGAGTAGTGGCTGGGCGCGCCGGGATTTGGCCGCTGCAGGTGATCCACGCTGGGGCTCGTGGTGGAGAAGACCACACCAAACTTTTTCAATGAACTTCTAGGTTTTTGTGTTTGAACTTGCAAACTTTCCAAATAAGTACTTATCTCACTTGTCTTTTTACTGACAATGGGATCAGAAGTGCACACATAGAAGCATTAACACAAGTATCGGATGTGGAAAACAACAAAATTTAAAGCTAAACAAATAAATGTGCAAACAGAAAAACCTACAACTGACGGGCATGATCTCCTCAATGGGCCATGATGCAGGCATTGTCGCCGGCAATACTTGGCGCACCGGAGAACCTGTACTGTTGGATTTGTCGAGAGAGGACTGAGGGAACATCTCCCTGCAGTTTAATGTGACAATGTAGTTCATCTGCTCAAGAGGAAACCAATAACCACTGAAAAAACACTAAATAAACATGGTAAGTATATTTCAAACTTATGTATTTGTTTCTAGTTACCGAGCACATTATGAGTGCAGAATTGTCACAAGAATAAGAACTTATACAAAGAGAGCACATATCATATTTCAGGATTTTCTCAATTTGGACAGTCATCAAGTTATATATACATGGTTTCATCATCTTGTTAGCATGTACTTCCTTATTGTTATGACAAAATGGCCCAAGAATTATTTGAGCTACACCTATTGACTCCAAACGGTATTGCAAAGCTTAAGCTAGCTACCACATTCATATTCATATAATAAAGAAGCAACCATAAAGAAACAAGAACAACACATTTTGACACTAACCATTAGGCTATAAATATATTCTGTGAGCAGGGAATTTTATATAATATTTCTTTATGTACTGATGGTGAAATACATAGTGAACTTTGTCGTACTTTTTACAAATTTTTCTTTTGTTTTATTATACTTATTTATTGTTCATCTCCAAACAACTACTCTGAACTCTGAACTTTTTTGGAGCTCTAAATTGGGTGGGGAAACAGCAAACTTTGTTGTTATTCATTGATTTGCAAAATACTCCTTTCTTTCATTTTCCCACGCAATAACACAAGCACCACAATGGTAAGACCAAAGCTACAGAACAATAACTTTTCTTCAGCTAGCTACTACATTGACCATGCAACGTGAACTTGTGATAAGCTAGCACAAAATCATGTAGACAAGAAATGGAATTGTTGAGATTTTTCATGTACAGGCATACAGGCAATCTTAAAAAGCACGGCGGTCTACGTACGGCATTAGGCCAGGTGCTGGTCGGAAGTGGCATTTCACTTAGCAGGGTGCAGGCAACCTCTTGGCCCTCATGGCCGAGGGATAGAGATGACAATATGAATCCCCGTGGTGCCCTGGGAGCTGGCCCAGTGGAGGAGCGTGAGCATCCACATCCAAGTGGCCGTAGAGCTTAACTCCCCTTTACCAGGAGATGGAGAGCATGAAGCCTATGCCTCATTTTCTTCTCGCCGTTTATAAGAAAAGATGCGACGAGGAAGACAAAGGCCATGGAACGCTGCTAACTCCACCACTGTCGCCTCCCTGTATCCTCATTGCGCGGGCAACCATTGGGGAGCGAGCGCTGCTGCCGCTTGAACCACCAGGAGGAATCAAAGTGAGATTCAAACGCATCAATGCACACATGTAGTACTACACAACAATATGCATATGTACTGTACATAACAACAAATTAGCCAAAAAACAATTTTATGAACACGACCTGACAAGAACAGAGATGAGGGGCTGAGGGGACCTGACAAGAACAATTTTACATACACACGAACTGATTACAAATTTGCACACGATTTAAGTGTAATTTGTGGGAGATGAGGGGCTGACCTGCGGATCCCATCAGCAAACTGACGAACTATCAAACTGACGGACTGTTATGCTCCACACGAACTGACGTGTTCCTGCAGCAGAGGAGTGTAGTGGAGGGGTCACGGACGGCGCGGGGATGGGGGCACCAGCGGCAATGGAGTGCGAGCTCGGCGCGGTGGGAGGGACGGCGGTGGGCCAGTGGGGGCGGCGCGAGAGAGGATATGGGGTTTAGGGGCGTCGCGTCGCCCGAGATGGGAGGCAGGGCCGTGGCGCGTCGCCTAAGGTGGGAGGCAGGGCCGTGGCGCCTCGTCGGAGGTGGGAGCTGGGGTGGCATGGCCCGGCGTCGGAGGTGGGAGAAGGGGGTGTGGTGGGTCGCCGGAGGTGGAGGCCAGGGGGCGCGGCGGGACGCAGGAGGTGGGAGGCGGGGGGCGCGGCTG
>NC_041385.1:523154018-523258363 GCF_002162155.2 Triticum dicoccoides
AGTATTCGAACAACGGAAGTGTTCTGGAAGGTACCGGGTACCCCTTCCGGTGACCCCCGACAAAAGATATGGGCCTTATGGGCCAAGAGGGGAAATACACCAGCCACAAGGGGCTGGTGCGCCCCCCATATGGCGGAACTAGAGGAGAAGGAAAGAGGGGAAGGGAGAAGGAAAGGGCGGGATCCGGCGTCCCCCTTCCTTCCCTCCTGCCTCTCTTTCCTTCCCCCTCTAGCAAATAAGGAAGGGGGGCGCACCACTTGGGAGGGCCCAAAGTAGGATTCGGCCTACTTGGGGTGCCCTCTTGGCTGCTCCCTCCTCCCCCACCTATATATATGTGGGAGGGGGCGCCTAGGACAACTAGACAATTGCCTAGCCGTGTGCGGCGCGCCCCTTCACCGTTTACACCCCCGGTCATATTTTTGTAGTGCTTAGGCGAAGCCTGCGGAGATCACTTCACCATCATTGTCACCATGCCGTCGTGCTAATGGGACTTATCTACTACCTCGAGGTCTTGCTGGATCAAGAAGGCGAGGGACGTCACCGAGCTGAACGTGTGCAGAACGTGGAGGTGACGTGCGTTCAGTACTTGATCAATTGAAGTGCGAAGAAATTCGACTACATCAACCGTGTTGGGAAACGCTTCCTCTTACGGTCTATGAGGGTACATAGACAGACTCTCCCCCTCATTGTTATGCATCTCCATGGATAGATCATTGCGTGTGCGTAGAATATTTTTTATTTTCCTTGCAATGATTCCCAATAGTGGCATCAGAGCCAGGTCTATGCGTAGATGATATGCACGAGTAGAACACAAAGAGTTATGGGCGGTGATAGTCATACTACTGGCCACCAACATCTTATTTTGATTTGGCGGTATTGTGGGATGAAGCGGCCCGGATCAACCTTACATGTCCACGCACATGAGACCGGTTGCACCGACAGACATGCAACTAGTTTGCATAAAGGTGGCTAGCGGGTGTCTGTTTCTCCTACTTTAGTTGAATCGAATTTGACTACAGTCGGTCCTTGAAGAAGGTTAAAAAAACAAACTTGACGAATCACCATTGTGGTTTTTGTCGTAGGTAAGAACGGCTCTTGCTAGATGCCCGTAGTAGCCACTTAAAACTTGCAACAACAAAGTAGAGGACGTCTAACTTGTTTTTGCAAGGTATGTTGTGATGTGATATGGTCAAGACATGATATGATATACATTATTGTATGAGATGATCATGTTTTTTAAGTTATCAGGCAACTGGGAGGAGCCTTATGGTTGTCTCTTTATTGTATGAAATGCATACGCCATGTAATTGCTTTACTTTATCACAATGCGTTAGCGATAGTTGTAGAAGCAATAGTTCGCGAGATTACCACGACGCAACGATGAAGATCAAGGTGTCGAGCCGGTGATGATGGAGGTCATGACGATGCTTTGAAGATGGGGATCAAAAGCACGAGATGATGACGGCCATATCAAGTCACATATTTTGATTGCATGTGATGTTTATCTTTTATGCATCTTATTTTGCTTAGAGCGACGGTAGCATTATAAGATGATCCCTTCACTAAATTTCAAGATATAAGTGTTCTCCCCGAGTATGCACCATTGCGGAAGTTCGTCATTTCGAGATACCACGTGATGATCGGGTGTGATAGACTCTACATTCAGATGAACGGGTGTAAGACAGTTTTGCACATGCAGAATACTTGGGTTAAACTTGACGAGCCTAGCATGTACAGACATGGTCTCGGAACACTAGAGACGTAAAGGTCGAACATGAGTCATATAGTAGATATGATCAACATAGAGATGTTCACCATTGAAGACTATGCCATCTCACGTGATGATCAGACATGGGTTAGTTAATTTGGATCATGTATCACTTAGACAACTTGAGGGATGTTGATTTAAGTGGGAGTTCATTAGTACTTTGATTAATTGAACTTAATTTATCATGAACTTAGTCCTGATAGTATTTGCAAATTATGTTGTAGATCAATAGCTCACGATATAGCTCCCCTATTTTGACATGTTCCTAGAGAAAACTAAGTTGAAAGATGATGGTAGCAATAATGCGGACTGGGTCCATGGTCTGAGGATTATCTTCATTACTGCACAGAAGAATTATGTCCTTGATGCATCACTAGGTTACAGACCTGTTGCACGAGCTGATGAAGACATTATGAACATTTGACAAGCTCAATATGATGACTACTTGATAGTTTAGTGCACCATGCTTTAAGTCTTAGAATCGAGGCTCTAAAGACGTTTTGAATGCCATGGAGCATATGAGATGTTCCAGGAGCTGAAATTGGTATTTCAGACTCATGCTCATGGTAAGAGGTATGAGACCTCTGACAAAGTACTTTGCCTACAAGATGGAGGAGAATAGCTCAGCTAGTGAGCATGTGCTCAGAATGTCTGGGTACTGCAATCACTTGAATCAAGTGGGAGTTAATCTTCTAGATAAGATAGTGATTGACAAAGTTCTCTAGTCACTATCACCAAGCTACTAGAACTTCATGATGAACTATAATATGCAAGGGATGACGAAAACAATTCCCGAGCTCTTCGCAATGCTGAAATCAACAAAGGTAGAATTCAAGAAAGAGCATCAAGTGTTGATGGTTAACAAGACCACTAGTTTCAAGAAAAAGGCAAAGGGAAAGAAAGGGAACTTCAAGAAGAATGGCAAGCAAGTTTCCACTCCCGTGAAGAAGCCCAAAGCTGGCCCCAAGCCTGAAACTGAGTGCTTCTACTACAAAGGAAATGGTCACCGAAAGTGGAACTGCCCCAAACATTTGGCGGATAAGAAGGATGGCAAAGTGAACAAAGGTATATTTGATATACAAGTTATTCATGTGTACGTTACTAGTGTTCTTAGTAACCCCTGGGTATTTGATACCGGTTCAGTTGCTAAGATTAGTAACTCGAAACAGGAGTCACAAAATAAACGGAGACTAGTTAAGGGTGAGGTGACGATGTGTGTTGGAATTGATTCGAAGGTTGATACGATCACCATCGCACACTCACTCTACCTTGGGGATTAGTGTTGAACCTAAATAAATGTTTTTTGGTGTTAGCATGAATATGATTGGATCATGTTTATTGTAATACAATTATTCATTTAAAGTAAGAGAATAATTGATATTCTGTTTACATGAATAAAACCTTATATGGTCATACATCCAATGTGAATGGTTTATTGAATCTCGATTGTAGTGATACACATATTCATAATATTGATGCCAAAAGATGCAAAGTTGATAATGATAGTGCAACATACTTGTGGCACTGCCGTTTAGGTCATATTGATACACTTTCACCTACCCCTCTCCATGCAAGCCCATGATGAGCTGCGACATATCCAGCAAATCACAGCCCATGTTGGTAACCAGGTGGATGAAGTTGAGAAGGATCAGTGGTGCTATGCCTGGGGATCTGATGTCTACACGACCAAAAATTACTACAGATTCTATTTTCGAGATGTGTTAGCTCATAAAGCTTTTAAATGGCTCTGGAAATCTTCTGCCACAATGAAAATCAAAGTCTTTGGGTGGCTGGTTCTCTCTGATCGGCTTAACACAAGGAATATGCTCAAGAGAAGAAGCTATAACATTGGAAACAACTATGGATGCATCCTCTGTGGTAGTAATGATGAGGAAACACTTGAACATATGATTTTTCACTGCCCATTCAGCAAGTCTTGCTGGGACACTTTGCATATCCACTGGACTACACAAGAAGATAGATTATTTTGGATTCAGGAAGCCAAAACTACTTGGAACAACCCAATGTTCATGGAGATCTTCCTATATGCCTCCTGGAGTCTGTGGAAAGAAAGGAATAACAAACATTTTCGAGGCATTGCTCCCTCTATCAGCTCATGGGCAACAAGATTCAGAGAAGACTTCTCTCTCCTTATTTATAGGGCCAAGGAGAGACATAGAGGGTTTATAACTTCTTTCCTAGGGAATTTTGTACATCCGTAGGGTAGTCTTGTACCTTACTCACACCACTTAATACTCTGTCTTGAATCATGGCCATGGATGTAAGGTTATGATCTTAACTTTTTTTGATACTTTAATTAATATACACAGTAGGAGCCTCTCCTACTGTTTCAGGTGTAAAAAAAATCATTTGATACATGCGAACCATGCCTCAGGGGCAAGATGACTAAAAATCCATTCTCCAGAACAATGGATCGAGCTAATGACTTATTGAAAATAATTATACATACTGCTGTATGAGGATGATGAGTGTTGAAGCACACGGCAGGTATCGTTATTTTTTCACCTTCACACATGATTTGAGTAGGTATGGGTATATCTACTTAATGAAACACAAGTTTGAAACATTTGAAAAGTTCAAAGAATTTCAGAGTGAAGTGGAGAGTCATCGTAACAACAAAATAAAGTTTCTATGATCTGATCACGGAGGTGAATATTTGAGTTACGAGTTTGGCCTTCATTTAGGACAATGTGGAGTAGTTTCACAACTCATGCCACCTAGAACACCACAGAGTAATGGTGTGTCTGAACATCATAACCGTACTTTATTGGATATGGCGTGTTCTATGATGTCTCTTACTGATTTACCACTACTGTTTTGGGGTTATACATTAAGACATCCACATTCACGTTAAATAGCGAATCGTCTAAATCCTTTGAGGCAACACCGTATGAACTATGGTTTGGCAAGAAACCTAAGCTGTCATTTCTTAAAGTTTGGGGTTGCGACACTTATGTCAAAAGGCTTATCGGAGTATTCTCGCGTCAGTCATCAGGGAGTACCGCGAGTTGACAGATGCCACGGGGTGGCTTGAGGTGAGGGCAAGACTGTCGTGGAATATACGGGGACGGGTATGCGAGTAGCACACGGTAATTTACCCAGGTTCGGAGCTCTCCGGAGAGATAATACCCCTACTCCTGCATGTCTGAATAAATGTGGTATATACGTAGCAGTACAAAGCGCTCCTGGAGCTGTATCTAAGATCAGTGTCATGGGCACCTGATCTCGTATATGTGTGTGAGCACAAGTGCCAAGAGCACTGATAACCCACAATTATAGGAGATCGCAATAGTTTTCGAGGGTAAGTATTTAACCCAAATTTATAGATCCGACACAAGGGGAGCCAAAGAATATTTGAAGGTATAAGCAGCTGAGTTGTCAATTCAACCACACTTGGAGATTAATTATCTGCAACAAAGTTATCAGTAACAAAGTATTTTGATAGTTTTGATAGTAGTGACAGCAGCAACGGTAACAATAATAGTGGTAGGAGTGATATTTTAGAAGTAATGATAGCATTAGAAATAGTAGTAACTTAGAAAGAACAATATGAGATAAATGCATAGGCATTGGATCAGTGACTTGCTGGATGATATTCATTAGGTGACAGTTATAACCTAGGGCGATACGGCACTAGCTCCAGTTCATCGATAAAATGTAGGCATGTATTCTGTAAATAGTCGTACATGCTTTATTAAAAGAACTTGCATGACATCTTTTTTCCTACCCTCCCGTGGCAATGGGGTCCATATTGGAAACTAAGGGATATTAAGGCCTCCTTTTAATAGAGAACCGGAACAGAGCATTAACAGTGAATACATGAACTCCTCAAACTACGGTCATCACCGAGAGTGGGCCCGGTTGTTGTCACGCCGGGGTTGTCGGATCATAACCATAGTAGGTGACTCTAACTCGCAAGATCGGATCTAAAACATGGATATAATGATGAATTCATAAATGGTTCAAATCTGAGTTCATGGCACCCAGTCCCAAAGTGACAAGCATTAAGCATAGCAAAGTCATAGCAACATCAATCAAAGAACATAGTGGATACTAGGGATCTGGCCCTAACAAAACTAACTAGATTACATGATGAATCCCATCCAACTCCTCACCGACCAGCGAGCCTACGAAGGAAGTACTCACTCCCAGTGGGGAGAATCATGGAACTGGCGATGGAGATGGGTTGGTGATGACGAAGAACGAAGATCCCCCACTCCGGAGCCCCAAACGGACTCCAGGTCTGCCCTCCCGAGGAAGAACAGGGCTTGGCAGCGGCTCTATCTCGTGGATCGTGATAATTCTTTCTCTCTCAATTTTATTTTGGAAATATGTGATTTCATAGTATCAGGTGGTCGTCTGTGGGGCCACCAGGTGGGTACAACCCACCTAGGCGCGCCCTGGTGGGTTGTGCCCACCCAGGTGCCCCTCTCCTGCAGATCTTGGCTCCATAAATTCTTATTATTGATATAAAAAATCCTCGCAAAGTTTCGTTCCATTCCGAGAACTTTTATTTCTGCACAAAAACAACACCATGGTAGTTCTGCTGAAAACAACGTCAGTCCGGGGTTAGTTTCATTCAAATCATGCAAATTAGAGTCCAAAACAAGGCGAAAAGCGTGAGAAAAAGTTGATACGTTGGAGATGTATGAACTCCCCCAAGCTTAAACCTTTGCCTGTCCTCAAGCAATTCAGTTGATAAACTGAAAGTGAGAAAGAAAAACTTTTATGAACTATTTTGCTCTTGTTTGCATAAATAAGCTTAAACAACACCCAGGTTTTCAGCCAGCATTATAACTAACCATGTCGACAACATTTAAAGATTATATTAATTCATATCAATGACATAATCAGCTAGCGAGCAATAATAAGATATCTCAAACAGCAACACATTGTCAGAACAACCATGATATAATATGACAATAGTGCTATCTCGCTAGCCCTTTCTGAGACCACAAAACATAAATGCAGAGCACCTCTAATGTTCAAGCAGCGACTAGACATTGTAACTCATGGTAGAAAAGATCCAGTCATGATGCACCCAACATTAGCTATACACAATGCATAAATCATGACAGTTGGCTCTACTCAGTTTCTGGCGCTAGTTTGAGAAGGTGATGACACAACATAAAAGTAAATAGAAAGTCCCTTCGCAGAGGGAAGCAGTGATTTGCAGAGGTGCCAGAGCTCATTTTTTAAAACAGAGATAAATGATATCTTGATACATGCACCCTTCTTATTCACTTCATGACCATCAGTTATCAACATCTTCCATGCTAAGCACGCTAGTGGTGGTTCCCAAGCGGAAATGTAAAGGTTTTGACTCCATTGTAAGTTTTTGTTTGATTATTTCAGAGATGAACTCTTTTTCATGTTTGCAGTTTGGGACTGGGCATTCCTATTACCGCCCATTTTCTCGTGCGATGGCGAGTGAATAAACACTCGACCTGAGAATAACCCACTTAGCATGGAAGATACCGAGCACCTCCTGTCATTCCACGAATGATCCAGGCACACAAAAAGGATAATTTTTAGAAGTTTTTAGAGGTGGCACATGCAAATTTACTTAGGACGGCAGGTTAATACCGCATATAGATAGGTATGGTGGACTAATCTGGAATAACTTTGGGTTTAAGGTTTTTGATGTACAAGCAGAGTTCCCACTTAGTACAGGCGAACACTAGCAATTAAGATTGAGAAGCGGCCAGCTAGAGAGCAACAACAATCATAACCATGCATTATGCATAAGTAACATTGGACACTAGCATGAGTAGGATATGAACACCATGAACATAAATATCATAGAGGCTATGTTGGTTTCGATTCAACTACATGCATGAACGTGTGCCAAGTCAAGCCACTCGAACATTCAGAGGAGGATACCATATCATCATACTACATCACAATCATTTTAATGCTATGTTGATATCCAATATAAATCATTATCAACTCCCAGCTACTTATGCATGGTATGAGAAATTATAATCTCTAATTGTCATCACAAACATGTTTAATCATAATGGGTTGAATCCTGGATACTAGGTTCAACATATTTACAAAAACAGAACAAGTTGAGTTCATAAATGTTTCTCCCTGCCATAGCTAGTTCATCGGATGTCGTCATTATTGCCTTTCACTTGCACGACCGAATGATATGAAAATAATAATAGTGCAAGAATGTCATGAACTAAGCTGGAACCTGCAAACATTTTATTCAACATGAGAAGACAGGGTAAAATGTGCTCTTTTAGTTCAACAATTATTCATATGAGAGCCACTCAACATTTTCATCGTGGTCTTCTCCTTGGTAAGACTCGAATAAAAAGAAAATAAGTTCAGAGAAACACACTGAAATATTTTTGGAGTTTTTGATTTTCTAGAACGGGCAAATAAAAGGGAAAAGCAAAAACGAGAAAAACTATTTACACGGGAAATCTCCCAACAAGCAAAAGAAGAACAACAAAATATTTTTGGATTTTCTTTTTAATACTACTACAAAGCATGCATAGAAAGTAAATTACTACAACTAATTTTTTTGTTTTTTCTAAAGTTTTTCAAACACACAAGAAGAAAGCAAGAAAATAAATCTAAGCATGGATGATACAATGAAAAAGTGTGAACACCGACTAGTGGAATGATATGTGGACATGAATATAATGTCGGTGGGAACACGTACTCCCCCAAGCTTAGGCGTTTGGCCTAAGTTGGTAGTCGGTTAGTAGCCTGGAGGGTGGTAGGGGTGCTGAGGAGTGGGCATCCACTCATCCCACTATTGATGCTCCTCCTGTGCTGCCTCCGCGGTAGCCTGAGCATTCCGGTAGGCGATGATGTCTGCGGGCATAATCTATATTCGCCCCTGGCAACAGGATCAAACAAAGAAGAAGCAGGCAACAGAATAATATCACGAGTCCTTACACTAAAAACCAGGTTATACGGGATAGGGATGTTAGGAGATCTGTCATCAGTAAAATGGTGGTGATCCATGGCTGCACGATCGAGGTAAATTAAGGTAAGAGGGTAATCATGAGGGTGTATCTGAACCTTGAAGTGTGCTGCCAAACGAGTAGCATAAATCCCACCATGTATTTTTCCCTGAGATTTATTAAGATGGAGGCGACGAGCCACAATAGCTGCCAAGCTATAAGTGTTGTCGCCCTCTAATGCACGACGTAAAATAGCAAGGTCTGGTGAACTAAGTGCACCCACCTTCTCCCTAGCCAGCAAGCATTTTCCAATGAAAAGTGCAAAGTAATGAACAACAGGAAAATGTAAGCCAGCGACAATGATGGCTGACACTTTGATACGTCTCCAACGTATCTATAATTTATGAAGCATTCATGCTATTTTATTATCTGTTTTGAATGATTACGGGCTTTATTATACACTTTTATATTACTTTTGGGACAAACCTATTAACCGGAGGCCCAGCCCATATTGTTGTTTTATTGCCTGTTTTAGTATTTCAAAGAAAAGGAATATCAAACGGAGTCCAAACGGAATGAAACCTTCGGGAGCGTGATTTTTGGAAAAGATATGATCTGGGAGACTTGGAGTTCAAGCCAGGGAACATTTGAGGAAGCCAGGAGATAGGAGGGTGCGCCCACCCCCCTGGGCGCGCCCCCTGTCTCGTGGGACCCTCGAGGCTCCCCCGACCGACTTCTATCGCCTATATAAGTCCATGTACCCTAAAAACATCGAAGGAGAAGATAGATCGGGAGTTCCGCCGCTGCAAGCCTCTGTAGCCACCGAAAACCTCTCGGGAGCCTGTTCCGGCACCCTACCGGAGGGGGAACCCATCACCAGTGGCCATCTTCATCATCCCGATGCTCTCCATGACGAGGAGGGAGTAGTTCACCCTCGGGGCTGAGGGTATGTACCAGTAGCTATGTGTTTGATCTCTCTCTCTCTCTCTCGTGTTCTCTCTATGGCACGATCTTGATGTATCGCGAGCTTTGCTATTATAGTTGGATCTTATGATGTTTCTCCCGCTCTACTCTCTTGTGATGAATTGAGTTTTCCTCTTGAAGTTATCTTATCGGATTGAGTCTTTAAGGATTTGAGAACACTTGATGTATGTCTTGTTGTGCTTATCTGTGGTGATAATGGGATATCATGTGCCACTTGATGTATGTTTTGGTGATCAACTTGCGGGTTCCGCCAATGAACCTATGTATAGGGGTTGGCACACATTTTCGTCTTGACTCTCCGGTAGAAACTTTGGGGCACTCTTTGAAATACTTTGTGTTGGTTGGATAGATGAATCTGAGATTGTGTGATGCATATCGTATAATCATGCCCATGGATAATTGAGGTGACAATGAAGTATCTAGGTGACATTAGGGTTTTGGTTGATTTGTGTCTTATGGTATTATTCTAGTACGAACTCTTGAATAGATTGATCCGAAAGAATAACTTTGAGGTGGTTTCGTACCCTACCATAATCGTTTCCTTTGTTCTCCGCTATTAGTGGCTTTGGAGTGACTCTTTGTTGCATGTTGAGGGATTGTTATATGATCTATCTATGTTATTATTGTTGAGAGAACTTGCACTAGTGAAAGTATGAACCTTATGCCTTGTTTCCTACCATTGCAATACCGTTTATGCTCACTTTTATCATTAGTTACCTTGCTGTTTTTATATTTTCAGATTACAAATACCTTTATCTACTATCCATATTGCACTTGTATCACCATCTCTTCGCTGCAGTAGTGCACCTATACAATTTACCATTGTATTGGGTGTGTTGGGGACACAAGAGACTCTTTGTTATTTGGTTGCAGGGTTGTTTGAGAGAGACCATCTTCATCCTACGCCTCCTACGGATTGATAAACCTGAGGTCATCCACTTGAGGGAAATTTGCTACTGTCCTACAAACCTGTGCACTTGCAGGCCCAACAACATCTACAAGAAGAAGGTTGTGTAGTAGACATCAAGCTCTTTTCTGGCGCTGTTGCCGGAGAGGCTAGGTAAACGGCACTCACACCCCGTCAACCAAGCTCTTTTCTGGCGCCGTTGCCAGGGAGGTGAGTGCTTGAAGGTATATCTTTAGATCTTGCAATCAAATCTCTTTGTTTCTTGTTTGATCACTAGTTTAGTTTATAAAAGAAAACTACAAAAAATGGATTTAAGTTTGTCTCATACGCTTCATCTTTTTAATATCTTTCGTGAGTATAATGAAAAGGAAAATTGTGCTCAAAGCTAGAAGAAGAAGTCTATAAAATGTTTGATAGTAAATCTTTGAATGATGAGCATGATTGCAATGTTGTTAGTATGAACTCTTTGAATATCCATAGTACTAATGATGATTGCACTAGTTATGATGAAAATATCTCTTATAAGCATGTTGATTTTTGTGGAGTAGATTGCGTTTGCAAGTACACACCAAACAGGGAAAATAGATATTGCAAGAGGCATAAGTATTTAGAAACTAAAGGTTTGCAAGAAAGTCTCAATATTTTTCGTGCTCCTTGTGAACTTTGCAATGAACGTGGTCATTTAAATCTCCAATGCATATTGTTTCATGATCGAATCGTGTCCAAAAATTGTGATAACTTGATTACCCTTGAGCATCATAAAGAGCTTAGTCTTCTTTTTGGGTATGAAGAAATGAAACGTATAACTGAGGGTATTCCAAAATTTAATCTTGATAGATTTCTTGATTTTGATCTAGAGAAGATTTATATGTATTGTGCGGTGAATTGCATTGAAAATCCTTATATTGCCAATTACATAAAGAAAAGAAAGCAAATAGAAGATGATGAGAATACTAATGAAAGGGAAGATACTTCCCAATATCCTCCTATTATTTCTTATGATGAATCAGGTAACGAGGAGGAGCTTTGTATTCAACCAATCCCATAAATAAAGAATGTTGAACCCACACATAATGTGAAGAAGAAAAAGAAAAGAAGGCGAAACAAAGGTAAAAAGGTATCCCTCCCAAATGATGTTGCTCCTACTACTCATTGTGATGATGATAATTGCTATACTATTGGTGCTATCCATACTATTAATGATGAGAGTGATTATTCTTATGATATGAAAAGGCCCAAGCTTGCGGAAGCTATGTTTGATGAGGATGACATATTTGAGAATATATTTGCTGAAATTAATGTTTGTCCCAAGCTTGGGGATGCTACGTTTAATGAAGATGATATTTTTTGCCTCCCAAGTTTTGATATGCAAAGTTGTTATGATGATAGCATGCCTCTTACTTATGATGATTATATTGATGAAAGTGGGTTTGGAAGAGTATCAACTTTAGGAAGTAGTGATCCCACTATTTTGGAGGATGTTGAATTTTATTGTGATGAATATGAAAGTGGATTTGGAAGAGTGTCAACTTTATTTAGTGATTCCACTATCTTGGGAGAACGAAGTTGCTACTTATGATGATTATTGTGATGAAACTTATGCTATAAAAAGTAGTGATGATTATATTTATAAAACTTGTCATGATTATGATTACCCTTTTTCTGAACATTACTCTTTTAATGTGGAAACAATTTTTTGTGTTCAAGTCTCTTATGATACTCTCACTATTCCGAATGAGAAGAATTCTGCTTATGTGGAGAGTAGTAAATTTTATATGCTTGTAGATCATGAAAAGAATGCTTTAGGTGCTGGTTATATTTTTGAATTCATTCATGATGCTACTGAAAATTATTATGGGGGAGGAACATATGCTTGTAGGAATTGCAATAATGTCAAGTTTCCTCTCTATGTGCTTAAAGTCTTGAAGTTATGCTTCTTTTACCTTCCTATGATAGTTGATTATTGTTCCCATAAGTTGTTTGCTCACAAAATCCCTATGCATATGAAGTGGGTTAGACTTAAATATGCTAGTCATATGATTCATCATGCTCCCGTTATGTTTCAATTCTTATCTTTTATGTGAGCATCATTGTCACCACCATGCCTAGCTAGAAAGGCATTAAAGAAAAGCGCTTGTTGGGAGACAACCAAATATTTATACTTACTGTTTTTCTGTGTCCACATGATTATGCTACTTCAGTAATCATGTTTTATAGATTTTGTTTCAATAAAGTGCCAAATAGAACCTTTGGGAAGACTTGGGTGAAGTCTATATGATCTTGCTGTAAAAAGCAGAAACTTTAGCGCTCACGAGAATAGATGCCATTTTTTACTGAAGAGTGATTTTAGGTTGATTCTTTTTGAAGATCATTAATAGACAAATTCCTCAGGTCCATCAATTTACTTCAGAATTTTTTGAGTTCCATAAGTATACGTTTGATACAGATTACTACAGACTGTTCTGTTTTTGACAGATTCGGTTTTCATTGTGTTGTTTGCTTATTTTGATGAATCTATGAGTAGTATCAGAGGGTATGAACCATAGAGAAGTTGGAATACAGTAGGTTTAACACCAATATGAATTTAGAATGAGTTCACAACAGTACCTAAGTGGTGGTTTTATTATCTTATACTAACGGAGCATACGACTTTTGTGTTAAGTTCTGTGTGGTTGAAGTTTTCAAGTTTTGGGTAAAGATTCGAGGGACTATGGAATAAGGAGTGGAAAGAGCCTAAGCTTGGGGATGCCCATGGCGCCCCAAGATATTTAGGGACAACCAAGAGCCTAAGCTTGGGGATGCCTCGGATGGCATCCCCTCTTTCCTCTTCGTCCATCGGTAACCTTACCTGGAGCTATATTTTTATTCACCACATGATATGTGTTTTGCTTGGAGAGTCATTTTATTTTGTTAGTATTTTCTTTCTGTCATTTAGAATAATGTTTTGCATCTTTAATTTCAATAAGAATGTCAAGGATAGCCTTTACCATGCTTATTTTGCTAGTATACATGTTGCTGTTTGAAAACAGAAAGTTTACCGCTGTTGCAAAAATTCCCTAGAAAATTCAGAGAAGGATATAAGGTTGAATATTTTTGAATATTGAGCTATGACAAATATTCTACAGCGTAGTATTTTTCTCATAATTTTTGGAGTTAGGGAAGTATGATGAATCTTGCATTCTTTACAAACTATACTGTTTTGGCAGATTGCTATTATGTTTGCATTGTTTGCATATGTTTGCTTGTTTAATGATTCTATTGGAGGAAAGGAGTATTAAATATGCAGAGGCATTTAGTATGCAATGTTGAATAATAATTTTAGTGATTTGTTACAGTAGAAAATGATAAGGTTTTGCATTGGTTTATACTAATCTATCTCACGAGTTCTTGTTGAGTTTGGTGTGGATGAAGCTTTTTATAAAAAGAGAAACCATGATATGAGAGGAATTAAGGAGACACAAAAGTTCAAGCTTGGGGATGCCCAAGGCACCCCAAGATAATATTCCAAGAAGTCTCAAGCATCTAAACTTGGGGATGCCCCGTTAGGCATCCCACCTTTCTTCTTCACCAACTATCGGTTAGTATCGGTTGAACCTAAGTTTTTGCTTCTTCACATGAGTTGTGCTATCCTTGCAATGTCATTTTATTTTGTTTTGCTTGCTCTTTGAATACAATACCAAGATCTTAAATTCTTAAATGAGAGAGAGTCTTCACATAGTTCCACAATTATTTAGCTACTCATTGATCTTCACTTATATCTTTTTGGAGTAGTTTGTCATTTACTCATGTGCCTCACTTATATCCTATGAGTAAATGGTTGAATGAGTTGAATGCCACAAATCTGAAATTTTATATGTTTCATTTTCTTATCCCATGGGGAGTAATGACTTCACATCTAAGAAGTAGAGGTTTATTGAAGGTTAGCAAGCATTGTATTGGTCATTTGAACAATTCATGAAAGAATATTGAAGGAAGAGAGATTTCACATATAAATATACTATCTTAGACATCTTTTATTATTGTGAGCACTCATTAAGTATGAAATGCTAAAGAGTTGATGTTGGACAAGGAAGACAACGTAATGGGTTATGTTTTCTCACATCTCAGTTAAACTATATTGTCATGGATCATTCAAACATGTTGAGCTTGCATTTCCCCCTCATGCTAGCCAAAATTCCTTGCACCAAGTAGAGATATTACTTATGCTTCCAAATATCCTTAAACCCAGTTTTTGCCATGAGTGTCCACGATACCTACCTTTATGTGGTATTTACCTGCCGTTCCAAGTAAATTTGCATGTGCCAAAATCTAAACCTTCAAATAATGATCTGTTTTGTATGCCCGAATCGCTCATGTAGCTACTAGGGGCTGTCAGTATCTTCCATGCTAGGTGGTTTATTCTCAAGATGAGTGGACTCCGCTCGTCATGCACGAGAAAAATGGCTGGTAACCGGGATGCCCAGTCCCATGATCAAAAGATCAAAATCAAATCAAAAATAATTGCAAACAAAACTCCCCCAGGTTTGATGTTAGTTGGAGGCACCCGTTGTTTCGGGCAAGCCATGGATTGATGATTGTTGGTGGAGGGGGAGTAAAACGCTTTACCATTCAATTTGGGAACCGCCTATAATGTATGTAGTATGGAAGATATTGGGAACTCTTGGTTGTTATGTTGACAATGAGATCATACCTCTCAAAATTATTTATCTCTATTTCAAAATTGAGCTCTGGCACCTCTGCAAATCCCTAATTCCCTCTGTGACGGGCCTATCTTTTAATTTATGTCTTTTACTTTATGCAAGAGTCAAGGTGAACTTCACCTTTCCCTTTTTCATTTTATCCTTTGGCAAGCACCTCGTGTTGGAAATATCCTGATATATATATCCAATTGGATGTAAGCTAGCATGAACTATTATTGTTGACATCACCCAAAGGTGAATACTTTGGGAGGCAACACTATAAGCCCCTATCTTTCTCAGTGTCTGGTTAAAACTCCATAACCACAAGTATTGCGTGAGTGTTAGCAATTGTAGAATACTATATGATAGTTGAGTATGTGGAGTTTGCTAAATCAGAGCTCTGACATAGACCCTTCCTGAAAATAAGATGAATTGCAATTATTTGATGACTGAGAATGAAGTTTGCTAGTTTTTGGTCTATGCTTTAACATGTGAATAGCTTGTTACTTGATCTTGAGAAGTTTTATGAGATGAACTACTGTTATGACATATAATCATGCTAGAAAAGGTGATTGAAATTATCATTGATCAAACTTGTGCACCTTCTAGCATTCACACTTCATAAATTCTTTATTTTATCATTTACCTACTCGAGGACGAGTAGGAATTAAGCTTGGGGATGCTGATACGTCTCCAACATATCTATAATTTATGAAGCATTCATGCTATTTTATTATCTGTTTTGAATGATTACGGGCTTTATTATACACTTTTATATTACTTTTGGGACTAACCTATTAATTGGAGGCCTAGCCCATATTGTTGTTTCATTGCCTGTTTCAGTATTTCAAAGACAAGGAATATCAAACGGAGTCCAAACGGAATGAAACCTTCGGGAGCGTGATTTTTGGAAAAGATATGATCCGGGAGACTTGGAGTTCAAGCCAGGGAACATTTGAGGAAGCCAGGAGATAGGAGGGCGCACCCACCCCCTGGGCGCGCCCCCTGTCTCCTGGGCCCCTCGAGGCTCCCCCGACCGACTTCTTTCGCCTATATAAGTCCATGTACCCTAAAAACATCGAAGGAGAAGATAGATCAGGAGTTCCGCCGCCGCAAGCCTCTGTAGCCACCAAAAACCTCTCGGGAGCCTGTTCCGGCACCCTACCGGAGGGGGAACCCATCGCCGGTGGCCATCTTCATCATCCCGACGCTCTCCATGACGAGGAGGGAGTAGTTCACCCTCGGGGCTGAGGGTATGTACCAGTTGCTATGTGTTTGATCTCTCTCTCTCTCTCTCTCTCTCTCGTGTTCTCTCTATGGCGCGATCTTGATGTATCGCGAGCTTTGCAATTATAGTTGGATCTTATGATGTTTCTCCCCCTCGACTCTCTTGTGATGAATTGAGTTTTCCTCTTGAAGTTATCTTATCGGATTGAATCTTTAAGGATTTGAGAACACTTGATGTATGTCTTGTCGTGCTTATCTGTGGTGACAATGGGATATCATGTGCCACGTGATGTATGTTTTGGTGATCTACTTGCGGGTTCCGCCCATGAACTTATGCATACGGGTTGGCACACATTTTCGTCTTGACTCTCCGGTAGAAACTTTGGGGCACTCTTTGAAGTACTTTGTGTTGGTTGGATAGATGAATATGAGATTGTGTGATGCATATCGTATAATAATGCCCACGGATACTTGAGGTGACAATGGAGTATCTAGGTGACATTAGGGTGTTGGGTGATTTGTGTCTTAAGGTATTATTCTAGTACAAACTCTTGAATAGATTGATCCGAAAGAATAACTTTGAGGTGGTTTCGTACCCTACCATAATCTTTTCGTTTGTTCTCCGCTATTTGTGGCTTTGGAGTGACTCTTTGTTGCATGTTGAGGAATTGTTATATGATCTATCTATGTTATTATTGTTGAGAGAACTTGCACTAGTGAAAGTATGAACCTTAGGCCTTGTTTCCTACCATTGCAATACTGTTTACGCTCACTTTTATCATTAGTTACCTTGCTGTTTTTATATTTTCAGATTACAAATACATTTATCTACTATCCATATTGCACTTGTATCACCATCTCTTCGTCGAACTAGTGCACCTATACAATTTACCATTGTATTGGGTGTGTTGGGGACACAACAGACTCTTTGTTATTTGGTTGCAGTGTTGTTTGAGAGAGACCATCTTCATCCTACGCCTCCTACGGAGTGATAAACCTTAGGTCATCAACTTGAGGGAAATTTGCTACTGTCCTACAAACCTGTGCACTTGCAGGCCCAACAACGTCTACAAGAAGAAGGTTGTGTAGTAGACATCACACTCCTCTCTCATCCCCCACCGTCAAAGTGCGATAAAAGGCCTCAAACTCGGCCGGCCTAGGCTTAGCCAAGCTCCCATCAGAGGGGATCATGCATATGTTACAAAATTCAGTAAGTGGTATCTGATGGTTTTGAACATATAAATGAAAGCTCACTTCAGGAGGATTATTCCTAGGAAGGAAAGTAAAACTTTGAACAAAGATATTTGTGAGGATTTGGTGCTGATCACACTCATCTGTAATGAAGTCGGTGAGGCCGGCATTAGCAATATATTGCATGAACTCCTCAAAAATTCCAGCCTCTTGTAGGAATAGGGCGTGAAGCCATTCGCACGGTCATACTTCCGCCAACCTCCGAGGGTGGAGATCACTGTCAGAAGACTCCCCAATAACACCCTTGGAGTTCTTCCTCGAGCCAAACTTCCTGAAGATATTCATGTTCGCGTACAATTTTTTGGAAATAAAATTTTTTAGGTGACAAAAAATTGTTAACAAAACTTCACAAAATTTTCGAGGCAACTACTCCTAGGGATACATAGAGGCCATAGCAAGAATTCAAACTACTTAGAACACTAAGAATTCAACATTCAAGCTCATCTACAACAGAACCAAGAGTAGCTAATTATTCAAAGTATAAACCACTAAAACAAAAACTAATTGGACAAATGGTGGAGTCACATACCAAGCAACAATCCCCCGAAACAGTTTCGGAAACATAGCTTTGAGCTAAGAGATTGAAATCCGCGGGTTTGAGCTCAAGAACACGAGAGAGAGAGCAATGGGGATTTTTTTCTGGAGGTAAGTGATGATGTGGGCTAAAGAGATGAGGGGGGCCACGTGGGGACCACAACCCACTAGGGCACGCTTGGGGGTCCTGGCGCGCCCAGGTGGGTTCTGCCCACCTGGTGCACCTCCCCTGGTATTATTTGCACTAGAAATTCATAAATATTCATAAAAAAATCGTATCAGGTTTTTAGAGCATTCTAAGAACTTCTATTTTTGGGTCATTTTTTTATTGCACGGGAAATTCAGAAAACAGACAAAACATAGCATTTTATTTTATTTAAATAGTAAAAACAGGTAACAAAAAGTAAGGGACAGAAGGTAGTGCTTACTAAATTCATCAACTTCATACCGTTCAAAAATGATTCATTAATAAGGTTGATCGGGTCTTATGAACAACCACTTTCGATTAGCATGAAACCAAAGAACTTTCGTAAATCACTAAGTTACCTCAATGGGGATATGCATTTCCCCAAAAATAAGCATTTGATATTTCTTTTTTACAGTAGGTAGAGGTATTTGAAAACTTCCAATAGTGATTGTTGGAGATTTTTCAATAACATTAATACCATTCACTTGGAATTGTTTCTTCAGAAACTGCACCGTATGCTCATTACCATTAATATGAAAAGTGACCTTGCTTTTATTGCAATCAATAACAGCCCCTGCAGTATTCAAGAAGGGTCTACCAAGGATAATTGACATGTTGTCGTCCTCGGGCATCTCAAGTATAACAAAGTCAGTCAAAATAGTAACATCAGCAACAACAACGGGCACATCCTCATAGATACCGATAGGTATGGCAGTTGATTTGTCAGCCATTTGCAAATATATTTCAGTAGGTGTGAGTTTATTCAAGTCAAGTATTTTATATAAAGAGAAAGGCGTAACGCTAACACGAGCTCCTAAATCACACAAAGCAGTTTTCAAATAATTCTTTTTGATAGAGCAAGGTATAGTTGGTATACCCGGATCTCCAAGTTTTTTAGGTACTCCATCCTTAAAAGTGTAGTTAGCAAGCATAATGGAGATTTCAGCTTCCGGTATCTTTCTCTTATTTGTGATGATGTCTTTCATATACTTTGCATAAGGAGGCATTTTAAGAATATCAGTCAAGCGAGTATGCAAAAAAGACTGGCCTCAACATTTCAGCAAAGTGTTCAAATTCTTCATCATCTTTCTTTTTAGTTGACTTGGGTGGAAAAGGCATAGGTTTTTGAACCCACGGTTCTCTTTCTTTACCGTGTTTTCTAGCAACAAAGTTTTTTTATCATATCTTTTATTCTTAGGTTGTGGGTTATCAAGATCAACAGGTGGTTCTATCTCAACATCATTATATGGTTCTTTATCATTATTTGGTTGAGTGTCTTCATGAACCTCATCATTGTATTTTTCATTATCACTAGGTGGATGTTCATTACCAGATTGAGTTTCAGCATCAGAGATAGAAGTTTCATTTTCATTATCAGGAGGTTTGTCTATTTCAGGTTCACTAGAAGCATGCAAAGTCCTATCATTTTTCTTTTTCTTTTTAGAAGGACTAGGTGCACTAGTGTTATTTCTTTGCGAATCTTGTTCAATTCTTTTTGGGTGTCCCTCAGGATAAAGTGGTTCCTGAGTAATTTTACCTCCTCTAGTTGCAACTCTAACAGCAAAGTCATGTATATTATGATTCATTTCATCAAGTAATTCTCTTTGTGATTTAGCAACTTGTTCTAACTGGGTTCGAACCATAGAAGCATGTTTTCCAACACCTCTAACATCATTTGAGATTCTAAATAACAAGTCACTCAAGCGAGCAATCATATTAGAATTATATTTCAGTTGTTTCATAACATTTGCATTGAAGTGGTCTTGCTTTCTAATGTAATTATCAAACTCATAAAGGCATTGACTAGGATGTTTATTATGAGGATCATCACTATCATTGAATTTCATTAAAGATTTTTCCTCTACCACCTTGGGTGGTGGTAGTGCTTCAAGCCCATGTATTTCTTCGATAGGTAGTAAATTTTTAACATCCTTGGCCTTAATACCTTTTTCCTTCATAGATTTCTTTGCCTCTTGCATATCTTCAGGACTGAGATATAAGATACCCCTCTTCTTCAGAGTGGGTTTAGGTGGTGGTTATTCAATATGTAGTCCAATCATCATAATTTTTCAATAGGTAGTCCAATCATCATAATTTTTCAATATGTTATTCAATAATTCTTCAGCTTGAGCAATAGTTCGTTCCCTGAAAACACAACCAACACAACTATCTAGGAAGTCCCTAGAAGCATCGGTTAGTCCATTATAGAAGATATCAAGTATTTCATTTTTCTTAAGAGGATGATCAGGCAAAGCATTAAGTAACTGGCGAAGCCTCCCCCAAGCTTGTGGGAGACTCTCTTCTTTAGTTTGAGCAAAGTTAAATACTTCCTGTAAGGCAGCTTGTTTCTTATGAGCAGGGAAATATTTTTCCAAGAACTATTGTACCAAGAGCAAGAGTATTGTACCAAGCTTTAGCATCACCCTTTAATGAGAAAGGAAATAATTTGAGAATAAATTAGTATCGAGTTTTCTCATCATGAGTAAAAAGGGTGGCTATATCATTCAACTTAGTAAGATGTGCCACAACAGTTTCAGTTTCATAACCATGGAAAGGATCAGATTCAACCAAAGTAATTAACTCTGGTTTGACAGAGAATTCATAATCCTTATTAGCGATAACAATAGGTGAAGTAGCAAACTCAGGATCACATTTCATTCTAGCATTCAGATATTTTTCTTTATACTTGAGTAATAATTTCTCTAGATCATCTCTATCCTTACAAGCAAGAATATCTCTAGTTGCCTCTTCACTCATAACATAGCCTTCTGCTATCTTAGGAAATTCATATCTAGGAGGGATAGCTGTAGCAAGTGCTTCAGGAGTTACAGTTTCAAGCTCATCATCAGATTCAACAACATCATGTTGTATTACTCTAGCAATTTGTTCATCAAGAAATTCACCAAGTGGCACATCATCATTATCGAGCATGGTTCTAGCATCATTCATAGTAGAAGTAGCATCATCAATAACTTGTGACATATCAGAATTAATAGCATGTGGTGGTGTTGCAAGTTTACTCATAACATAAGGTGAATCTAAAGCAGAACTGGATGGCAGTTCCTTACCTCCCCTTGTCTTTGAGGGAAATATATTAGTCTTAGCATCCTTCAGATTCTTCATAGTGATAAATTGATAATAATCCCAAGTGACTCAACAAATATAGCTATGCTCCCCAGTAACAGCGCCAGAAAAATGTTTTGATAACCCACAAGTATAGGGGATCGCAACAAATTTCCAGGGTAAGTATTTAGCCCAAATTTATAGATTCGACACAAGGGGAGCCAAAGAATATTTGAAGGTATTAGCATTTGAGTTGTCAATTCAACCATACCTGGAGATTAAGTATCTGCAGCAAAGTGATCAGTAGTAAAGTAGTTTGATAGTTTTGATACTAGTGACAGCAGCAAGGGTAACAGTAGCAGTGGTAGCAGTGACATTGTAGCAGTAACGATAGCAGGAGCAATAGTAGTAACTTAGCAAGAACAATATGAGATAAATTCGTAGGCATTGGATCGATGACTTGTTGGATGATATTCATCATGTGACAGTTATAACCTATGGCGATATGACACTAGCTCCAGTTCACCGATAAAACGTAGGCACGCATTTCGTAAATAGTCATACGTGCTTTATTAAAAGAACTTGCATGACATCTTTTGTCCTACCCTCCCGTGGCAGTGGTGTCCATATTGGAAAATAAGGGATATCAAGTCCTCCTTTTAATAGAGAACCGAAACAAAGCATTAACACATAGTGAATACATGAACTCCTCAAACTACGGTCATCACCGAGAGTCGGCCCAGTTGTTGTTACTCCGGGGTTGTCGGATCATAATCGTAGTAGGTGACTATAACTTGCAAGGTCGGATCTAAAACATGGATATAATGATGAATTCATAAACGGTTCAGATCTGAGTTCATGGCACCCGGGCCCAAAGTGACAAGCATTAAGCATAGCAAAGTCATAGCAACATCAATCTAAGAACATAGTGGATACTAGGGATCATGCCCTAACAAAACTACCTCGATTACATGATGAATCTCATCCAACTCCTCACCGACCAGCGAGTCTACAAAGGAATTACTCACTCCCGATGGGGAGCATCTTGGAATTGGCGATGGAGATGGGTTAGTGATGACGAAGAACAAAGATCCCCCTCTCTGGAGCCCCAAACGGACTCCAGATCTTCCCTCCCGAGGAAGAACAGGGCTTGGCGGCGGCTCCGTCTCGTGGATCATGATAATTCCTTCTCTCTCATTTTTTTCTTGAAATATGTGATTTTATAGTATCAAGGGGGTCATCTGCTGGGCCACCAGGTGGGTACAACCCACCTGGGCGCGCGAGGAGAGGGGGCGTGCCCTGGTGGGTTCTGCCCACCCAGGTGCCCCTCTCCTGAAGATCCTGAGTCTAGAAATTCTTATTATTGATATAAAAATATCCTTGCAAAGTTTCGTTCCATTCCGAGAACTTTTATTTCTGCACAAAAACAACACCATGGTAGTTCTGCTGAAAACAACATCAGTCCGGGGTTAGTTTCATTCAAATCATGCAAATTAGAGTCCAAAACAATGGAAAAGCGTGAGAAAAAGTCAATACGTTGGAGACGTATCAAACACTAGTAGTAGTGTAGCATGTATGCATGCGTGAGTGGCCTTGTGGCCATGGGAGTGTGCTCCCAGGGAGCCATTGTGGACGGCCCTTGGATGGATGGATGTGTGCTACTATATATAGGATGAGCTAGCTTAGGATGTAAGCTATGTGGTGCGCATGGGCATGGTGGATGTCATGCGTGTCTCCTGGGAGTGTGTGTGCGTGATGTGCATGTCATCTTGTCCCTGGTGCACTTTATAAAATAGTACCCAGGGATGAGTACACTGTAGGTGATCTCGCCACTACTATTCGTCAATAGTACACCGCTGCGAGGAATGGCCGTCTTGTTTGTGTGTGTCCGATGGAACATTGTAGTTGAGCTCGCGTAGCAGGCTGGATGGAGCAGCTAGACAGAGAGCAGGCCGCGCAGCCGGGTGGCGAGCCGGCCCGGGTAGTCGGACAGGGGCTGTCTGGGGTGGTGTGAGTAGTCGGACTGAGGGGCTTTGCTAGCCCCGATGTCTTGAAATATTGTCTCGCCATCTTCGGGGTACCCGTGGTCAATTACCCCGACAGTAGCCTCCGAGCCTCCGGGAAACTTGGCAAAGTTAGGGGGAGGATTTTTAGCTGGTGTTGATGTAGAAGATGCTTGAAGACGGCCGGCTGCGGGCCGCAGCCAGCGCAGCTTGCTTCCGGCGGGGGCGCACGAGCGAACCCGCTGGTTGTAGCCTCTGAGCCTTCGGGCAACTTCAGAAAAGTTGGGCGGAGGATTTCTGCGGTTGTTGGAGTAGACGATGGCGTCGAGGGGCCGGTTGTAGCCGGCGGCCGGCGTGCAACAGGCGCGACATGTTCCGAGAAGGGGCCCGCAAGCGCACCCACTGGGTGTAGCCTCCGGACAACTTGGAAAAGTAGGGCAGAAGGTCTTGTTGTTGGTGATGAAGCCGACGATGGCATTGAGGGTGCCGGGCGCGGCCACGGTGTCTGTCGGCTGATGGGTGCGGGGCCCTATCGGGCGCGGAGCAGAGTCCGCCGACTGGTGATGTCGGGCGAGGATGTGAGGTCCGCGGACTGAAGCTGTCGAGCGCGGATGCGGGGTCCGCCGACTGATGTTGTCGGGCGCGGACGCGGGGTCCGCTGACTGATGCTGTCGGGCACAGTCGTGGGGTCTGCCGACTGATGCTGTCGATAACCGCCGGCTGCGGGCTGCAGTCGGCGCGGCTTGCTTCTAGTGGGGGCGCACCAGCGCGCCCACTTGGTGTAGCCTCCGAGCCTCCAGGCGAGGAGGGGGGTCCCACGGAAGTGATCATGCAAAAGACAAAGTTAGTCTGCGCGGATATATCAAATGTTTGTTTTTTGCAGTGCAAGTTTTATGCGGAGGGTGCTGACTCGGTTTCGTTCGAGCCCCCTTCAATCTTTTTAATGTCCCCTGCGCTCTTTGGCTTGTGCTCCCGCTAGCCGGACAGACGCACTACGGTCTATGGCTGAGAGTGGGCCGTGGAGTGGAGTGTATAGTACTCAAACTCTGGGAGCAGATTCGACCGAGCAGATACTTATAAAGCAAACGACCGGGTCGCCCGAACCATTTTCTCCCTGGATATTTTTCGCATGGTTGGCCTCTAGTGTTGGCTCTTGCTAGCCGGACAACCACGCTGCCGTTTGTAGTTGAGACGAAGAGTAAGCCTTCGGTACCTTGCACGCTACTAAGCCGTCTGTGAGAACGAACGTCTCAGGCCAATCGACCAGCCTTGGGACCAACACTGGCTGGCACCGGGGCGAACAGTAGTGCAACTATAAAAAAGGCGGAGATAGCCCCCCAAGTGTCGCTCGGGATCGTCCGGCTAGCGCGCGCGGCGCAAAGGAAATGCGGGTGAGGAGCTATCATTGCTTTGACGCAAATGAGGCGGAGGTTGACAAAGACAGCCAGCACGCCTTGGCGCTCACGAAGCACGTCGGCGGACCCACTGGGTGTAGTCTTCGAGCCCCCAGGTGCTCGAAGGGGGGCCTGACTGGTCCGGCCCGTCCGGCCAGACGACGGAGTGGGACGCAGCCGAGCCGGCTTGGCATAGCCGGCGATGCCTCGAGACGGCTGGGTTGTCTTGGCACAGCCGACCAGGCGCTGAACCTGGCAGGCAGGGCCGCCGTTGGAGCAGCATCGTGGGCGGGCGGTGGCGTCTGGCAGGACGGGTCGCGGCTGGCCGTCCGAGTAGTGAAGCAAGCGTACGGGCAGCCGGACGGACCCTCCAGTCGGCCCGGAGTAGAAGCATATGGGCAACCGGCGAGGCAGGCATGGAAGACGAACGCTGGATAGCGTCGTGGGGCATAACTGCGTTTTCCTTCTTTTTCTTTTCGGCCAACTGTTGACAATCGGACAAAACATTTTTCTTTGTCTCTTTTTGTCAACCCGGCAGTCGGACTCTTTTTTCTACCGGTTGTTGGCAGCCGCACACTTCTTTTTCTAGCCGTCTGTTGACTTTTCTCGAACAGCCAGCTGGGGCGTGACTCAGCGGGGGCGCGAGGCCGGTTGATGGCGAGCCGGCTGCGGGAGTAGGCGGGCGCGGCGAGGCCGGCCGGCGCAGGAGCCGACGGGCAGGACGGGCGCGAGGGCACATGCGAAGCCACACACGGGAGGCTAGCGGGGCTGACCGGAGGAGCGGCCAGCTGGCCCAGGGCAGTGCGAGCGCGCACACGTGTGGGGGTGGAGTCAGCCCGGAGCAGAGGCGGACCCAGCAAGCGTGCGGGGGCTCGGCGGGGTGGCGCGGCGAGCTGGACCCGGTTGAGCAAGGGAGCAGGGAGCCAGACCGCTGCTACGTCTTGAGCTTGCGTTGGTTTTCCTTGGAGAGGAAAGGTTTATGCAGCAATAGTAGCGTAAGTATTTCCCTCAGTTTTTGAGAACCAAGGTATCAATCCAGTAGGAGGCTCCTCAAAAGTCCCATGCACCTACACAAACAAACAAAGAACTCGCAACGAACGCAATAAAGGGGTTGTCAATCCCTTCACGGCCACTTGCGAAAGTGAGATCTGATAGAGATAGTATGATAAGATAAATATATTTTTGGTATTTTATAATATAGATTGGAAAAGTAAAGATGCAAATAAAAGTAGATTGAAAGCTTATATGATAAAAGATAGACTAGGGGGCCATAGATTTCACTAGTGGCTTCTCTCAAGATAGCATAAGTAATACGGTGGGTGAACAAATTACTGTCGAGCAATTGATAGAAAAGCGAATAATTATGAGATTATCTAGGCATGATCATGTATATAGGCATCACGTCTGCGACAAGTAGACCGACTCCTGCCTGCATCTAGTACTATTACTCCACACATCGACCACTATCCAGCATGCATCTAGAGTATTAAGTTCATAAGAACAGAGTAACGCATTAAGAAAGATGACATGATGTAGAGGGATAAACTCATGCAATATGATATAAACCCCATCTTTTTATACTCGATGGCAACAATACAATACATGCCTTGTTGCCCCTACTGTCATTCAGAAAGGATACCGCAAGATTGAACCTAAAGCTAAGCACTTATCCCATTGCAAGAAAGATCAATCTAGTCGGCCAAACCAAAATGATATTTCGAAGAGACTTGCAAAGATAACTCAATCATACATAAAAGAAGTCAGAGGAGATTCAAAAATTTCGCATAGATAAACTTGATCATAAACCCACAATTCATCGGATCTCGACAAACACACCGCAAAAAGAGTTACACCGAATAGATCTCTAAGAAGATCGAGGAGAACATGGTATTGAGATCCAAAAAGAGAGAAGAAGCCATCTAGCTAATAACTATGGACCCGAAGGTCTATGGTAAACTACTCACAACTCATCGGATGGGTTATGATGTTGATGTAGAAGCCCTCCGTGGTCGATTCCCCCTCTAGTAGAGAGTCGACGAAGGCTCCAAGATGGAATCTCGCGGATACAGAAGGTTACGGCGGTGGAAATTGTTTTTCGTTGGCTTCCCTGATGTTTTCGGGGTACATGGGTATATATAGGAGGAAGAAGTAGGTCGGTGGCCGCCCGAGGGGCCCACAAGATAGGGGGCGCGCCCTACAGGGGTGGGCACGCCCTCCACCCTCGTGGCCGCCCTGGCTGCTTCTTGGCTTTCCCTCCAAGTCCTCTGGATCACGTTTGTTCCAAAAATCATGCTCCCGAAGGTTTCATTCCGTTTGGACTCCATTTGATATTCCTTTTCTTCAAAATACTGAAATAGGCAGAAAACAGCAATACGGGCTGGGCCTCCGGTTAGTAGGTTAGTCCCAAAAATGATATAAATGTGTAAAGTAAAGCCCATAAACATCCAAAACGGGTAATATAATAGCATGGAACAATCAAAAATTATAGATACGTTGGAGACGTATTAAGCATCCTCAAGCTTAATTCCTGCTCGTCCTCGAGTAGGTAAATGATGAAAACAGAATTTTTGATGTGGAATGCTACCTAGCATATTTCTCAATGTAATTTTATTTATTGTGGCATGAATGTTCAGATCCAAATTATTCAAAATAAAAGTTCATATTGACATAAGAAATAATAATACTTCAAGCATACTAATCAAAGCAATCATGTCTTCTCAAAATAACATGGCTAAAGAAAGTTCATCCATAAAATCATATAGTTAGGCTATGCTTCATTTTCGTCACACAAAAATGTTCCCAAATTCTACACCCCCCATGACAAGCCAAGCAATTGTTTCGTACTTAAATAATCTCAAACTTTTTCAACTTTCACGCAATACATGAGCGTGAGCCGTGGAGATAGCACTATGGGTGGAATAAAATATGAATGATGGGGATTGTGTGGAGAAGACAAAAAAGGAGAAAGTCTCACATTGACGAGGATAATCAACGGGCTATGGAGATGCCCATCAATTGATGTCAACATGAGGAGTAGGGATTGCCATGCAACGGATGCACTAGAGCTATAAATGTATGAAAGCTCAACAAAAGAAAACTAGTGGGTGTGCATCCAACTTGCTTGCTCATGAAGACCTAGGGCATTTTGAGGAAGCCCATCATAGGAATATGCAAGCAAAGTTATATAATGAGAGATTCCCACTAGAGAGGCTAAACCCTAAAAGCTAGCCTATGGTATGATTGTTGTTCGTCCTACGGACTAAAACTCTCCGGTTTATATAGACACCGGAGAGGGCTAGGGTTACACAGAGTCGGTTACACTGGGAGGAGATCTTCATATCGTATCGCCAAGATTGCCTTCCACGCCAAGGGAAGTCCCATCCGGACACGGGACGGGGTCTTCAATCTTGTATCTTCATAGTCCGGGAGTCCGGCCAAAGGTCATAGTCCGGCCATCCGGACACCCCCTAATCCAGGACTCCCTCAGTAGCCCCTGAACTAGGCTTCAATGACGACGAGTCCGGCGCGCAAGTTGTCTTCGACATTGCAAGGCGGGTTCTTCTTCAAATTCCCTGTACCCGTCGAATAGTGTCCGGCTTCTAGTGCGTGCTGCCCTCCTCAGCTTCTGTGCCCCATAATGACCGTCTTCCACGTGTCAAACGAATGCGAAAAGCCAGGGGATTTTTTCATTTACCCCCCCCCCCGGGTTGCGTTAATGAACCGCCCATAAAAGAGACGGGGATTTAGACCCAATTCACACCATCTTCCCTCCGCGAGCCTTCATCAGAGTTCCTTCGACAGGGATCCATTCCACCATGGCCGGTCGGTGCAGCTCCTCCTCTCGCCTCTCCAGCCCTCGGCCGGGAGATTGGGGGCGGTGTTCCATCCTGCATAGCGAGTTAGTAGTGTTTCAGTCCAAGGGGCTTCTCCCCCCAGCATATATGGTCCCAGTTCGAGCCGGGATCGCTACCTATAGCGGCGGAGAGCAGGCGGAGAGCGTCCCAAATCCCTCTCAAGGAGAGCGGGTATGCCTAGTCCCTTATTTGATGAGAGGACTCGGATTTCCAATTCATCCGTTTCTTCGAGGGTTGCTAGAGTTCTACGGCCTCCAGCTACACAACCTCACGCCCGCCTCCATTCTGCACATTGCGGGCTTCGTGGCCCATTTCGCACTGTGGAAGAGGTTGTTTTGCCTCGTGCCTCATTCTCAGGAGGGGTCTATTTATCAAGTGGGCGGAGCCGAACTATGGCGCATCGCCGGGACCGGATATCTATCCGGTACCCCAAAGAGGACGTCCGAGGACTGGTCCTCGGAGTGGTTCTATATAGATGATGTCCCCCTGCCAGACGTTGTACGGATCGGCCTCCCTGAGTTCAATAATGCTCCGTTGAAGAAGCGCCTGAGTTGGCGCCCGCGGAACCCTCAGAGGGAAACTGACAGGGACGTCCTTTACCTGATGAGCCAGATAAGGTTGTTGGCTCATTCCGGACTGACCATGATCAAGGTCATGGCCATATGCATTATGCGAGGGGTGCAGCCGCTTCAATACAGAGGCCACCCCATGTGGGATTTCAACGGGGAGGACGACGCCACCCGGTGCGGTCGTAAGGGGCCAGATTTGGCCGCCACTTTAACAAGAATCTTATCCGCTTTATACAAGGGAGAAGAAGAAGAATTCCTCCGTGCCAACCCGGAGGGCGGATTCTCCATGTACAATCCACCAAGTTGGGTGAGCGGACACTTTCACTTGCCTACTCGCTTTCGAAATTCCCGTAGTTGAGTAATTAGTCTAGCAATGTTAAACGCAGGAGCTGCGCCAGACCATGAAGGAGATAAACAACCCTCCTCCACAACCCGAGGATCCGGAATGGTCCCTCGATCCAGACTCCCAAGAGGACCCTGACTTATGTGTGGAGTTAATCGATGGGGTGTTTCATCAATTGAGAAAGGACAACGCCTTAGTGGCCATTACGGCCGACTATCCCGGACTACTTCCAGCCTCAAAGGTAACTGAGACCGAAGTCCCAGTATTCTCAGGGAGCTCTATCCATGCTTTATCTTGCATGCCGTGAAATAATAGTGTTTCGTTTCGCAGGGTAAATCCTTGAGGCGGAAGGCTGAGCCCGCGGTGGGCAGCCAACATGGGCCGCTGAAGCCAGGGGGGCCAAAAAGAAGTACGGACCAGATCAAGATTCCGGCGCAACGGTACGGCATGCAAATTTAACGCCTAGGGTTTATGCCCTTGAGTCTTACTAACGCTCATGATTCTCTTAGAAAGAAGAGAGCCCGCCAGACTATATCCACCGGCCAAGGTTCAAGGCCGGGTCTGGAAGCGGAGACGGACACAGGGCATGCCTCGGGTGTTCCTCCGACAGAGGACGCCGACGGGCTATCTACCACCAATTCAGAGGTGGAGAGTGCCCTGAACCACAGGCGTTGCTGGACTGTTCTTCGTGACGCATGTTTTTCCCCAAAGGCATTGGACGCCTTTAATACAGGAGATGCGTATCTCCGTGCCGCTCAAAATGGTCTAGCCAGAGCCACAGAGCAGTATGTAAAAGACATACAAGTGAGTAAAATTGAAGGTTATATATGCCAGTAGCCCCTGAGACTTGAAACAGTGAAGATAACTATTTTAAGGATCATGTGTTATGCAGTGTCTTACAAAGAAGAATACGCAACTGTCCTAGGAGCTTGAAGAGTGCAAGGCCCAACTCGAGGCCGCCCTGGCCACTTCAAAAAATGCCAAGGGGACGCCCTCAGGTAATATATGCTTCAAAAGATAATTCCGTTGTGAAGTGCGGCTGGTGTGCAACCCTGACGATAATAGTGCAGATGGGGCCGGAGTAAATCCAGACAAGCAACAACTCCTACGCCAACTAAAGGCTGGTGAGAGCGTGCTGACGAGGGTGAGGCAAGAGAAGAACAAACTTCAAGACGCCAATACCCAGCTGGGCGAGGAACTAAAGGATGTTCGTATTCAGCTGTCTGCTTCCGTAAAGGAGAATCGGTGACTTCAACGCGGCAATTTTAGTAAGTGCTTGAACGAATCTTCAAAAAAAGAATTCAGTGAGGAAGTCGATTGACAGAGCTATGTTTGTAGGTCTGCTGACAGGTCATCCTGCGGAGGAAATGCCCGGTTCAATGGGAGACCTTCTTCCCGAGCTATTGCAACTGCACGAACGAGTTCGGCAGGCAATGCAGAGCGTCATTCAGGCTATGTGGCCATCCCTCTCCATGCCCGAAGGCCTTGGGGAGCTTACAAAGAAGCTGGAGGGAGTGCAGCAGTGCTTCCGGTTGTGGAAGATATCGGCCTGCCGTCAAGGTGCCAGGGAGGCCTGGGCCATGGTGAAGACTCGGTACATGAAGGCTGACCCAAACCACATGGCCAAGGTTGGCCCTATGGGTCCTGACGGAAAGGAGGTCCCTGTCAGCTTAGTATATGGCCAGGTAGAGCTGGCTGCAAAGTATTCCCAATAGGACTGTAAATTAGACCGCCTGTTGGATGGTATTGAAGAAGAATATACCGAGTCGGATTGACTCTGTAATTTAAAATGACATGAAAAATGCCTTCTAGCCGGATTGTAGATCGTTTGTCATTGCGAACCTTTTCGCTTCGACCTCTGGACCCTATAGTCCGGAGTGTGTCCGAATACCCTCTTGATTATGTAAGAACCAAGGCATGCATGGAGACAAGGCGTAGGGGTCATAATTGCTTTAGCAGACAAGTGCCCAACTAGTTATGTTATATTACATGGTTAGTAAGAAACATCTTCAAGGGAGAATAGTTCCGTTAGGGGTTCCTTTCCCTGGGAGGCATGCCCTAAAGTGCATGTCCGAACTACTAAAAAGAGCAGAAAAGCATCTGGGGGTAGATAAATAAACACGAAAGATCATCTTTTAGTTCACCGACCGAATATTCTCTTAAGAATGCTAGCTTTCGGCTTCACCCAGTCTGAGGTACACATCCAGCTGACCCGGTAGTAACAATCGCAGAGGTGCTCCCTTTACCACCTAGCCGAACGAACGGGAACGTAGGGGTAAGCACAGGATCCAGGCAACCCAGCTTGGCCAAAACTTAAGTCATATCGATGCATATAATGGTGTATAAAAGGTTCATGCGGAAGTGTCACACATGTTTTGGGCATGAGGCCCGTTTTATATAAACTTCTGATAAGGAAGCCCCCAGGTATGATGAGCGCGGGTGGCGTGTCAGGTATGTGCGAACAATGCACATGCAAGCCCCTAAGGGCTTGGGAGAAAAAAGGTAGGGAGAAGGAGCGAAATCCCGGATAGCTAACATGAAAAAAAAAATAAAAAAAATAAAAAGGGGACAGAGGAAGGAGACGAACACGGAGTCCGGCGCTAGGTGTAGAATCTTCATAGGCGTGCTGCATTCCATGCGTTCGGCTCGAGTTGGTTGTCCGATGTGTTTCGCAGACAGTATGCTCCACCAGTCAGTACTTGGTCGATTATGAAGGGACCCTCCCATTTGGGCTTTAGTTTGTCCTTTTTCTGGTCCGGTAGGCGTAGAACTAGTTCGCCAACGTTATAAGTTTTGGCCCATACTTCTATGCTTTGATATCTTCAAGCCTGCTGTTGATAGAATGCAGAACGAGCTTTTGCCATGTCGCGCTCCTACTCCAATGCGTCCAAGCTGTCCTGCCGATCGAGCTCCGCTTCTCTTTCTTCGTACATGCGCACTCGAGGTGAATCATGAATTATGTCGCATGGCAGTACTGCCTCTGCGCCGTATACCATAAAAAATGGTGTGAATCCGGTAGTGCGATTCGGCGTGGTCCGCAGCCCCCAGAGTACAGAGTCAAGCTCCTCTACCCAGTGCGTGTTTGATTCCTTGAGGGATCGCACTAGTCTAGGTTTGATGCCGCTCATAATGAGACCGTTGGCTCGCTCGACTTGATCGTTGGTTTGAGGGTGATAGACTGAAGCGTAGTCGAGCTTAATGCCCATTTTTTTGCACCAGAGTTTAAGTTCATCGGCCGTGAAGTTTGTGCCGTTGTCAGTTATGATGCTGTGGGGGACGCCGTAATGGTGTACGACCGCGGATATGAAGTCTATCACCGGTCCGGATTCGGCCGTCTTTACAGGCTTGGCCTCTATCCATTTGGTGAATTTGTCCACCATGACCAGTAGATATTTTTGCTTGTGGGTTCCTCCTTTAAGGGATCCAACCATGTCAAGCCCCCAGACCGCAAAAGGCCAGGTAATGGGTATAGTTTGTAGGGCGGTAGGCAGCATGTGGCTTTGGTTGGTGAATAACTGGCAACCAACGCATCGCTGCACTAAGTCCTGAGCATCTGCCCGGGCCGTTGGCCAATAAAATCCGGTACGGAAGGCCTTGCTTACAAGAGCCCGGGATGCGGCGTGGTGCCCGCCGAGTCCGGCAGGAATTTCAGCCAGAAGGTCTCTCCCTTCCTCTTCGGAGATACACCTTTGAAGGACTCTGGTTGTGCTTTTCTTATAAAGCTCTCCCTCATGGACTTTGTAGGCTTTAGATCGCCGCAGTATGCAGCGGGCCTCGTTTCGGTCCTCGGGAAGTTCCTGCCTAGTTAGGTAGGCTAGGAATGGTTCTGTCCATGGGGCAATGACTGCCATTATTCTGTGGGCTGACGACGTTGTTTCGTTGGCGGAGCCACCAACTGTGTCAGAGTGTTCGGTGAGGGGCAGTGTGGCTGTGTTCGGGCTATTGTTTCCGGACTCTCCCTCCCATGATACGGATGGCTTGAACAGCCTCTCTAGGAAGATGTTGGGAGGGACGGCATCGTGCTTGGCGCCAATGCGTGCCAACACGTCTGCTGCCTGGTTATTCTCCCGGGCTATGTGATGAAATTCGAGCCCCTCAAACCGAGCTGACAATTTTAAAATGGCGTTGCGGTAAGCTGCCATTTTCGGATCCTTGGCGTCAAAGTCTCCATTTATTTGGGATATTGCAAGGTTTGAATCCCTGCGGACCTCTAGGCGCTGAATGCCCATGGAGACTGCCATCCGGAGACCATGTAAAAGGGCCACGTATTCGGCTGCGTTGTTGGAATCCATGTACATTATCTGAAGTATGCATTGGACTGTATCTCCGGTTGGGGACGTTAGAACGACACCAGCCCCCAGGCCAGCCAACATTTTGGAGCCGTCGAAGTGCATGATCCAGTTGGAGTATGCGCCGTACTCTTTAGGGAGCTCGGCTTCAACCCATTCGGCGATGAAGTCGGCAAAAACCTGCGACTTAATAGCTCGCCTTGGCTTGTAAGTTATGTCGAACGGGAGGAGCTCGATGGCCCATTAGGCAATCCGGCCCGTTGCGTCGCGGTTGTTTATAATATCATTAAGAGGCACTTCGGATGCCACTGTTATTGAACACTCTTGAAAATAGTGTCGCAGCTTCCGGGATGCCATGAACACCGCGTATGCTTTCTTTTGATAATGCGGGTACCGTGACTTGCATGGAGTTAGGACAGTGGACATGTAGTAAACTGGTTTTTGGAGAGGGAACTTGTGTCCGTCCGTTTGTCGTTCGATGATGAGCACCGCGCTTACAACTTGATGGGTTGCCGTGATGTATAACAGCATTGGTTCGCCCGTGTTGGGCGCGGCCAGGACTAGATTAGTTGCCAGTATGGCTTTTATTTCTTTGAGTCCAGCCGTGGCGGCATCCGTCCACTCGAAGTGTTCGGTGCGCCGCAGGAGGTGATAGAGGGGTAATGCCTTTTCTCCTAAGCGGGAGATAAAGCGGCTTACAGCCGCCACACATCCTGTCAATTTTTGTATTTGTTTGAGGTCTTTTGGGGTATCCAATTGTGACAGAGCTCGGATCTTGTTTGGGTTTGCTTCAATTCCTCTACCGGATACGATGAAGCCCAAGAGCTTTCCGGCTGGTACGCCGAAAACGCATTTTTCCGGGTTGAGCTTAATGTCATATGTTCAGAGATTGTCGAACGTGAGCTTCAAGTCGTCTACTAGTATCGACGTGTTTGGTTTTGACGACCACGTCATTTACGTACGCTTCAACTGTTTTGCCGATCTGGTTGGCCAGACATGTCTGGATCATGCGCTGATATGTTGCTCCAGCGTTTTTGAGCCCGAAGGGCATCGTGTTGAAGCAGAATGGGCCGTATGGGGTGATGAATGCCGTTGCGGATTGGTCTGACTCTGCCATCTTGATTTGGTGGTAGCCAGAGTATGCATCGAGGAAACACAATGAGTCGTGTCCTGCGGTGGCGTCGATGATTTGATCAATTCGGGGGAGTGGGAAAGGATCCTTTGGGCAGGACTTATTTAGGTCTTTGAAATCGACACATAGGCGCTAAGATTTGTCCTTCTTTGGTACCATCACCAGGTTTGTTAGCTAGTCCGGATGTTTTATATCTCTGATGAATCTGGCTTCCAGCAATTTTGCTAGCTCCTCTCCCATGGCTTGTCTCTTAGGTTCGGAGAAACGCCGTAGAGTCTGCTTAACGGGCTTAAACCCTTTTAGGATGTTCAGGCTGTGCTCAACTAGCCTGCGTGGGATTCCTGGCATGTCTAAAGGGTGCCAGGCGAAAATGTCCCAATTTTCTCGCAGGAATTCTCTAGGTGCGGCGTCTACATCGGGTTTTAGTTGTGCCCCGATGGAGGCCGTTTCTATGGGGTCCGTTGGATGGACTTGGAATTTTACTATTTCATCCACTGGTTTGAAAGAGGTGGACTTGGATCTCTTATCTAGTATCACATCATCCCTATCCACCGTGGAGCGCAACACAGTTAGTTCCCCGGCCGCTAGGGCTTCGGATAATGCCTCCAAGGCCAGTGCGGCTGTCTTGTTTTCGGCGCGGAGCGCTGTGTCCGGATCACTTGCAAGAGTGATGATTCTGTTGGGTCCAGGCATTTTGAGCTTCATGTACCCATAATGGGGTATGGCTTGAAAAATTGTAAATGCTTCTCGCCCTAGCAGAGCGTGGTATCCGCTGCTGAACGGGGCCACTTGGAACGTGACCTCCTCGGATATGTAATTATCCGGTGTGCCGAACACCACATCCAGTGTGATTTTTCCTGAACAGCATGCTTCCCGGCTTGGTATTATTCCTCTAAAGGTTGTGTTGCTTCGCTCAATGCGGCTCCAGTCTATTTCCATTTTTCGCAGGGTTTCCTCATAGATGAGGTTAAGTCCGCCGCCGCCGTCCATGAGTACCTTTGTAAGTCGGAAGCCGTCCACGATCGGACTGAGGACCAATGCGGCTGGTGCTCGGGCTGTCCGGAATTTAGATTCATCACTGGCATTAAAGGTAATAGCCGTGTCACTCCATGGGTTTATTGTTGCTACTTGGTAGACTTCGGTAAAGTTGCGGAGCGTTCGTTTCCTCGCATTGTTTGATGCGAAGGTCACGAAGACTGTCGACACCGTACTGGCATTTCTAGGGAGGTGTTCTTCGGGTTCTGGAGTTAGAAGCTCCTCGCCACTTCTGGCCACCTGCCGGAGTATCCAACATGCTCTAAGGCTGTGAGTTGGTGTGACTTCCCCTGAACTATGAATTTTACAGGGTCCATTGAGCCATCCCTCCAGTACGGTCCCATACCCTATAGAGGGTTTTTGTTTTTTGATGTTTGGCTCAGATGCCTGGCGATAATGCGCCCTTTTGTTTCGGACTCGTGTTGTATTCAGGGCCGGATTGTCCCAGAATTTATCGTCGGTTTTCCGAACGCTTTCTGTCGCACAGTACTTTCGTACCATGGATGTCAAGTCGGCGAAGCGTGTAATTTCGCGGCGATTTATGGCGTTGAGGATTCCAATGTCCGTGCAGTTGTTACAGAAGAATGAAATTGCTTCTTTCTCACAGCAGTCCTTTATCCTGTTCATAACCAGGAGGAATCTGGCCCAATAGTGGTGTACTGTTTCCCCGGGCTCTTGCCGTATTTGATATAAATCCCTAATAGTTGGGTGGGCGGGTGGATTTAAATCCGAAACCTTGCCCGATATATGATTCAGGGGCCAAGAAGTTTCCGAAATCGAAAGCTTGCTTTCTTGGAAATTATTCAATGAATCAGGCCTGCTGCCTGACTTTAGGTTCAAGGCTTGGGCGACATCCTCCCCTCCGCGGGTGTCCGACTTGGAGGGGTAGGGAATCCAGACGCATCTGGTCCTTAGGGTGGGCGAAGATTCGCCGCATTGTTCTTCCACCACTTCAACGTGGTGGGTGACCTGGGGAGAGTCGATCTCTCTCTGATCGGGTTTAAGCACAATCTGGCCGTAATCTGTAGCGACTCCCAGGGCAGCAATGCGATCCAAGAGCTCGTTCAGGGAAGAGAGCCCCGTCGGATCTAACTGCTCGGCGAGCTCCGAGCTGATGTGGAGATTGCTTTCGATGGCCCGAGAGGTCATCGCCAGTGCGGCGGCCGAACAGGCGGTCATCAAAAAACTGCCTAGTCGGAGAGTTTGACCGACAGCCAAAGCTCCTTTAGCAACATCGCCGTCTTTAAAGACGGGGTGCGGCATCCTTCCTGACGGTGACGACATAGAGGAACTCTCAATGAAATCACCAATGTCGGTGTCAAAACCGGCGGATCTCGGGTAGGGGGTCCCGAACTGTGCATCTAGGCGGATGATAACAGGAGACAAGGGACACGATGTTTTTACCCAGGTTCGGGCCCTCTCGATGGAGGTAAAACCCTACTCCTGCTTGATTAATATTGATGATATGGGTAGTACAAGAGTGGATCTACCACGAGATCAAAGAGGCTAAACCCTAGAAGCTAGCCTATGGTATGATTGTTGTTCGTCCTACGGACTAAAACTCTCCGTTTTATATAGACACCGGAGAGGGCTAGGTTTACACAGAGTCGGTTATAATGGGAGGAGATCTTCATATCGTATTGCCAAGCTTGCCTTCCACGCCAAGGAAAGTCCCATCCGGACACGGGACGGGGTCTTCAATCTTGTATCTTCATAGTCTGGGAGTCCGGCCAAAGTTCATAGTCCGGCCATCCGGACACCCCCTAATCCAGGACTCCCTCAGCATCCAATTCACTTCCTATGATAGTTTTTATTATACCCAACTTGGATGCCCACCATTCTAGGACCAATTTTATAATCATAGCAAATACCATGCTGTTCTAAGAGACTCTCAAAACAATATAAGTAAAGCATGAGAGACTAGCAATTTCTACAAAATTTAAGTCACCGACGTGCTCTAAAAGATATAAGTGAAGCACTAGAGCAAAAACTATCTAGCTCAAAAGATTTAAGTTAAGCACATAGAGTATTTTAATAAATTCCAATCAAGTAGGCTTCTCCCAAAAGGTGTGTACAGCAAGGATGATTTTGGAAAACTAAAAAGCAAATACTAATATCATGCATGACGCTCCAAGCAAAACACATATCATGTGGCGAATAAAAATATAGCTCCAAGTATAGTTACCGATAAACAAAGACGAAAGAGGGGATGCCTTCCGGGGGCATCCCCAAGCTTAGGCTTTTGGATATTCTTGAATATCTTGGGGTGCCATTGGCACCCCCAAGCTTAGGCTCTTGCCACTCCTTATTCCTTAGTCCATCAAATCTTTACCCAAAACTTGAAAACTTCACAACACAAAACTCAACAGGAAATCTCATAAGCTCCGTTAGTGAAAGAAAGCAAAACCACCACATAAGGTACTGTAATGAACTCATTATTTATTTATATTGGTGTTAAACCTACTGTATTTCAAGTTCTCTATGGTTCATACCACTTAATACTAGCCATAGATGCATTAAAATAAGCAAACAACACATGAAAAACAGAATCTGTCAAAAACAGAACAGTCTGTAGCAATCTGTAACCCACGAATACTTCTGGAACTCTCAAAATCCTACCAAAATAGGAAGTCCTGGGAAATTTGTCTATTGATCTACAGAAAAAAGAATCAACGCAAAAGCACGTTTCTGTGATTTAACAAAACTAATTTCGTGCGTGAAAAGTTTCTATTTTTCAGCAGAATCAAATTAACTATCACCATAGGTTATCCTATAGGTTCTACTTGGCACAAACACTAATTAAAACATAGAAACACATCTAAACAGAAGGTAGATGCAAAATTTATTACTAAACAGAAACGAAAACAAAAAACACAAATAAAATTGGGTTGCCGCCCAACTAGCGCTATCGTTTAACGCCCCTAGCTAGGCATAAAAGCGAGGATAGATCTAAGTACTGCCATCTTTAATTTTCAGTTTTTTAGCAGAGTCATGCTCGAATCCGGGAGGTTCTTTACGTTTCCCTTCATACTCAGAAATATTTAGATCTAAAGAATCCAACCGCTTATTGCAAAGAGTAATCAACATATTCATGCGGTGAAGGTTTCCGCTAACACTTTTAAGAAGCTCAAGAGACTTTTGTAATATTTTTGTTACTTCGCAAATCTTTCCAAACACTTGTGTTTCTTCTTGGGTAGCATGTGATCCCCCCTTTTGAGGTAGTGTTCCCACTATTCCCTCTATTATTTCATGCGCAATACTAAGATCAATTTCAATAAAATTTCCCTTGGCAATGCAATCCAAGAGTTGTCTATGCGACATATTTAGCCCAACATAAAAATTGTGAAGTAAAATTCTAAAATTCACCTCTAGGGTGCAATTGCGATAAGACTCCATCATACTATACCAAGCATCTTTTAAGTTTTCTCCTTGCCTTTGCTTGAAGTGAAGAACTTCAAACTCGGGATACATAGGAGCGGATAAGGAACTAGACATAACGACGAGCAAACAAAAGGCAAGAGAAAGAGAGAGGAGAAGATTGGGAAAGAGAGGGCAAATAAAATGGCAAGGGTGAAGTGGGGGAGAGGAAAATGAGAGGCAAATGACAAATAATGTAAATGCGAGGGAGATGAGTTTGTGATGGGTACTTGGTATGTCTTGACTTGAGCGAAGACCTCCCCGGCAACGGCGCCAGAAATCCTTGAAGAGGAAAGGGTGATGTAGCAATAGTAGCGTAAGTATTTCCCTCAGTTTTTGAGAACCAAGGTATCAATCCAGTAGCATGCTCCTCAAAAGTCCCACGCACCTACACAAACAAACAAAGAACTCGCAACCAACGCAATAAAGGGGTTGTCAATCCCTTCACGGCCACTTGCGAAAGTGAGATCTGATAGAGATAGTATGATAAGATAAATATATTTTTGGTATTTTATAATATAGATTGGAAAAGTAAAGATGCAAATAAAAGTAGATTGAAAGCTTATATGATAAATGATAGACCCGGGGGCCATAGATTTCACTAGTGGCTTCTCTCAAGATAGCATAAGTATTACGGTGGGTGAACAAATTACTGTCGAGCAATTGATAGAAAAGCGAATAATTATGAGATTATGTAGGCATGATCATGTATATAGGCATCACGTCCGCGACAAGTAGACCGACTCCTGCCTGCATCTACTACTATTACTCCACACATCGACCGTTATACATCATGCATCTAGAGTATTAAGTTCATAAGAACAGAGTAACGCATTAAGAAAGATAATGTGATGTAGATGGATAGACTCAAGAAATATGATATAAACCCCATCTTTTTATCCTCGATGGCAACAATACAATACGTGCCTTGCAACCCTTTCTGTCACTGGGTAAGGAAACTGCAAGATTGAACCCAAAGTTAAGCACTTCTCCCATTGCAAGAAAGATCAATCTAGTAGGCGAAACCAAACTGATAATTCGAAGAGACTTGCAAAGATAACTCAGTCATACATAAAAGAATTCAGAGAAGATTCAAATATTTCTCATAGATAAAGTTGATCATAAACCCACAATTCATCGGATCTCGACAAACACACCGCAAAAAGAGTTTACATCGAATAGATCTCCACAAGACAGGGGGAGAACATTGTATTGAGATCCAAAAAGAGAGAAGAAACCATGTAGCTAATAACTATGGACCCGAAGGTCTGTGGTAACCTACTCACAACTCATCGGAGGGGCTATGGTGTTGATGTAGAAGCCCTCTGTGGTCGATTCCCCCTCCGGCGGAGCGCCGGCGAAGGCTCCAAGATGGGATCTCGCGGATACAGAAGGTTACGGCGGTGGAAATTGTTTTTCGGCTCCCCTAATGTTTTTGGGGTACGTCGGTATATATAGGAGGAAGAAGTAGGTCGGTGGCCGCCCGAGGGGCCCACGAGATAGGGGGGCGCACCCTATAGGGGTGGGTGTGCCCTCCACCCTCGTGGCTGCCTCGGCTGCTTCTTGGCTTGCACTCCAAGTCCTTTGGATCATGTTTGTTCCAAAAATAACGCTCCCGAAGGTTTCATTCCGTTTGGACTCCGTTTGATATTCCTTTTCTTCGAAATACTGAAATAGGAAAAAAAACAGCAATACGGGCTGGGCCTCCAATTAGTAGGTTAGTCCCAAAAATGATATAAATGTGTAAAGTAAAGCCCATAAACATCCAAAACGGGTAATATAATAGCATGGAACAATCAAAAATTATAGATATGTTGGAGAAGTATCAACACGGGTGCGACACAGGCAGAGCCGGCGGGCGGGACACTGGACTGGGCGGAGCGGAAGCGGAGCCCGGCCGCAGCGGCGTGGGTGGATGCTCGCGGGCAGCGCGCGCAGGAAGGAGACGGCGTTGGCACGTGGCCGGGGCGTAGGGGCGGCCGGGAGGGGGGCGCTCGCTGGGGGAGGCCGGGCTCGGGCAGAACCAGCGCATGGGCGGAGCAGCGCCACGGCTGGGCGCGGGGCCGCACGACGGTGGGCCGGCGTCGATGGAGTGTTGGAGCGCTAGGGGACAGAGCTGTGCGCGGGGAGGCCTGCTGCGGGAGAAGGACCAGGCGTGGCTTGACGGGGGGACAGCCGAAGATGGTGACATGCGGCTGGCGGATGTGCAGAGCAGGAGCAAACGCGGGGAGAAACGCACCGGCTAGCGGCGACAGCAAGCGGAGCAACCGACCACACCACGAGCCACGTGATGGAGGGAAGGCTGGGAGTAGCGCTAGCTGAACGGTGGTGCGCATGCGAACATGCAAAGCAGTGTGCGAGCAGGACCCGCGGGCATGGGTGCGCTTGTGCGCTGTCTGTGTTGCGCCTGGCCACTGTACGCCACTGTACGAGCATTGCATGGCCGGTGGCTAACACTGTACGTGTAGGGCGTGTTTGGTTGCCCGCATTAGGCCCAGCCCGGCCCACGCGGGAAGAAAGTGGCTCGTTTGGTTGCCTGTGTTCACTGTGCGGCCCGCATCACACCAAACTTAAAGCACGTCCAGGCCAGGCCCAGGGGAAATGCCCGGATCGGCAGTAGCTCCCGAGCCTGAGTCGGGCGAGGAAGAGAGGGCGGCGCGCTTTTCCCCTCGTGCGAGCAGGGGAGATGGCGCGAGCTCGCCCACTTCACCGAAAAATCGGCGGGAGGATTTCGGCTCACCTCCCGCCGAGTCCACCCCTATTTAGCCCCTCCCTCACCGCCCCAACTCCCGCCACCATTCTTCCTTCGTTTGAGCTTTCCCTCCGATGCGTATCGGGACCGACGAGCAGGTAAGTGGCGCATCCTCATCGGCCAATGGTCCACGGCGTTGGCGCTCCTTCACCGGCCCATGTTCATCTTCCATGACCCCCCCTCATCCTCAAGCTACAGCCATGGCCTCTGTGAGTTCAATCCCCTTTCTCTCTGTTCCTTCTAGCTAGATCTGAGCTACAGCTAGGGTTTGATCTAGATGCATGGTTGATTAGTGGTCTGATCTATGAGCTGATATGGTTGGTTGCTATGATGCGGTTGCAATTTGTGGTAGGGCTAGATGTTCAAGCATGTGGTAGCCTAGATTAGTAGTAGAGTTTGAAGTTGAACCTTGTGCTTGTGTTGAATCATGCTTAGGTCTGTGATTTGTAGCTATTGGTGGTCCATTTGTAGCATGATGTTTATTGTAGATGTATGTTCCTGCTCATAGATTGTCCGGTATGCTTGGTATGATAGCGATGAAGCATGTGCTTACTATGATAGTGATGAACAATGTACATATATGCTTCTTCTTTCATGTATTATCCGGTATGTTGTGTGCTATGCTTACTGTCAACGTGTGCTACGATTGTAGGACATGACCACATAGACGCAAGATCTTAGTCAGGCCCTTGTCGTGTCCGACAGCCAGTTTGCTCCATTGATTGTTGAGGACTCGCAGCCTATGTCCGAGAAGGCACTTGATTCAGAGGTGTTCGAGTCTGATTCCCTCTATGTGCCAGTAGTGCTCATTGAGCCAACTCCTGCTGCTACTGCCGCTGCAATCAAGCTAGCAGTAGCAATGGCAAAGAAGAATGGTAGGTTGAACAACATGAAGTTGCAGCCGTTCATGTCCATGTTCGTGCTGAACAAGATGTGTGAGCTCAGCTCTAGTGGAGTTAGGACTGACAAGGGCTTCAAAGAGGTGCACTTAAACACCGTTGCGAAGTAGGTGTTCGAGTTCTGTGGGCAAGATGTGTCTGCCACCCAGGTGTACAACCACCTGAGGAAGTGGAGAAGTCGATGGATCCAAGTGTCCAAGCTGAGAGACCTTAGCGGTGCCTCATGGGATGAGAACACTTGCTCCATAGTTCCGGAGGCAGAGCACTACGCCCATCATATCGCGGTTAGCTCACAGCCCTCTTCCTTTTCATACTATCCACCATTGCCTACTCCTAATCGCAACTAACAACACTTGTGTTTCAGTCTTAGGACCACCCAAGGGACGATGAGTTCCTCAACACACCCATCCAGAACTACAACCAGATGCAGCACATCTTCTCCTTCGGGCTGGCAACTGGGAAGCATGCCATCGGCTCGGGTGAGCCTCTTGGTTCTCCCATGCCAGCCTTCCCTGGGACACCGGACGTCGAGGTCCTTGATGGCCCTGACAAGCCCGCTGTGAAGCCCTTCGGCAAGCCATTTGACCCCGTCCTTGATAGGAAGAGGAAAACAGGAGGCCTGATGGAGGAGGAGATCAATGTCTTTTGCAGCATGACCGAGGCGGTGAAGGAGGTGGCAACAACCATCAGGGAGTGCAAGCCCCTCGACATCCACCCTGACCTGTATGGCGTTGTCATGACCCAGGGTGGCTTCAGCGACGAGGCTCTCAGCTCTCAGCCACCTGCTTGACAACAAGACCCAGGGTGTTGGGTTTGTTGCCGTGGCCGACGCTCATAGGGTGATGTGGCTCAGGAGCTAGCTGGGCAACCACTACTACTAGAGTAGTGCTGCCTGTGAGTGTGCATGATCCCCGACAGCGATGGCGGTGGCTACGACGACGATGATGACGATGATGACGTACAATTTGTGTAGCTAGGGCTCAAAAACTATTTGATGGTCTGTATATTTTGGTGAGGTGGTATATACTAACCCCACACGCTGATGGTGAACTTGCGGTGGTAGGACGACACCCTCTTTTGGATGTGGTGGTAGGTTAACACCAAGGTAGTGCTAGGTTGAACTTGTTATGCCGTATGATCATGCATGCTTTACTTCTCTTCTGCTCCATTGTTGTTTGTGTGCTACTTTGCTTGCTACTTGTGTGCTCCATTGATTTGTTGCTTCAACTCTTGCTCTTGTGCATTGCTAGGGCAAGTGGTATGCTGTGTTCATCGGTGAGGCTCCAGGGGTTTATAGTTCATGGTAAGAAGCCAATGCACAAGGGGAATCGTATAGCAACAACAACTATAGAGGGTTCAAGACTAGGCAGGCAGCAGAACAAGCTTACTCCGCCTGGGTGCGAAAGCATGAAGGAAGCAGTGTTGACAATGGCAAGGTTGGAGGTGTCAAAGTGGAAGGTGCTAAGGTGGATCGTCAGTTTGGGCTGAAGCTGAAGAACTTTATCATCTTCGCCTTGTTCATCGTCATTGCTATGTTGTGGTGTTGGTGTGCTAGGTGTGATCATTGTGGGTAACCTCACCAACTAGGGTACAAGGTAAGCACAACATGTACGCCGTATGCAACCAAACGTCGTGTTCATGTGCCACTAGGGCCAATGCAGCCAACCAAACAAAGTGCACTTGTGTATTACCTAATGCAGGGACACTAGATGTAGGCAACCAAACAACTTGCAGATGGCGTATTAGGGCCTGTTTTTGCTCAACCAGGATGGGTTGAGAAGTGTGTGCGATGCAGGCACTGTAGCAAACGGCAACCAAACACGCCCGTAGTGTATGGGTATTAGGTGGTAGCAAGGCTATGGGCGTGGGCACTTTTCTTTGACAGAAGCTTTTGATTTTGCTTGTACTAGTGTAAAAAGAAGAACGAAGGAGAGACTGGAGCATAGTGTCCGCAAGCCTGCGAGCGGGACGGTGCGCAGAGCAGCATGGCTGGCCGGAGCGAGGCATCGCAGAGGGGAGCGAATGCGTGGCCATGGGCGGAGCAAGGTGGCGCGGCGCACGCGGACGGGCGCGTCGGGGGCGTCCTGATGTCGAGCCCCCCAACACCGTCGGGGATGCAACGGCGATGCCATGGTGGTGGCGATGACGATGATGAGGACGTGCCATCCCGCGCGGTCACTCCGTGGGCGGGTCGATGTCGAGCCACGGAGCGCTACCGAAGAGATGGCGCGATGCCACGGTGATGATGACGAAGATGGTCCCGCCCGGACCGCGGTCCCAGCAGCAGCTCGCCCCACAGTGGACGCCAACTATCAGAGTATTCTTGCGTCAGTCGGCAGGGGGTACCACGAGTCAATAGATGCCATGGGGTGGCTTGAGATGAGGGCTAGACTGCACTGGAATATCCGGGGACGGGTATGCGAGTAGCACACGGTGATTTACCCAGGTTTGGGGCTCTCCGGAGAGATAATACCCCTACTCCTGCATGTCTTAATATATGTGGTATATACATAGCAATACAGAGCGCTCCTGGAGCTGTATCTGAGATTAGTGCCATTGGCACCTGATCTCGTATATGTGTGTGAGCACAAGTACCAAGAGCACTAGTAGTAGTGTAGCATGTATGCATGCGTGAGTGGCCTTGTGGCTGTGGGAGTGTGTGCTACGTCTTGAGCTTGCGTTGGTTTTCCTTGAAGAAGAAAGGGTGATGCAGCAATAGTAGCGTAAGTATTTCCCTCAGTTTTTGAGAACCAAGGTATCAATCCAGTAGGAGGCTCCTCCAAAGTCCCACGCACCTACACAAACAAACAAAGAACTCGCAACCAACGCAATAAAGGGGTTGTCAATCCCTTCACGACCACTTGTGAAAGTGAAATCTGATAGAGACAGTATGATAAGATAAATATATTTCTGGTATTTTATAATATAGATGCAAAAAGTAAAGATGCAAATAAAAGTAGATTGAAAGCTTATATGATAAAAGATAGACCCGGGGGACATAGGTTTCACTAGTGGCTTCTCTCAAGATAGTATAAGTATTATGGTGGGTGAACAAATTACTGTTGAGCAATTGATAGAAAAGCGAATAATTATGAGATTATCTAGGCATGATCATGTATATAGGCATCACGTCCGTGACAAGTAGACCAACTCCTACCTGCATCTACTACTATTACTCCACACATCGACCGCTATCCAGCATGCATCTAGAGTATTAAGTTCATAAGAACAGAGTAACGCATTAAGAAAGATGACATGATGTAGAGGGATAAACTCAAGCAATATGATATAAACCCCATCTTTTTATCCTCGATGGCAACAATACAATACGTGCCTTGCAACCCTTTCTGTCACTGGGTAAGGACACCGCAAGATTGAACCCAAAGTTAAGGACTTCTCCCATGGCAAGAAAGATCAATCTAGTAGGCCAAACCAAACTGATAATTCGAAGAGACTTGCAAAGATAACTCAATTATACATAAAAGAATTTAGAGAAGATTCAAATATCTCTCATAGATAAATTTGATCATAAACCCACAATTCATCGGATCTCAACAAACACACCGCAAAAAGAGTTTACATCGAATAGATATCCACAAGAGAGGGGGCGAACATAGTATTGAGATCCAAAAAGAGAGAAGAAGCCAGCTAGCTAATAACTATGGACCCGAAGGTCTGTGGTAAACTACTCACAACTCACCGGAGGGGCTATGGTGTTGATGTAGAAGCCCTCCATGGTCGATTCCCCCTCCAGCGGAGCACCGGCGAAGGCTCCAAGATGGGATCTCGCGGATACAGAAGGTTACGGCGGTGGAAATTGTGTTTCGGTGGCTCCCTGGATGTTTTCGGGGTACGTAGGTATATATAGGAGGAAGAAGTACGTCGGTGGCCGCTCGAGGGGCCCAGGAGACAGGGGTGCGCCCAGGAGGGGTGGGCGCGCCCTCCTATCTCCTGGCCGCCTCGATTGCTTCTTGACTTGCACTCCAAGTCCTCTGGATCACGTTCGTTCCAAAAATCACGCTTCTGAAGGTTTCATTCTATTTGGACTCCGTTTGATATTCCTTTTCTTCAAAAAACTGAAATAGGCAAAAAAAACAGCAATACGGGCTGGGCCTCCGGTTAGTAGGTTAGTCCCAAAATGATATAAATGTGTAAAATAAAGCTCATAAACATCCAAAAGGGGTAATATAATAGCATGGAACAATCAAAAATTATATATACATTGGAGACATATCAAGCATCCCCAAGCTTAATTCCTGCTCGTCCTCGAGTAGGTAAATGATAAAAACAAAATTTTTGATGTGGAATGCTACCTAGCAGAATTCTCAATGTAATTTTCCTTATTGTGGCATGAATGTTCAGATCCAAATGATTCAAAATAAAAGTTCATATTGACAAAATAAATAGTAATACTTCAAGCATACTAATCAAAGCAATCATGTCTTCTCAAAATAACATGGCTAAAGAAAGTTCATCCTTACAAAATCATATAGTTAGGCTTTGCTTCATTTTCGTAACACAAAGATGTTCCCAAATTCTACACCCCCGATGACAAGCCGAGCAATTGTTTTGTACTTAAATAATCTCAAACTTTTTCAACCTTCACGCAATACATGAGCGTGAGCCATAGATATAGCACTATGGGTGGAATAGAATATGATGACGGGGATTGTGCGGAGAAGACAAAAAAGGAGAAAGTCTCACATTGACGAGGATAATCAATGGGCTATGGAGATGCCCATCAATTGATGTCAACATGAGGAGCAGGGATTGCCATGCAATGGATGCACTAGAGCTATAAATGAATGCTCAACAAAAGAAAACTAGTGGGTGTGCATCCAACTTTCTTGCTCACGAAGACCTAGGGCATTTGAGGAAGCCCATCGTAGGAATATACAAGCCAAGTTCTATAATGAAAAATTCCCACTAGTATATGAAAGTGACAACCTATGAGACTCACTATATGAAGAACATGGTGCTACTCTGAAGCACAATAAATGAGACTTGCTATATGTAGGACATGGTGCTACTTTGAAGCACAAGTGTGGAAAAAGAGATAGTAACATTGCCCCTTTTTATTTATTTATTTTTTCTTCTTTTTTATTCTTTTTTTTGGGTTTTTTTTGTAATTTCTTTTTTTGGGGAAATGCTCTAATAATGATGATCATCACACTTTCACTGATTACAACATATGAATTACAACTCGAAACTAGCACAAGATATGACTCTATATGAATGCCTCTGGCGGTGTACCGGGATGGTGCAATGAATCAAGAGTGACATGTATGAAAAATTATGCATGGTGGCTTTGCCACAAATACGATGTCAACTACATGATCATGCAATGGGAATATGTCAAAAGTAATGTATGTCATGATGATGATGAACGGAACGGTGGAAAGTTGCATGGCAATATATCTCGGAATAGCTATGGAAATGCCATAATAGGTAGATATGGTGGCTGTTTTGAGGAAGATATAAGGAGGTTTATGTGTGATAGAGCGTATCATATCACGGGGTTTGGATGCACCGGCGAAGTTTGCACCAACTCTCAAGGTGAGAAAGGGCAATGCACGGTACCGAAGAGGCTAGCAATGATGGAAAGGTAAAAGTGCGTATAATCCATGGACTCAACATTAGTCAAAAGAACTCATATAATTATTGCAAAAATTTAGAAGTCATCAAAAATCAAGCACTACACGCATGCTCCTAGAGGGATAGATTGGTAGGAAAACACCATCGCTCATCCCCGACCGCCACTCATAAGGATGCACAAGCCAGGTACACTTCATGTTTCAAATTTGTTACACAACTTTAACCATACGTGCATGCTACGGGACTTGCTAACTTCAACACAAGCATTCTTTAAATTCATAATCACCCAACTAGCACGATTTTAGTATCACTACCTCCATATCTCAAAACAATTATCAAGTACCAAATTGATCATAGAATCCAATTCACTTCCTATGATAGTTTTTATTATACCCAACTTGGATGCCTACCATTCTAGGACCAATTTATAACCATAGCAAATACCATGCTGTTCTAAAAGACTCTCAAAATAATATAAGTGAAGCATGAGAGATCAACAATTTCTTCAAAATTAATCCAGCACCGTGCTCTAAAAGATATAAGTGAAGCACTAGAGCAAAAACTATCAAGCTCAAAAGATATAAGTGAAGCACATAGAGTATTCTAATAAATTCAATCAAGTAGGCTTCTCCCAAGAGGTGTGTACAGAAAGGATGATTGTGGTAAACTAAAAGGCAAAGACTAATATAATACACGATGCTCCAAGCAAAACACATATCATGTGGCGAATAAAAATATAGCTCCAAGTAAAGTTACCAATGAACGAAGACGAAAGAGGGGATGCCTTCCCGGGGCATCCCCAAGCTTAGGATTTTGCCACTCCTTATTCCATAGTCCATCAAAGCTTTACCCAAAACTTGAAAACTTCACAACACAAAACTCAACAGGAAATCTCATAAGCTCCGTTAGTGAAAGAAAACAAAACCACTACAGAAGGTACTATAATGAATCCATTCTTTATTTATATTGGCGTTAAACCTACTGTATTCCAAGTTCTCTATGGTTCATACCACTTAATACTAGCCATAGATGCATCAAAATAAGCAAACAACACACGAAAAACAGAATCTGTCAAAATCAGAACAGTCTGTAGCAATATGTAACTAACGCAAACTTATGGAACTATAAAAATCCTACCAAAATAAGAAGTCCTGGAAAATTTGTTTATTGATCAGCATAAAAAAATAATCAATGCAAAAGCACGTTTCTGTGATTTATTTAATTTTTTCTTTTGAGCGCAAAGTTTCTGTTTTTCAGCAGAATCAAATCAACTATCATCATAGGTTATCCTATAGGTTCAACTTGGCACAAACACTAATTAAAACATGAAAACACATCTAAACATATAAGTAGATGCAAAATTTATTACTAAACAGGAACAAAAACAAAAATCACAAAGAAAATTGGGTTGCCTCCCAACTAGCGGTATCGTTTAACGCCCCTAGCTAGGCATAAAAGCGAAGATAGATCTAAGTAGTGCCATCTTTGGCACTTGATTCATAGGTAGCTCGCATGATAGATTCATAAGGTAATTTGACTTTCTTTCTTGAAAAGTGCTCCATGCCTTTCTTTAATGGAAATTGGAATCTAATATTCCCTTCCTTCATATCAATAATCGCACCAATCGTTCTTAGGAAAGGTCTACCAAGAATAATAGGGAAAGAAAGATTGCAATCTATATCAAGAACGATAAAATCTACAGGCACCAAATTTCTATTTGCAACAATGGGAACATCATTGATCCTTCCCATTGGCTTTTTAATGGTGGAATCCTCAAGGTGCAAATTTCAAGAGCAATCATCAAGATCATGGAAACCTAGAATATCACATAAAGTTTTCGGAATCATGGAAACACTAGCACCCAAATCACACAAAGCAAAACACTCATGATCTTTAATTTTAATCTTTATAGTAGGTACCCACTCATCATTAAGTTTTCTAGGTATAGAAACTTCCAAATTATGTTTTTCATCAAAAGATTGCATCAACGCATCAATGATATGTTTGGTAAAAGCTTTATTTTGACTATAAGCATGAGGAGAATTAACAACGGATTGCAACAAGGAAATACAACTTCCTAAAGAGCAATTATCATAGTCAAATTCCTTGAAATCCGAGATAGTGGGTTCAATACTATTTAAAGTCATGACCTCTCCAATCCCACTTTTACCAAATTTAGCATCAAGATCTAAAAACTCCGAATTATTGGGACGCCTTCTAACTAAAGTTGACTCATCTCCGGTCCCATTATTATCAAGATTCATATTGCAAAACAAAGATCTAATATGAGACACATCAATAACTTTAAGATCTTCATCATTATTTTCATGGAAACTAGAAGAACATGCCTTTACAAAGCAATCTTTCTTAGCACGCAATCTAGCGGTTCTTTCCTTGCACTCATCAATGGAAATTCTCATGACTTTGAGAGACTCATTGATACCATGCTTAGGAGGAGTAGATCTAAGTTTAAGAGAATCAACATCAAGCGAAAGTCTATCAATGTTCCCAGCCAAATCGTCAACTTTGAGCAATTTTTCTTCAAGCAAAGCATTAAAATTCTTTTGAGAAATCATAAATTCTTTCACACTATTCTCAAAATCAGAGGGCATCTAATTAAAATTACCATAAGAATTATTGTAGGAATTTCCATAATTATTAGAGGAATTACTAGGGAACGGTCTAGAATTAAAATTTCCTCTATAAGCATTGTTTCCAAAACTATTCCTACCAGCAAAATTCACATCCATAGATTCATTATTATTCTCAATCAAAGTAGACAAAGGCATATAAGTGGGATCAAGAGGAGTATTTTTAGTAGGAAACAACTTCATAAGTTCATCCATCTTTCCATTCAGAACATTGATTTCTTCTATAACATGCACTTTTTTACTAGAGGATCTTTCGGTGTGCCATTAAGAATAATTAGCCATAATATTATCAAGAAGTTTTATAGCATCTCCTAATGTGATCTCCATAAGCATGCCTCCCGCAGCCAAATCTAAAAGATTTCTAGAAGCAAAGTTCAAACCGGCATAAATTTTTTGTATGATCATCCATAAATTCAAACCATGAGTAGGGCAATTGCGAATCATCAATTTCATTCTTTCCCAAGATTGCGCAACATGCTCATGATCAAGTTGTTTAAAATTCATAATATCGTTCCTAAGAGTGATAATCTTAGCGGGAGGAAAATACTTAGAGATAAAAGCATCTTTGCACTTGTTCCAAGAATCAATACTATTTTTAGGCAAAGACGAAAACCAAACTTCAGCACGATCTCTAAGTGAAAACGGAAATAACTTCAATTCAATATCATTATCCGTATCTTTCTTCTTTTGCATATCACACAAATCAACCAAGTTGTTTAGATAGTAGCGGCATCTTCACTAGGAAGGCCGGCGAATTGATCTTTCATAACAAGATTCAGCAAAGCAATATTGATTTCACAAGACTCAACATCATTAAGAGGAGCAATTGGAGTACTAAGGAAATCATTATTGTTGGTATTGGAGAAATCACACAATTTGGTATTATCTTGCACCATGGCAACAAGTAATCCAAACACAAGCAAAAAGAAAAAGGCAAGTGGAAAAGAGAGAGAGAGATTGGAAAAGAGAGGGCAAATAAAACGGCAAGGGTGAAGTGGGGGAGAGGAAAACGAGAGGCAAATGGAAAATAATGTAAATGTGAGGGAGTTGAGTTTGTGATGGGTACTTGGTATGTCTTGACTTGAGCGAAGACCTCCCCGACAACGGCGCCAGAAATCCTTCTTGCTACATCTTGAGCTTGCGTTGGTTTTCCTTGAAGAGGAAAGGGTGATGCAGCAATAGTAGCGTAAGTATTTCCCTCAGTTTTTGAGAACCAAGGTATCAATCCAGTAGCATGCTCCTCAAAAGTCCCACGCACCTACACATACAAACAAAGAACTCGCAACCAACGCAATAAAGGGGTTGTCAATCCCTTCACGGCCACTTGTGAAAGTGAGATCTGATAGAGATAGTATGATAAGATAAAAATATTTTTGGTATTTTATAATATAGATTGGAAAAGTAAAGATGCAAATAAAAGTAGATTGAAAGCTTATATGATAAAAGATAGACCCGGGGGCCAAAGATTTCACTCGTGGCTTCTCTCAGGATAGCATAAGTATTATGGTGGATGAACAAATTATTGTCGAGAAATTGATAGAAAAGCGAATAATTATGAGATTATCTAGGCATGATCATGTCTATAGGCATCCCGTCCATGACAAGTAGACCGACTCCTGCCTGCATCTACTACTATTACTCCACACATCGACCGCTATCTGGCATGCATCTAGAGTATTAAGTTCATAAGAACAGAGTAACGCATTAAGAAAGATGACATGATGTAGAGGGATAAACTCAAGCAATAGGATATAAACCCCATCTTTTTATCCTCGATGGCAACAATACAATACGTGCCTTGCAACCCTTTCTGTCACTGGGTAAGGACACCGCAAGATTGAACCCAAAGTTAAGGACTTCTCCCATGGCAAGAAAGATCAATCTAGTAGGCCAAATCAAACTGATAATTCGAAGAGACTTGCAAAGATAACTCAATCATACATAAACGAAATCAGAGAAGATTCAAATATTTCTCATAGATAAACTTGATCATAAACCCACAATTCATCGGATCTTGACAAACACACCGACCGCAAAAATAGTTTACATCGAATAGATCTCTACAAGAGAGGGGCAGAACATTGTATTGAGATCCAAAAAGAGATAAGAGCCATCAATCTAATAACTATGGACCCGAAGGTCTGTGGTAAACTACTCACAACTCATCGGAGGGGCTATGGTGTTGATGTAGAAGCCCTATGTGGTCGATTCCCCCTCCGGCGGAGCGTCGGTGAAGGCTCCAAGATGGGATCTCGCGGATACAGAAGGTTACGAGGATGGAAATTGTGTTTCGGTGGCTCCTTGGATGTTTTCGGGGTACATAGGTGTATATAGGAGGAAGAAGTATGTTGGTGGCCGCTCGAGGGGCCCAGGAGACAGCGGCGTGGCCAGGATGGGTGGGCGCGCCCTCCTATCTCCTGGCCGCCTCGATTGCTTCTTGACTTGCACTCCAAGTCCTCTGGATCATGTTCGTTCCAAAAATCATGCTCCCGAAGGTTTCATTCCGTTTGGACTCCATTTGATATTCCTTTTCTTCGAAATACTGAAATAGGCAAAAAAACAGCAATACGGGTTGGGCCTCCGATTAGTAGGTTAGTCCCAAAAATGATATAAATGTGTAAAATAAAGCCCATAAACATCCAAAAGGGGTAATATAATAGCATGGAACAATAAAAAATTATAGATACATTGGAGACGTATCAGTGGCCCTTGGATGGATGGATGTGTGCTACTATATATAGGATGAGCTAGCTTAGGATGTAAGCTATGTGGTGCGCATGGGCATGGTGGATGTCATGCATGTCTCCTGGGAGTGTGTGTGCGTGATGTGCATGCCATCTTGTCCCTGGTGCACTTTATGAAATAGTGCCCAGGGACGAGTACACTGTAGATGATCTCGCCACTACTATTCGTCAATAGTACAACGCTGTGAAGTATGGCCATCTTGTCCGCGAGTATCTGATGGCACGTTTTAGTTGACCTCGCATAGCAGGCCGACTGGAGCAGCCGGACGGAGAGCAGGACGGGCAGCCGGGTGGCGAGCCGACCTGGGCAGTCGAACAGGGGGCCGTTTGGGGTGGCCTGAGAAGTCGGACTAAGGGACTTTGCTAGTCCCGATGTCTTGAAATATGGTATCACTGTCTTCGGGGTACCCGTGGTCAATTACCCCGACAAGGCTTCAGCCTGATAAGCTCAAAGCCAAATCAGAGAAGTACGTCTTCATAGGATACCCTAAAGAAACTATTGGGTACACCTTCTACCACAGGTCCAAAGGAAATATCTTTGTTGCTAAGAATGGGTCCTTTCTAGAGAAGGAGTTTCTCTCGAAAGAAGTGAGTGGAAGAAAAGTAGAACTTGATGAGGTAATTGTACCTTCTCTCAATTTGGAAAGTAGCACATCAGAGAAATCCGTTCCCGTGATGCCTACACCAACTGGAGAAGAAGTTAATGATGATGATCATGAAACTTGAGATTAAGTTACTACTGGACCTCGCAGGTCAAATAGAGCATGTTCCGCACCAAAGTGGTATGATGATCATGTCCTGGAAGTCATGTTAATAGACCATGATGAACCTACAAATTATGAAGAAGCTATAATGAGCCCAGATTCCGACAGATGGCTTGAGGCCATGAAATCTGAGATAGGATCCATGTATGAGAACAAAGTGTGGACTTTGGTGGACTTGCCCGATGATCGGCAAGCCATAGAGAATAAATGGATCTTCAAGAAGAAGGCTGACGCAGATGGTAATGTTATTGTCTACAAAGCTTGACTTTTCACAAAAGGTTTTCGACAAGTTCAAGGGGTTGACTACAATGAGACCTTCTCACCCATAGCGATGCTTAAGTCTGTCCGAATCATGTTAGCAATTACCGCATTTTATGATTATGAAATCTGGAAAATGGACGTCAAAACTGCATTCCTCAATGGATTTGATAAAGAAGAGTTGTATATGATGCAACCAGAAGGTTTTGTCGATCCTAAAGGTGCTAACAAAGTGTGGAAGCTCCAGCGATCCATATATGGACTGATGCAAGCATCTCGGAGTTGGAATATACGCTTTGATATGGTGATCAAAGCATATAATTTTATACATACTTCCGGTGAAGCATGTTTTATAAGAAAGTGAGTGGGAGATCTGTAGCATTTCTAATATTATATGTAGATGACATATTGTTGATTAGAATCAATATAGAACTTCTGGATTGCATAAAAGCTTGAATAAGAGTTTTTCAATGAAAGACCTCGGTGAAGCTACTTATATATTGGGCATCAGGATCTATAGGGATAGATCAAAACACTTAATAGGACTTTCACAAAGCACATACCTTGACAAGATTTTGAAGAAGTTCAAAATGGATCAGTCGAAGAATGGGTTTTTGCAAGTGTTGCAAAATATGAATTTGAGTAAGAATCAAAAGCCGGCCACGGCAGAAGATAGAGAGAGAGAGAGAATGAAAGTCATTCCCTATGCTTTAGCCATAGATTCTATAAAGTATGCCATGCCGTGTACCATACCTGTTGTGTACCTTGCCATGAGTTTGGCAAGGGGGTACAATAGTGATCTAGGAGTGGATCATTGGACAACGGTCAAAAGTATCCTTAGTTACCTAAGAGGAGTAAGGAGATATTTCTTGATTATGGAGGTAATAAAGAGTTTAGCGTAAAGGGTTAAGTCGATGCAAGCTTTGATGCCAATTCGGATGACTCGGAGTCTCAATTTGGATTCATATTGATAGTGGGAGAAATTAGCTAGAGTAGCACCATGCAGAGCATTTTAGACATAGAAATTTGAAAATATACGTGCGGATCTAAATGTGACAGACCCGTTGTCTAAACTTCTCTCACAAGAAAAACATGATGACACCTTACTATTCTTTGGGTGTTAATCACATGGCGATGTGAACTAGATTATTGACTCTAGTAAACCTTTTGGGTGTTGGTCACATGGCGATGTGAACTATGGGTGTTAATCACATGACGATGTGAACTATTGGTGTTAAATCACATGGCGATGTGAACTAGGTTATTGACTCCAGTGCAAGTGGGAGACTGAATGAAATATGCCCTAGAGGCAATGATAAAGTTGTTATTTTATATTTTCTTATTCAGGATAAAAGTTTATTATTCATGCTAGAATTGTATTGATCGAAAACTTAAATTCATGTGTGAATACATAAACAAATACTGTGTCCCTAGTAAGCCTCTACTAGACTAGCTCGTTGATCAAAGATGGTTAAGGTTTCCTAACCATTAACATGTGTTGTCATTTGATAATGGGATCACATCATTAGGATAATGATGTGATTTACAAGACCCATCCGTTAACTTAGCATAATGATCATTCAGTTTTATTGTTATTGCTTTCTTCATGTCAAATACAAATTACTTCGACTATGAGATTATGCAACTCACGGATACCGGAGGAATGCCCTATGTGCTATAAAGCGTCAAAACATAACTAGTTTATTATAAAGATTCTCCACAGGTATCTCCAAAGGTGTTTGTTGACTTGGCATAGATCGAGATTAGGATTTGTCACTCCGAGTATCGGAGAGGTATATCTGGGCCCTCTCGGTAATACACATCATAAGCTTGCAAGCAAACGACTAAGGAGTTAGTCACGAGGTGATGTATTATAGAACAAGTAAAGAGACATGCCAGTAACGAGATTGAACTAGGTATGAAGATACGACGATCGAATCTCGGGCAAGTAACATACCGATGAACAAAGGGAATTATGTATGTTGTCATAACGGTTCGACCGATAAAGATCTTCGTAGAATATGTATGAGCCAATATGAGCATCCAGGTTCCGCTATTGGTTATTGACAGGAGAGGTGTCTCAGTCATGTCTACATAGTTCTCGAACATGTAGGGTCCGCACGCTTAACGTTCGTTGACAATATAGTATTATATGACTAATGTGATTTGGTGACCGAATGTTGTTCGGAGTTCCGAATGAGATCACGGACATGATGAGAAGTCTTGAAATGGCCGAGAGGTAAAGACTGATATATAGGACGATAGTGTTCGGACACCGGAAGTGTTCCGGAAGGTCCCGGGTACATATCGGGTCACCGGAAGGGGTTTCGGGGACCACCGACAAAAGATATGGGCCTTATGGGCCAAGAGGGGAAACGCACCAGCCACAAGGGGCAGGTGCACCCTCCATATGGGCCGAACCATAGGAGAAGGAATTAGGGGAAGGAAGAAGGAAAGTGGGGGATTCGGCCTCCCCTTCCTTCCCTCCCCCTCTCTTTCCTTCCCCCTCCAACAAATAAGGAGGGGCGCCACTTAGGAGGACCCCAAGTAGGATTCGGCCTACTTGGGGCACCCTCCTAGCCGCTCCCTCCTCCCCCCACCTATATATATGTGGGAGGGGCGCCTAGGACAAACAGACAATTGCCTAGCCATGTGGGGCGCCCCCCTTCACCGTTTACACCCCTAGTCATATTTTCGTAGTGCTTAGGCGAAGCCCTGCGGAGATCACTTCACCATTACCATTACCACGCCGTCGTACTGACGGAACTCATCTACTACCTTGATGTCTTGCTGGATCAAGAAGGTGAGGGACGTCACCGAGCTGAACGTGTGCAGAACGGGGAGGTGTCGTGCGTTCGGTACTTGATTGGTGGAAGCGCGAAGAAGTTCGACTACATCGACCGCGTTGTGAAACGCTTCCACTTACAGTCTACGAGGGTACGTAGACACACTCTCCCCTCGTTGCTATGCATCTCCATGGATAGATCATTGCATGTGCGTAGAATTTTTTTCGTTTTCCATGCAACGATTCCGAACACAAGTTCTCTAGCAAATGACTGTATCTCGTGAGCTTGCTCAACCACGATGCGTTCATCAGTGATCCTGTAGTCATAGAATTGTTCCATGAAATACAGCTCAGTGTCGGCATCCGAGACCACAAACTTGGCCTTGAGTGCATCCCACATATCTTTTCCATTATCAATTGGTGCATAAGCACCAACTATGTTCTCACCAAGAACACTCAATAGAGCAGCCTTAAATAAGGTATCAGTTTTCTGAAAAGCATATTCATGTTGAAGATCAAGAACTAATTCAGGTTTGTTAAGAGTGTCTTCATAGCAGCTCATGGTTTGAGACCATAGAAGGCTCTCACACCCCACCTCTTATAGTGGATACCCTCAAACATAGGAGGCTTCATGGAATCAGCAAAACCACTCAGGGTAAATTGATGTAATGAGCTTTTTGGATTGTTGGAAATATGAGAAATTTACCATATGATTTTATTAATAGAAATACTAGATAAAACGTGACTATTATAGCAGAGATAAAACAAGTCATGTAATCTGACATAGAGAAGGTAAATAGCATCTGCATATCTGAACTAGAACCGAACATTTCTAGAGTAGACACTAGAGCAATCTGCATATATGAAGTAGAATCGAACATATCTAGAGCAGACACTAGAGCAAGAAACTATGGCAGGACCTCTAACAGAAAGAGCATGAGAACGTATGGAATAGCGACAGAAGGACTGGTCTTGGGGTCGACATCCTCGCCAGCCATATCTTCGAAGTGGTTGTCGATGTCAAGGAAGAAGTCGTCGTTGGGGAAGTGGTCGACAGAGTCTGGATAGCCCGTGATGAACTGACCAGTAGTCATGCAGAGCGCTCCCAAAGATCTTATCACCCTTCTCCTGTACAAGACTCAGAGTGGTGGGGTTTTAGAGGCCTACTGTCCTGACCTGCGGTGCACACCGCAAGCCGGGATGGGGAAGATTGTAGCAGCAACTCAGAGATTGGAACTCGATGGCGAGAGGAAGATGATGTTCTGGTGTATCTCTCTGGAGAGGAGCGACCTCTCTTTTATAGGCACAGAAGAAGCAAGCGAACGGGCAGCAATGAGAGGTAAAACAAAGAGAGGTAGACGAAGTGAACATCCAACAGCCGAAGGGAGCATAATCTTTTCAACTTCTGTGTGACCTTTCGTATACTCGTCGTGCGGGGCAAAAATTTAGACATCGGCTCGGCTCATTCCCGCAACCCACGTCGCGTCGCGTCAGGACGAGGCATGGCGTGCTAAGGCGGGCGGGGGAGGAGGAGCAGGCGTGAATGTCCCTCTTGTTCTCAGGCTCATACATATGGGAAAACAACCTCTCTTATAAGGAGGTCCAACTCCCATCAAACAAGCAATGTGGGACTAAACTTTAGGTGTCTCAGTCATGTCCACATAGTTCTCGAACCCGTAGGGTCCGCACGCATAACAATCATTGATGATATAATATTATATGAGTTATGTAATTTGGTGACCGGATGTTGTTCGGAGTCCCGGATGAGATCACGGACATGACGAGGATTCTCTAAATGGCCGAGAGGTAAAGATTGATATATAGGACGATAGTATTTGGACACCGGAAGTGTTCCGGAAGGCACCGTGTAAATATCGGGTCACCAAAAGGGGTTCCGGGCACCCCCGGCAAAAGATATGGGCCTTATGGGCCAAAAGGGGAAACGCACCAGCCACAAGGGGTTGGTGCACCCCCCCATATGGGCCGAACCAAGAGGAGAGGGAAAGAGGGGAAGGGAGAAGGAAAGGGGGGATTCAGCCTCCCCCTCCCTCCCCCTCCCTTTCCTTCCCCCTCTGGCAAATAAGGAGGGGGCACCACATGGGAACACCCCAAGTAGGATTCGGCCTACTTGGGGCGCCCTCCTGGCTGCTCCCTCCTGGCTGCTCCCTCCTCCCCCCCTATACATATGTGGGAGGGGCGCCTAGGACAAATTGACAATTGCCTAGCCGTGTGGGGTGCCCCCCTCCACCGTTTACATCCCGGTCATATTTTCGTAGTGCTTAGGCGAAGCCCTGCAAAGATAACTTCACCCTTATCGTCACCATGCCGTTGTGCTGATGAAACTCATGTACTACCTCGATGTCTTGCTGGATCGAGAAGGCGAGGGATGTCACCCAGCTGAACATGTGCAGAACGCGGAAGTGTCGTGCGTTCGGTACTTGATTGGTTGAAGCGCGAAGAAGTTTAACTACAACAACAGTGTTGTGAAAGCTTCCGCTTATGGTCTACGAGGGTACATAGACACACTCCCCCCCTCGTTGCTATGCATCTCCATGGATAGATCATTGCATGTGCGTAGAATTTTTTTTGTTTTCCATGCAACGATTCCGAACACAAGTTCTCTAGCGAATGACTGTATCTCGTGAGCTTGCTCACCCACGGAGCGCTCATCAGACATCCTATAGTCATAGAATTGTTCCATGATATACAGCTCAGTGTCGGCATCCCAGACCACAAACTTGGCCTTGAGTGCATCCCACATATCTTTTCTATTATCAAAAAATGCATAAGCATCAACTATGTTCTCACCAAGAACACTCAAGAGAGCAGCCTTAAACAAGGTAACAGTTTTCTGAAAAGCTTGTTCCTGTTGAGGATCAAGAACTCCTTCTGGTATGCCAAGAGTGGCGTCATAGCAGCTCATGGTTTGAAAACATAGAAGGCTCTCACACCCCACCTCTTATAGTGGATACACTCAAACATAGGAGGCTTCATGGAAGAAGCAAAACCACTCGGGGTAAATTGCTATAATAAGGTTTTTCGATTGTTGGAAATATGAGCAATTTACCATATGATTTTATTAATAGAAATACTAGATAAAACATGACTATTATAGCAGAGATAAAACAAGTATGCAATCTGACATAGAGAAGGTAAATAGCATCAGCATATATGAACTAGAACCGACCATATATAGAGTAGACATTAGAGCAATCTGCATATATTAAGTAGAACTGAACATATCTAGAGCAGACACTAGAGCAAGAAACTATGGCAGGACCTCTAATAGAAAGAGCATGAGAATGTATGGAACAGCGGCAGAAGCACTGGTCTTGGGGTCGACGTCCTCGCCAGCCTTACCTTCGAAGTGGTTGTCGACGTCAGGGAAGAAGTCGTCGTTGGGGAAGTGGTCGTCAGAGTCTGGATCATCCGTGATGAACCGACCAGTAGTCGCGCAGAGCGCTCCCAAAGACCTTATCACCCTTCTCCCGTACAGGACTCAAAGTGGTGGGGTTTTGAAGGCCTACTGTCTTGACCTGCGGTGCACACTACAAGCCGGGATGGGGAAGATCGTAGAAGCAGCTCAGAGATTGGAACTCGATGGCGAGAGGAAGATGATGTTCTGGTGTATCTCTCTAGAGAGGAGTGTCCTCTCTTTTATAGGCACAGAAGAAGCAAGCGAACGTGCAGCGATGAGAGGTAAAACGAAGAGAGGGAGACAAGGTGAACATCCAGCAGCCGAAGGGAGCATAATCTTTTAAAACTTCCGTGTGACCTTTCGTATACTCATCGCGCGGGGCAAAAATTTAGACATCAGCTCGGCTCAATCCCGCAACCCACATCGCCTCGCATCGGGACAAGGCGTGGCGTGGTGACGCGGGCGGCGGAGGAGGAGCACGCGTGAATGTCCCTCTTGTTCTCAGGCTCATACATGTGGGAAAACAACCTCCCCTATAAGCAGGTACAACTCCCACCAAACTAGCAATGTGGGACTAAACTTTAGGTGTCTCAGTAATGTCTACATAGTTCTCGAACCCGTAGGGTCCACACGCATAACGTTCGTTGACGATATAGTATTATATGAGTTATGTGATTTGGTGACCGGATGTTGTTCAGAGTACTGGATGAGATCACGGACATGACGAGGAGTCTCGAAATGGCCGAGAGGTAAAGATTTATATATAGGACGATAGTATTCGGACATCGGAAGTGTTTCGGAAGGTACCGGGTACATATCGGGTCACCGAAAGGGGTTCCGGGCACCCCCGGCAAAAGATATGGGCCTTATGGGCCAAGGGGAAACGCACCAGCCACAAGGGGCTGGTGCACCCCCCATATGGTCCAAACCATAGGAAAGGGAAAGAGGGGAAGGGAGAAGGAAAGGGGGGTATTCGGCCTCCCCCTTCCTTCCCTCCCCCTCTCTTTCCTTCCCCCTCCGGCAAATAAGGAGGAGGGCGCCACTTGGGAGGACCCCAAGTAGGATTTGGCCTACTTGGGGCGCCCTCCTGGCTGCTCCCTCCTTCGCCCCCCACCTATATATATGTGGGAGGGGCGCCTAGGAGAAACAAACAAAGCCGTGTGGGACGCCCCCTCCACCGTTTACATCCCGGTCATATTTTCGCAGTGCTTAGGTGAAGCCCTACAGAGATCACTTCACCCTTACCGTCACCACGCCATCGTGCTGACGGAACTCATCTGCTACCTCGACGTCTTGCTGGATCAAGAAGGCGAGGGATGTCACCGAGCTGAACGTGTGCAGAACACGGAGGTGTCGTGCATTCGGTACTTGATCTGTTGAAGCGCGAAGAAGTTCGACTACATCAACATCATTCTCTAGCAAATGACTGTATCTCGTGAGCTTGCTCACCCACGGAATGCTCATCAGTCATCCTATAGTAATAGAATTGCTCCATGATATACAGCTCAGTGTCGGCATCCGAGACCACAAACTTGGCCTCGAGTGCATCCCACATATCTTTTCCATTATCAAAAAATGCATAAGCATCAACTATGTTCTCACCAAGAACACTGAAGAGAGCAGCCTTAAACAAGGTAATAGTTTTCTGAAAAGCTTGTTCCTGTTGAGGATCAAGAACTCCTTCTGGTTTGCCAAGAGTGGCGTCATAGCAGCTCATGGTTTGAAAACATAGAAGGCTCTCACACCCCACCTCTTATAGTGGATACACTGAAACATAGGAGGCTTCATGGAAGAAGAAAAACCACTCGGGGTAAATTGCTATAATAAGGTTTTTGGATTGTTGGAAATATGAGCAATTTACCATATGATTTTATTAATAGAAATACTAGATAAAACATGACTATTATAGCAGAGATAAAACAAGTATGCAATCTGACATAGAGAAGGTAAATAGCATCTGCATATATGAACTAGAACCGAACATATCTAGAGTAGACATTAGAGCAATCTGCATATATTAAGTAGAACTGAACATATCTAGAGCAGACACTAGAGCACGAAACTATGGCAGAACCTCTAATAGAAAGAGCATGAGAATGTATGGAACAACGGCAGAAGCACTGGTCTTGGGGTTGACGTCCTCGCCAGCCATACCTTCGAAGAGGTTGTCAACGTCAGGGAAGAAGTCGTCGTTGGGAAAGTGGTCATCAGAGTCTGGATCGTCCGTGATGAACCGACCAGTAGTCGCGCAGAGCGCTCCCAAAGACCTTATCACCCTTCTCCCGTACAGGACTCAAAGTGGTGGGGTTTTGGAGGCCTACTTTCTTGACCTGCGGTGCACACTACAAGCTGGGATGGGGAAGATCGTAGAAGCAGCTCAGAGATTGGAACGCGATGGCGAGAGGAAGATGATGTTCTGGTGTATCTCTCTGGAGAGGAGTGTCCTCTCTTTTATAGGCACAGAAGAAGCAAGCGAACGGGCAGCGATGAGAGGTAAAACGAAGAGAGGGAGACAAAGTGAACATCCAGCAGCCGAAGGGAGCATAATCTTTTAAAACTTCTGTGTGACCTTTCGTATACTCATCGCGCGGGGCAAAAATTTAGACATCGGCTCGGCTCAATCCCGCAACCCACGTCGCGTCGCATCGGGACGAGGCGTGGCGTGGTGACGCGGGCGGCGGAGGAGGAGCACGCGTGAATGTCCCTCTTGTTCTCAGGCTCATACATGTGGGAAAACAACCTCCCTTATAAGCAGGTCCAACTCCCACCAAACTAGCAATGTGGGACTAAACTTTAGGTGTCTCAGTAATGTCTACATAGTTCTCGAACCCGTAGGGTCCACACGCATAACGTTCGTTGACGATGTAGTATTATATGAGTTATGTGACTTGGTGACCCGATGTTGTTCAGAGTCCCGGATGAGATCACGGACATGACGAGGAGTCTCGAAATGGCCGAGAGGTAAAGATTTATATATAGGACGATAGTATTTGGACATCGGAAGTGTTTCGGAAGGTACTGGGTACATATCAGGTCACCGAAAGGGGTTCCGGGCACCCCCGGCAAAAGATATGGGCCTTATGGGCCAAGGGGAAACGCACCAGCCACAAGGGGCTGGTGCACCCTCCCCATATGGGCCAAACCATAGGAAAGGGAAAGAGGGGAAGGGAGAAGGAAAGGGGGGTATTCGGCCTCCCCCTTCCTTCCCTCCCCCTCTCTTTCCTTCCCCCTCTGGCAAATAAGGAGGAGGGCGCCACTTGGGAGGACCCCAAGTAGGATTTGGCCTACTTGGGGCGCCCTCCTGGCTGCTCCCTCCTCCCCCCCACCTATATATATGTGGGAGGGGCACCTAGGAGAAACAAACAAAGCCGTGTGGGACGCCCCCTGCACCGTTTACACCCCGGTCGTATTTTCGCAGTGCTTAGGTGAAGCCCTAGAGAGATCACTTCACCCTTACCGTCACCACGCCATCGTGCTGACGGAGCTCATCTGCTACCTCGATGTCTTGCTGGATCAAGAAGGCGAGGGACGTCACCGAGCTGAACATGTGCAGAACGCGGAGGTGTCATGCATTCGGTACTTGATTGGTTGAAGCGCGAAGAAGTTCGACTACATCAACATCATTCTCTAGCAAATGACTGTATCTCGTGAGCTTTGCTCACCCACGGAACGCTCATCAGTCATCCTATAGTCATAGAATTGCTCCATGATATACAGCTCAGTGTCGGCATCTGAGACCACAAACTTGGCCTCGAGTGCATCCCACATATTTTTTCCATTATCAATTGACGCATAAGCATCAACTATGTTCTCACCAAGAACACTCAAGAGAGCAGCCTTAAACAAGGTATCAGTTTTCTGAAAAGCTTGTTACTGTTGAGGACCAAGAAATACTTCAGGTTTGCCAAGAGTGGCGTCATAGCAGCTCATGGTTTGAAACCATAGAAGGCTCTGACACCCCACCTCTTATAGTGGATACCCTCAAACATAGGAGGCTCCATGGAAGCACCAAAATGACTCGGCTTAAATTGCTATAATAAGGTTTTTGGATTGTTGGAAATATGAGCAATTTACCATATGATTTTATTAATAGAAATACTAGATAAAACATGACTATTATGGTAGAGATAAAACAAGTATGCAATCTTACATAGAGAAGGTAAATAGTGATGTCTACTACACAACCTTCTTCTTGTAGACGTTGTTGGGCATGCAAGTGCACAGGTTTGTAGGATAGTAGCAAATTTCCCTCAAGTGTATGACCTAAGGTTTATAAATCCGTGGGAGGCGTAGAATGAAGATGGTCTCTCTCAAACAACCCTGCAACCAAATAACTAAGAGTCTCTTGTGTCCCCAACACACCCAATACAATGGTAAATTGTATAGGTGCACTAGTTCGGCGAAGAGATGGTGATACAAGTGCAATATGGATAGTAGATATGGGTATTTGTAATCTGAAATTATAAAAACAGCAAGGTAACTAATGATAAAAGTGAGCACAAACGGTATTGCAATGGTAGGAAACAAGGCCTAAGGTTCATACTTTCACTAGTGCAAGTTCTCTCAACAATAATAACATAAATAGATCATATAACAATCCCTCAACATGCAACAAAGAGTCACTCCAAAGCCACTAATAGCAGAGAACAAACGAAGAGATTATGGTAGGGTATGAAACCACCTCAAAGTTATTCTTTCGGATCAATCTATTCAAGAGTTCATACTAGAATAACACCTTAAGACACAAATGAACCAAAACCCTAATGTCACCTAGATACTCCATTGTCACCTCAAGTATCCGTGGGCATGATTATACGATATGCATCACACAATCTTAGATTCATCTATTCAACCAACACAAAGTACTTCAAAGAGTGCCCAAAGTTTCTACCGGAGAGTCAAGACGAAAACATGTGCCAACCCCTATGCATAGGTTCATGGGCGGAACCCGCAAGTTGATCACCAAAACATACATCAAGTGGATCAATAGAATACCCCATTGTCACCACGGGTATCCCACGCAAGACATACATCAAGTGTTCTCAAATCATTAAAGACTCAATCCGATAAGATAACTTCAAAGGGAAAACTCAATCCATTACACGAGAGTAGAGGGGGAGAAACATCATAAGATCCAACTATAATAGCAAAGCTCGCGATACATCAAGATCGTGCCATAGAGAGAACACGAGAGAGAACACGAGAGAGAGAGAGAGAGAGAGAGAGAGAGAGAGAGAGAGAGAGATCAAACACATAGCTACTGGTACATACCCTCAGCCCCGAGGGTGAACTACTCCCTCCTTGTCATGTAGAGCACCGGGATGATGAATATGGACACCGGTGATGGGATCCCCCCCTCCAGCAGGGTGCCGGAATGGGCTCCCGAGATGTTTTTGGTGGCTACAGAGGCTTGTGGCGGCGAAACTCCCGATCTATCTTCGTTTTCGTTGTTTTTAGGGTACGTGGACTTATATAGGCGAAAGAAGTCGGTCGGGGGAGCCTCGAGGGGCCCAGGAGATAGGGGGCGCGCCCAGAGGGGGTGGGTGTGCCCTCCTATCTCCTATCTTCCTCGAACCTTCCCTGGCTTGAACTCCAAGTCTCCCGGATCATATCCTTTCCAAAAATCACGCTCCCGAAGGTTTCTTTCCATTTGGACTCCCTTTGATATTCCTTTTCTTCGAAATACCGAAACAGGCAATAAAACCGCAATATGGGTTGGGCCTCCGGTTAATAGGTCAGTCCCAAAAGTAATATAGAAGTGTATAATAAGGCACATAATCATTCAAAACAGATAATAAAATAGCATGAATGCTTCATAAAGTATAGATACGTTGGAGACGTATCAACATCCCCAAGCTTAATTCCTGCTCGTCCTCGAGTAGGTAAATGATAAAAGAAAGAATTTATGAAGTGTGAATGCTAGCAGGTGCACAAGTTTGATCAAAGATAATTTCAATCACCTTTTCTAGCATGTTTATATGTGATAATAGTAGTTCATCTCATAAAACTTTTCAGGATCAAGCAACAAGCTATTCATATGTTAAAGCATAGACCATAAACTTTCTTGAAAACTAGCAAACTTCATTCTCAGTCATCAAACAATTGCAATTCATCTTATTTTCAGGAAGGGTCTATGTCAGAGCTTTGATTTAGCAAGCTTCACATACTCAACTATCATATATTCTTCTACAATTGCTAACACTCACGCAATACTAATGGTTATGGAGTTTTAATCGGACACTGAGAAAGATAGGGGCTTATAGTGTTGCCTCCCAACGTATTCACCTTTGGGTGATGTCAACAATAATAGTTCATGCTAACTTACATTCAATTGGATATATATATATATATATATATATATATATATATATATATATATATATCAGGATCACCCTAACACAAAGTGCTTGCCAAAGGATAAAATGAAAAAGGGAAAGGTGAATATCACCTTGACTCTTGCATATAGTAAAAGACATAAGGTAAAAGATAGGCCCTTCGCAGAGGGAAGCAGAGGCTGTCATGCACTTTTAGGGTTGGATACACAAAATCTTAATGCGAAAGAATGTCACTTTATATTGCCACTTGTATATGGACCTTTATTATGCAGTCTGTCACTTTTATTACTTCCATAACAAGATCGTACAAAGCTTATTTTCTCCGCACTAATAAGTCATGCATATTTAGAGAGCAATTTTTATTGCTTGCACCAATGACAACTTACTTGAAGGATCTTACTCAATCCATAGGTAGGTATGGTGGACTCTCATGGCAAAAACTGGGTTTAAGGATATTTGGAAGCACAAGTAGTATCTCTACTTGGTGCAAGGAATTTTGGCTAGCATGAGGGGGAAAGGCAAACTCAACATGTTTGAATGATCCATGGCAATACACTTTAACTGAGATGTGAGAAAACATAACCCATTACATTGTCTTCCTTGTCCAACATCCACTCTTTAGCATGTCATACTTAATTAGTGCTCACAATTATAAAAGATGTCCATGATAATATATTTATATGTGAAATCTCTCTTCCTTCAATATTCTTTCATGAATTGTTCAAATGACCAATATAATGTTTGCTAACGTTCAATAAATTTACAACCTCTACTTTTTAGATGTGAAGTCATCACTCCCCATGGGATAAGCAAATGAGACATATATAATTTCAGATTTGTGACATTCAACTTATTCAACCATTTACTCATAGGATATAAGTGAAGCACACGAGTAAATGAAAAACTACTCCAAAAAGATATAAGTGAAGATCAATGAGTAGCTAAATAATTATGCAACTATGTGAAGACTCTCTCTCATTTAAGAATTTCAGATCTTGGTATTGTATTCAAACAGCAAGCAAAACAAAATAAAATGACATTGCAAGGATAGCACAACTCATGTGAAGAAGCAAAAACTTAGGTTCAACCGATACTAACCGATAGTTGTTTTAAGAAGAAAGGTGGGATGCCTACCGGGGCATCCCCAAGCTTAGATGCTTGAGACTTCTTGAAATATTATCTTGGGGTGCCTTGTCCATCCCCAAGCTTGAGCTTTTCTGTCTCCTTAATTCCTCTCATATCATGGTTTCTCTTCTTTTTGTCAAAAGCTTCATCCACAACAAACTCAACAAGAACTCGTGAGATAGGTTAGTATAAACCAATGCAAAACCTCATCATCTTCTACTGTAAAAAATCATTAAAATTATTATTCAACATTGAATACTAAATTTATCTGCATATTTAATACTCCTATCCTCAAATAGAATCATTAAACAAGCAAACATATGCAAACAATGCAAACATAACAGCAATCTGCCAAAACAGTATAATGTGTAAAGAATGCAAGATTCATCATACTTTCCTAACTCTAAAAATTATAAGAAAAATACTACGCTGTAGAATATTTATCAGAGCTAATTATGCAAAAATATTCAACATTATATCACTCTCTAACGTTTCTAGGGAATTTTTGCAACAGCGGTAAACTTTCTGTTTTCGAACAGCAACATGTATACTAGCAAAATAAGCATGGTAAAGGCTATCCTTGAAATTTTTATTCAAAATAAAGATGAAAAACATTATTCCAAATAACAGCAAGCAAATACTAATAAAATAAAATGATGCTCCAAGCAAAACACATATCATGTGGTGAATAAAAATATAGCTCCAAGTAAAGTTACCGATGAACGAAGACGAAAGAGGGGATGCCATCTGGGGCATCCCCAAGCTTAGTTGCTTGGTTGTCCTTGAATATTACCTTGGGTGCCTTGGGCATCCCCAAGTTTAGGCTCTTTCCACTCCTTATTCCATAGTCCATCGAATCTTTACCCAAAACTTAAAAACTTCAACCACACAAAACTCAAGACAAAACTCGTAAGCTCTGTTAGTAAAAGAAAACAAACCACCACTTTAAGGTACTGTAATGAACTCATTCTAAGTTCATATTGGTGTTAAACCTACTGTATTCCAACTTCTCTATGGTTCATACCCTCCGATACTACTCATAGATTCATCAAAATAAGCAAACAACACATAGAAAACAGAATCTATCAAAAACAGAACAGTCTGTAGTAATATGTATCAAATGTATACTTGTGGAACCCCAAAAATTCTGAAATAAATTGGTGGACCTGAGGAATTTGTCTAATAAAGATATGCAAAAAGAATCAACCTAAAAGCACTTTCCAGTAATAAAAGGCAGCTAATATCGTGAGTGCTAAAGTTTTTGTTATTTACAGCAAGATCATATAGACTTCACCCAAGTCTTCCCAAAGGTTCTACTTGGCACTTTATTGAAACAAAAGCTATAAAACACGATTACTACAGTAACATAATCATGTTAAAACACAAAAATAGTAAGGATAAATATTGAGCTGTCTCCCAACAAGCGCTTTTCTTTAATGCCTTTCTAGCTAGGCATGATGATGGCAATGATGCTCACATAAAAGATAAGAATTGAAACATAAAGAGAGCATCATGAAGAATATGACTAGCACATTTAAGCATAACCCACTTCCTATGCATTGGGATTCTGTGAGCAAACAACTTATGGGAACAATAATCAACTAGCATAGGAAGGTAAAACAAGCATAGCTTCAAAAATTTCAACAGATAGAGAGGAAACTTGATATTATTGTAATATATAGAAGCATATGATCCTCTCTCATAATAATTTTCAGTAGCATCAGGAATAAATTCAAGAATATAACCAGCACATAAAGCATTATTTTCATGATCTACGAGCATAGAAAATTTACTACTCTCCACATAAGCAAATTTCTTCTCATCAATAGTAGTGGGAGCAAACTCAACAAAATAACTATCATCTGAGGAATAATCCAATTGAAAACTAAAATCATGATGACAAATTTCATGGTTATTTTTATTCTGTATGGCATACGTATCATCACAATAATCATCATAGATAGCAACTTTATTCTCATAATCAATTGGAACCTCTTCCGAAATAGTGGATTCATCACTAAATAAAGTCATGACCTCTCCAAATCCACTTTCATCAATATTATAAGATTCAACACCCTCCAAAATAGTGGGATCATTACTTCCTAAAGTTGAAACTCTTCCAAACCCACTTTCATCAATATAATCATCATAAATAGGAGGCATGCTTTCATCATAATAACTTTGCATATCAAAACTTGGGGGACAAAAAATATCATATTCATCAAACAAAGCATCCCCAAGCTTGTGGCTTTGCATATCATTAGCATCATTGGTATTCGAAGAATTCATACTAATAACATTGCTATCATGCTCTTCATTCAAAGATTTCGTGCAAAACATTTTATGGATTTCTTCTTCTAGCACTTGAGAACAATTTTCCTTACCATCATTCTCACGAAAGATATTAAAAAGATGAAGCGTATGAGACAAACTCAATTCCATTTTTTTGTAGTTTTCTTTTATAAACTAAACTAGTGCTAAAAAAAGAAACAAAAAGATTCGATTACAATATCTAAAGATATACCTTCAAGCACTCGCCTCCCCGGCAATGGCGCCAGAAAAGAGCTTGATGTCTACTACGCAACCTTCTTCTTATAGACGTTGTTGGACCTGCAAGTGTACAGGTTTGTAGGACAGTAGAAAATTTCCCTCAAGTGGATGACCTAAGGTTTATCAATCCGTGGGAGGCATAGAATGAAGATGGTCTATCTCAAACAACCCAGCAACCAAATAACAAAGAGTCTCTTGTGTCCCCAACACACCCAATACAATGGTAAATTGTATAGGTGCACTAGTTCGGCGAAGAGATGGTGATACAAGTGCAATATGGATAGTAGATACGGGTATTTGTAATCTGAAATTATAAAAACAGCAAGGTAACTAATGATAAAAGTGAGCACAAACAGTATTGCAATGGTAGGAAACAAGGCCTAAGGTTCATACTTTCACTAGTGCAAGTTCTCTCAACAATAATAACATAAATAGATTATATAACAATCCCTCAACATGCAACAAAGAGTCACTCCAAATCCACTAATAGAGGAGAACAAATGAAGAGATTATGGTATGGACGAAACCACCTCAAAGTTATTCTTTCGGATCAATCTATTCAAGAGTTCATACTAGAATAACACCTTAAGACACAAATCAACCAAAACCCTAATGTCACCTAGATACTCCATTGTCACCTCAGGTATTTGTGGGCATGATGATATGATATGCATCACACGATCTCAGATTCATCTATTCAACCTACACAAAGTACTTCAAAGAGTGCCCCAAAGTTTCTACCGGAGAGTCAAGAAGAAAACATGTGCCAACCCATATGCATAGGTTCATGGGCGGAACCCGCAAGTTGATCACCAAAACATACATCAAGTGGATCAATAGAATACCCCATTGTCACCACGGGTATCCCACGCAAGACATATATCAAGTGTTCTCAAATCATTAAAGACTCAATCCGATAAGATAACTTCAAAGGGAAAACTCAGTCCATTACACGAGAGTAGAGGGGGAGAAACATCATAAGATCCAACTATAATAGCAAAGCTCGCGATACATCAGGATCGTGCCATAGAGAGAACATGAGAGAGAACACGAGAGAGAGAGAGAGAGAGAGAGAGAGATCAAACACATAGCTACTGGTACATACCCTCAGCCCCGAGGGTGAACTACTCCCTCCTCGTCATGGAGAGCGCCGGGATGATGAAGATGGCCATCGGTGATGGGATCCTCCCTCCGGCGGGGTGCCAGAACGGGCTCCCAAGAGGTTTTTGGTGGCTATAGAGGCTTGCGACGGCGGAACTCTCGATCTATCTTCATTTTCAATGTTTTTAGGGTACGTGGACTTATATAGGCAAAAGAAGTAGGTCGGGGGAGCCTCGAGGGGCCCAGGAGACAGGGGTGCACCCAGAGGGGGTGGGCGTGCCCTCCTATCTCCTGGCTTCCTCGAACCTTCCCTGGTTTGAACTCCAAGTCTCCCGGATCATATCCTTTCCAAAAATCACGCTCCCGAAGGTTTCATTCCGTTTGGACTCTATTTGATATTCCTTTTCTTCGAAATACTGAAACAGGCAATAAAACAGCAATATGGGCTGGGCCTCCGGTTAATAGGTTAGTCCCAAAAGTAATATAAAAGTGTATAATAAGGCCCGTAATCATTCAAAACAGATAATAAAATAGCATGAATGCTTCATAAATTATAGATACATTGGAGATGTATCAAATAGCATCTGCATACATGAACTAGAACCGAACATATCTAGAGTAGACACTAGAGCAATCTGCATATATGAAGTAGAACCAAACATATCTAGAGCAGACACTAGAGCAAGAAACTATGGCAGGACCTCTAACAGAAAGAGCATGAGAACGTATGGAACAACGTCAGAAGCACTGGTCTTGGGGTCAACGTCTTCGCCGGCCATATCGTCGAAGAGGTTGTCGACGTCAGGGAAGAAGTCGTCATTGGGGAAGTGGTCGTCAGAGTCTGGATCAGTCCGTGATGAACCGACTAGTAGTCATGTAGAGTGCTCCAAAATACCTTATCACCTTTCTCCCGTACAGGACTCAACGTGGTGGGGTTTCAGAGGCCTACTATTCTCACCTACGGTGCACACCGCAAGCCGGGATGGGGAAGATCGTAGCAGTAGCTCAAAGATTGGAACTCGGTGGCGAGAGGAATATAATGTTTTGGTGTATCTCTCTGGAGAGGAGCGACCGCTCTTTTATAGGCACAGACGAAGCAAGCGAACAGGCAGCGACGGGAGGTGAAACGAAGAGAGGGAGACAAAGTGAATAGCCAGCAGCCGAAGGGAGCATAATATTTTCAACTTCCATGTGACCTTTCGTATACCTGTCGTGCGGGGAAAAAATTAGACATTGGCTCGGCTTATTCCCGCAACCCGTGTCGCGTCGCGTCAGGACGAGGCGAGGCGTGGTGAGGCGGGCGGCGGAGGAGGAGCGCGCGTGAATGTCCCTCTTGTTCTCAGGCTCATACATGTGGGGAAACAACCTCCCTTATAACGAGGTCCAAATCCCACCAAAATAGCAATGTGGGACTAAACTTTAGGTTTCTTAGTCATGTTTACATAGTTCTCGAACCCGTAGGGTCCGCACGCTTAACGTTCGTTGATGATATAATATTATATGAGTTATTTGATTTGGTGACCGAATTTTGTTCGGAGTCCCGGATGAGATCATGAACATGACAAGGAGTCTCGAAATGACCGAGAGGTAAAGATTGATATATTGGACAATAGTATTCGGACACTGGAAGTGTTCCGGAAGGTACCGGGTACATATCGGGTCACCGAAAGGGGTTCTGGGCACCCCGGGCAAAAGATATGGGCCTTATGGGCCAAGAGGGGAAACATACCAGCCACAAAGGGGCTGGTGCACCCCATATATGGGCCGAATCAGAGCAGAAGGAAAGAGGGTAAGGGAGAAGGAAAGTGGTGGATTTGGCCTCCCCCTTCCTTCCCTCCCCCCTCTCTTTCCTTCCTCCTCCAGCAAATAAGGAAGGGGTCGCCACTTGGGAGGACCCCAAGTAGGATTCGGCCTTCTTGGGGCACCCTCCTAGCTGCTCCCTCCTCCCCTCACCTATATATATGTTTGAGGGGGCTCCTAGGACAAACAGACAATTGTCTAGCTGTGTGGGGCGCCCCCCCTCCACCGTTTACACCTCGGTCATATTTTCATAGTGCTTAGGGACGCCTTGCAAAGATCACTTCACCATTACCGTCATGATGCTGTTGTTCTGAGAGAACTCATCTACTACCTTGACGTCTTGCTAGATCAAGAAGGCGAGGGACATCACCGATCTAAACATGTGCGGAACGCGGAGGTGCCGTGTGTTCGGTTATTGATCGGTTGAAGTGCGAAGAAGTTTGGCTACATCAACCGCGTTCTGAAACGCTTCCACTTACGGTCTATGAGGGTTCGTAGACACACTCTCCCCCTCATTGCTATGCATCTCCATGGATAGATCATTGCGTGTGTGGAGAAATATTTTTGTTTTCCATGCAGCGATTCCAAACACAAGTTCTCTAGAAAATGATTGTATCTCATCAGCTTGTTCAACCACGGAGCGCTCATCACTCATCATGTAGTCATAGAATTGTTCCATGATATACAGCTCCGTGTTGGCATCCGAGACCAAAAACTTGGCCTCGGGTGCATCCCACATATCTTTTCCATTATCAATTGACGCATAAGCATCAACTATGTTCTCACCAAGAACACTCAAGAGAGCGGCCTTAAACAAGGTATCCGTTTTCTGAAAAGTTTGTTCCTGTTGAGGATCAAGAACTCCATCAGGTTTGCCAAGAGTGGCGTCATAGCAGCTCATGGTTTGAAACCATAGAAGGATCTCACACCCCACCTATTATAGTGGATACCCTCAAACATAGGAAGCCTCATGGAAGCAGCAAAATCACTCGGGGTAAATTGCTATAATAAGGTTTTTGGATTGTTGGAAATATGAGAAATTTACCGTATGAATTTATTAATAGAAATACTAGATAAAACATGACTATTATTGCAGAGATAAAACAAGTCATCCAATCTTACATAGAGAAGGTATATAGCATCTGCATATATGAACTAAAACCGAACATATGTAGAGTAGACACTATAGCAATCTGCATATATGAAGTAGAACCGAACATATCTAGAGCAGACACTAGAGCAAGAAATTGTGGCAGGACCTCTAACAGAAAGAGCATGAGAATGTATGGAATAGCGGGAGAAGCACTGGTCTTGGGGTCGATGTCCTCGCTGGCCATATCGTCGAAGAGGTTGTCAGCGTCAGGGAAGAAGTCGTCGCTGGGGAATTGGTCGTCAGAGTCTGGATCGTCCGTGATGAACCGGCCAATAATCGCATAGAGCGCTCCCAAAGACCTTATCACCCTTCTCCCATACAGGACTCAAAGTGGTGGGGTTTCGGAGGCCTACTGTCCTGACCTACGGTGCACACCGCAATCCGAGATGGGTAAGATCGTAGCAGTAGCTCAGACATTGGAACTCGGTGGCGATAGAAAGATGATGTCCTGGTGTATCTCTCTGGAGAGGACCAACCTCTCTTTTATAGGCACAGAAGAAGCAAGCGAATGGGCAGTGACGGGAGGTGAAACGAAGAGAGGGAGACGAAGTGAACAGCCAGCAGCGGAAGGGAACAAAATCTTTTCAACTTATGTGTGACCTTTCGTATACCCATCGTGCGGGGCAAAAATTTAGACATCGGCTCGGCTCATTCCCGCAACCCGTCGCGTCGCGTCGGACGAGGCGTGGTTTGATGAGGCGGGCGGTGGAGAAGGAGCATCTGTGAAAGTCCCTCTTGTTCTCATGCTCATACATGTGGGGAAACAACCTCCCTTATAAGGAGGTCCAACTCCCACCTAACTAGCAATGTGGGACTAAACTTTAGTTCCACCTCTTGCCTTGCACGAATGGGCTGCATGGGCCTCTAGGATTTATTAGGAATTATGAAAACTGCTATTGGGCTGGCCCAGAATGAACTATATTCCAGTAGTTTGCACTACAACTCAAGGCGAGTAAGGGTAATGCACGGTACCGGAGAGTCTAGCATAATGTAGAAGGGTGAGAGTGCTTATAATCCATGGACTCAACATTAGTCATAAAGAACTCACATACTTCTTGCAAAAGTTTATTAGCCCTCCAAGCAAAGTACTACTATGCATGCTCCTAGGGGGATAGATTGGTAGGAAAAGACCATCGCTCGTCCCCGACCGCCACACTTAAGTAAGACAATCAAGAATAAATCATGCTCCAATTTCGTCGCAGAACGAGAGACCATACGTGCATGCTCCGGGAATCACAAACCTTAACACAAGTATTCTACAATTACTCACTAGCATGACTCTAATATCACCATCTTTATATCTTGAAACAAATGCAAGGAATCAAACTTCTCATATATTCACTGATCTTCATGAAAGTTTTTATTATATCCCTCTTGAATGCCCATCATATTAGGACTAAATTCATAACCTAAGCAAATTGCCATACTATTTATAAGACTCTCAAAATAATATAAGTGAAGCATAATATTTCATCAATTTCTTCAAAATATAACCACCATCGTGCTCTAAAAGATATAAGTGAAGCACTAGAGCAACTACCTAGCTCAAAAAATATAAGTGAAGCACATAGAGTATTCTAATAAATTCACGATTAATGTGTGTCCCTCTCAAAAGGTGTGTACAGCAAGGATGATTGTGGAAATCTAAAAAGCAAATAAAACAAAGACTCGTATCATACAAGATGCTTCAAGCAAAACACATTTCATGTGGTGAATAAAAATATAGCCTCAAGTAATTTACCGATGAATCATAGACAAAAGAGGGGATGCCAAGCTTAGATGCTTGGTTGTTCTTGAATATTACCTTGGGGTGTCGTGGGCATCCCCAAGCTTAGGATCTTTCCACTCCTTATTCCATAGTCTATCGAAACTTCACCCAAAACTTGAAAACTTCACAAAACAAAACTTAACAAAAAACTCATGAGATCCGTTAGTACAATAAAGCAAATCACCACCTTTAGGTACTTTTGTAAACTCATAGAAATTTATATTGGCATTATATCCATTGTATTCTAACTTCTCCATGGTTCATACCCCCTGATACTACCCATATATTCATCAAAATAAACAAACAACGCATAGAAAACATAATCTGTCAAGAACAAAACAGTATGTAGTAATCTGGACTTTAGCCAAACTTCTGTAACTCCAATATTTGAAAAATTATGAAAACATAGGCAATTTGTATATCAACTTGTGTAAAACATTCAGATCAAAAGCATGTTTCTGTGAATTTTTAAAATTCCAGCACTAAGCACAAAATTTTCTGTTTTCACAAAATCAAATCAACTATCACCCAAGATCATCCCAAAGGTTATACTAAGCACAAAAACTAATATAAATACTAAAGCACAATCATAACAGCAGCATAATTGCATATTTATTGGAAAACATCAGCAAAAACAGATAAACAACAAATAAAATTGGGTTGCCTCCCAATAAGCGCTATTGTTTTACGCCCCTAGCCAGGCATATTGCATAGATCTAGGTATTGTCATCTTTCATATGCTTTCCCATAGATGTGTTTTTGCCGGGAGGTTTTTTATATATAAGATGAAACACATCATCCATAATTTTTTAGCATTATCAAGTCCCTCTTAATATCCCCTTTGATTACCGGCTACAATCCAAGAATATTGTTGATTAACATGATTGAAAACTTGTTGGATCATATCCAAAACAGGAACTTCCTTTTTAAGATTCTCATCAAATATGCAATCATTACCAAGCAAATGTCTTAATAAATAATCACTATTGTAAACGATCTCATCTATCACCGGTTTTTCACGATTCATAACATAAAAATCAAAGATCTCCCTAGCTTCTCGTACTATGTAGTCAAACTCATACATAAGGACAAGGGTATCTATCTTTTTAGGTCTCAGATCTTCTATAACAGGTAACTCATAAAACAATCATTGCAAGGTAGGATGAATACGAACAATTTTTTTCTCAAGCTTAAGAACAAGTGCTAAAATAGCCTTAGCATAAGTTTTATTTCTTTTAAGTATAGGAGCATCAGCACATGTCAAAGTTCCAATGCAATTAGAGAGTTCTTGGATGGCACTCTTTCCTATAACATTCCCTTGTCCCAAAACAAAAGTTTTGGCATCCAGATTACCAAAACGTCCAATTTTAGGAGTTCTACCATCACCTACTTCTGCCATACCAAAATCACTCATGATGATAGGTTCAAAGCAAGCAAAGAGACCAACGAAAATATGAACGAAAATATGAACCAAAAGATGAACGAAAAGAAGGCAAATATTTTTATGTTTTTCTGAAAATGTTTTAGAAGTGGGGAAGAGGAAAATGAGAGGCAAATGGCAAATAATACAAATTCAAGAGATGAGAGTTTATGATGGGTACTTCATAGGCTTTATGTATATCCTCCCTGGCAACGTCGCCAGAAATTCTTCCTGCTACTGCTTGAGCTTGCGTTGGTTTTTTCCCTTGAAGAGGAAAGGGTGATGCAGCAAAGTAGAGATAAGTATTTCCCTCAGTTGAGAACCAAGGTATCAATCCATGAGGAGGAACACACAAGTCACCAATGGTTGCACCTACACAAACAAACAAATACTTGCACCCAACGCGATAAACGGGTTGTCAATCCCTTCACGGTTACTTGCAAGGATGAGATCTGATAGAGATAGGTATAAAATATAAGTAAAAGTGCAAAATAAAGTAAAGATAAATAAATTTCAGCAAGGTATTTTTGGATTTTTGCTTTTATAGATCTGAAAATAATAGGGTAAAAGATAGACCCGGGGGCCATAATTTTCACTAGAGGCTTCTTTCTTGAAAGAACACATACGGTGGGTAAGCAAATTACTGTTGAGAAATTGATAGAAAAGCGCATAGTTGTGACGACATATAAGGCAATGATCATGAATATAGGCATCACGTCCACGACAAGTAGACCGACTCCTGCCTGCATCTACTACTATTACTCCACACATCAACTGTTATCCAACATGCATCTAGTGTATTAAGTTAACAAGAGCGGAGTAACGCCTTAAGCAAGATGACATGATGTAGAGGGATAGATCCAATCAATATGAAATAAACCCCACCTTTTTAGCCTTAGTGGAAACAATACAAATATGTGTCATGTCCCTTTCTGTCACTGGGATTGAGCACCGCAAGATTGAGCCCACTACAAAGCACCTCTCCCATTGCAAGAAAAATCAATCTAGTTGGCCAAACCAAATAAATAGATCAGAGAGAAATACAAAGCTATCTTAATCATGCATAAAAGAGTTCAGAAAAGACCAAATAATATTCATAGATAACCTGAACAAATCCACAATTCATCGGATCTCAACAAACACACCGCAAAAGAATATTGCATCAAATAGATCTCCAAGAACATCGAGGTGAACATTGTATTGAAGATCAAAGAGAGAGAAGAAGCCATATAGCTATTACCTATAGACCCATAGGTTTGTGGTAAACTACTCACAGATCATCAGAAGGGCAGCAAGGTTGATGTAGAGCACCTCCATGATCGAATCCCCCTCTGTCGGAGTACCGGAACAGGTCTCTAGATGGGATCTCACGAGGATAGAAACTTGCGGCGGCGAAAAATTATTTTTGGTGTGCCCTCTAGTATACAAGGAATATTTGGGTATTTATGGAACAAAGATGAGGGTTAGAGGAGCATCAGGGGGCCCACAAGCCTCCCCCCTAGGGCGCGCCCTCCGAGCTTGTCACCAACTAGTGGCCCCTGTGACCACCTCCCAAAGGTTCTGGGTGTCTTGTGGTCAAAAAAATTGTCAAAAAGTTTCATTCAGTTTGGACTCCGTTTGGTATCGATTTTCTGTAAAAGACAAAAACAAGGAAAAATAGCAACTGGCACTTGGCACTACGTTAATAGGTTAGTCCCAAAAAATGATATAAAATAGCACAATAATGCATATAAAACATCCAAGATGGATAATATAATAGCATGTAACAATCAAAAATCATAGATACATTAGAGACGTATCATACACATCATCAAAATATCGAACGAATACGAAATTCACATGATTACTAATGACAAGACTTCTCCCATGTCCTCAAGAACAAAAGCAACTACTCACAAATCATATTCATGCTCAAGATCAGAGGGGCATTAAACATCATAATGGATCTAGACATATAATCTTTCACCAAATAAACCAACTAGCACTACAAAAAAAATACACTTTCATGATGATACGTGTTTGTCACAGTAGGTCGCGTTTTTTGTCATGCATGTACATCCATGACAAATTTATGATAGAATCAAGATAGTCATATCTGTGTTGTCGTAGAAGTGTTCCATGACATTACCAAAATTATCATTATGGAAGTGTCCACTTCCATGACGATAAATCGTGCGTCACAGAAGTGCTTTCGTCAAGGGTGACCGACACGTGGCATCCACCGTAACGGAACGCCGTTAAGCTATCGGGTCGGGTTGTGGATCCGATAACCCGTTAACAGCCCCGACCAATGGGGATTTTCCACGTGTAAAATCATCATTGGCTGGAGGAAAGACATGTCGGCTCACCGTTGGGATAGATGTCATCCACTCATTGGAGAGAAGGCGCCTATGATACGTCGACACGTGGCACGACCCAACAGAGGCCCATTCCTGTGAAAAGGCCGGCCCGTTTGACTTGGTCAAAAGGTGGCGAGCTGGCCCATGTAAAGCCTATTAACGACATGTTCGCATATAGCCAATTTACAGCCCGCTAACCCAAGGCCCGTTACGCCCTATCCGAATTAGGCCCAATAGCGTCATCTGGGCCACCCAATGTGATTCCAGCCTGTTTTCACTTCTGGCCCATGTATGGCCCATGACGTCTTTCGGCCCATATGAGGCCCTATGTAACTCTTGGCCTATTAACGGCCCGTGGTGAAACTGGCCCATAATGAACAGTGTATTACTTTACACCCATTAATGGCCTGTGGTGAAACTGGCCCGTAATGAACAGTGTATCACTTTATACCCATTAAGGGCCCGTTATTCCGTTGGGCCATTTCCAGCCCATATTATCTTTCGGCCTTCTCAAAGCCCATTTATTCTTGGGCTCATTTCCGGCATTTGTTTACTTACGGCCCGTTACTGTCATTTTCTGCTTATGGGCCAAATTCAGCCCGTGGTTACAGTCGGCCCGTTTGTGGTCCGTTAACACGTTGGGCCGTTTTCATAGCGTCCTGAAATATGTCCTGTTAACGATGGCCCGTTATGGTCGGACCATGAACGGACAATTCCAACTCTAGCCCGTTTATGGCCATTATGCGGCCTGTTATTGGCCCATGTTTGGCCAATCAATCATACTGCCCATATAAGGCCCATTGATGATACGGCCCGTAGAAGGCCCATTGTTTCTGCAGCCCGTAGAAGGCCCACTATTTATACGGCCCGTAGAAGGCCCACTGTTTATACGGCCCGTAGAAGGCCCATTGTTTCTACGACCCGTAGGTCCAGTGTCACTATTGTAAATATTAGCCCATAGTTATTGTGGCCTAGTTTTAAAAAATAGGTTATTGCCGCCACTAGCAAGCCGCAGAAAAAGAACTGCACTAACTACAAGCAAACAAATAAACAAGACAACAATGAAATAAATAAGCAAGCAACTTACACTAGGCTATCACGGCTATTACACATATTACATCCACTGGGCATCAAAGTTCGCCACTAGTGCAAATATAGGGAACACAACAGCATATAAACGCCGCAGCAAAACAAGTCCAGAACTGAAACCACTTCAGAAGAGCTCAAGAAACAATATCCTGGGTACCCATAATGCTGGCAAGATGCTTATCAAGCTTATTAACTTTCTCTTGTTAGGCGCTTAAGTCCTCCAGAGCTTGTTGTTGCACCAGAAAGTATGCATCTGAATTCTACAGGGACTTCCTCAGTCCTTTGGCTTCCTGTCGCATAACATCTGATCGATGTCTTTCAACTTGAAGTTGAGACTCAAGAAGCCGAAATGATTCAGGCAACGAGTTCGAAGAGCTGGTGCCAGCAGTGGTAGCCAGTAACTTGAACACTACATCAAGACAGGACTTTGGGGTTGTCTCAGTGTCCTCAATATAGTTTTTATCAGCTTTCTTGGAGACCAACAGGGATGTCTCACTATCTTGAACCTTATCTGCATTACTTCCTTTACCATTGCATAACAGGGTACTCTTCTCCAATATTTTATCCGCGTTCTAAAAGAGAAACAAACAAACACATCTCAGGTTTACAATGTAGTATATGAAACTCATTTCGGTAAACCAGTTCAGTAGTAAGGTGGACATGATAACAGCATGAAACAAACATATATCTATGTAGTATGATCACTGTATGGTCTATATCATTCTAGTTTATGTTGCCAAATCAAGATAGATACAGTTCGAATCATATCTATTTAAGACAAAGCAGCATAGACAGAATATAAGTGTGGGAAACTACACAGCAATAACAACACTTGTAATGTGCATGGCATGAGAACATAACTGTTTATTCAATTGAAACTGAAATCAACATAGAGCAAGTTACAACAGCAAACAGCCAAACACATTGAAGAAACAGGTTTAAAACATACATGTTGCGCCATTGGAGTTTCAATTGCATCCTTCAAATTTGAAATTGGTTGGTATCAGTAAATACAGTGATGCAAGAGCAAAGTAGTATGAACCATAGCTACGGAACCTGGCCTGAGAACAATTCTTCTTCTGCTTTAAGCATTGACTTCGGGTTCGGAGTGGTGGTCCTCGTGATTTGGGCACTGCAGTTGCCTTACTAACTGCTCGTGTTTGGGTGCTCTGTGGTGGAGACGGTGTGGTGTCAACGGGAACTGGGTGTCTATCTGCTGGGGTTGGGGTTAGAAGGGGTGTAGCTGGTTCTCTGTCCAACTTGGTAGGGGTACAATCTGTATGAGTGTGGGTTATGTGTGGTGGGGCTGATTCTTTGGCAAGTACAACCGTGGTTCTATCTACATCGACAGGTAGCACGAACTTTTCTAAAGACTGTGTTTTTACTCCCACAGACATTGCCATCACTCCCTCCAATTGAAATGGCTGATAAACAAGAAAAGTAATTGAATGTACATACATTGTAAGATAGACAGGTGCAATGTATAGTAGGGAAGAAAACAGGGCATGAAACAATTCACATTTATGTTGTCTAAGCAAACAGAATAGTAGGACATAATTTCACATATATGATGGCTAATTAAATAGGATAGCATGACACAATTTCACATGTATGATGGCTAACTAAACAGGATAGAATGACATACTTCAAAATATGATGACTATGTAAATAGGATGACATGATATAACTATACGATGTGTCTATTAAAGTGGTTGGCATGCCATAAATCACAAACATGTCGTCGATGGAAACATGATGGCATGATATAATTCACGGATAGGATGACATAATTTAAAATATGATGACTATGTAAACAGGATGAGATGATATAACTATATTGTGTATTTAGAAAATGGGTTGGCATGCCATAATTCAGATACATGTTGTCTATGTAAACATCATGGCATGCCATAATTCAAATATATGATTTATATACTAAGGAAGTGAGCATAGGGCAATTGCATATATGATGTGTCAACTAAGGAGATGGCATTCAATATTGTGTATATGATGTAAAAACTAAGCATTGCAATACAACATATGCATTATATGAGTAATATAACCCTGCCAAGTTTGAGCATACACCTCAGGGGGATAATAGGACTGGTCATCTGCCTCTAAATCCTCCTCTGAAGAGCTATCTGTAACCAGCAAGATATCTGCTTCAGTATGTAGCATTGTCTGCTCTAAAGACCTTGTTTTCACTCCAGATTTCTCCATCACCAATTCAAATGGCTGATGCACAGGAAGAGCAGTTGAATATACAAACATTGTCGACAAAAGCAATGAGGAAAAAAAAAGGACGGCATGATATAATTCACATATATGACGCTTGCCTAAACCGCATGGCATTGCATAATTCACATACATAATGCCTTGCAACAAGATAACATTGCATCATTCACATATATAATGTCTTGCAACAAGATGGCATTGCATAATTCACATATATGGTAATTAGACACTAAACAGGTGGCATTCACACAAAGCATGTCTAAACTAAGCAAATGACATAGCAATGCAAGATACCATACGCACGATATGAGTAACATAACCCTGCCAAGTTAGGGCATGCACCTCAGGGGGGAAATATGACTGGTCATCTGTCTCTAAATCCTCCTCTGAGGAGCTATCGGTAACCAACAAGACATGCGCTTCGATAGATAGCATTGTCTGCTCTGAAGACCTTGTTTCCACTCTAGATTTTTCCATGACCGTGCCGAATGGCTGATGCACAGGAAGAGTAATTGAATGTACTAAAATTGTTGACAAATTTAACACATAATAAAAAATGATGGCATGATATAATTCACAAATAAGATGACTGGCTAACCAGGGTGGCATTGCAAAATTCACATATATGATGCCTGGCTAGACAAGATGGCATTGCATGATTCACATATACGATAAAGAAACTAAACAGATGGCATTGACACAAGGCATGTCTAAACTAAGCAAATGACATCTTTAATGTATACAGTAAGCAATGCAAGGCACCATATGCATGATATTACCAACATCAGCATGCCAAGTTAGAGCGAAGACCTCATGGGGTAAATAGGAGTGGTCTTCTCCTTCTGAATCCCCCTCAGAACAATCATCTTCCTCTTGATTACGATCCAAAATGGGTGGAGGAGGGGCTGCCTTTGCACCCACCATGGAACGACGTCTGCATGAAATTTTATTGCCACGCAAGGATCGTCTCTTTTGCTCTACATGATCAGTTCCATTGTGTACAATAACTCACATGCATAGGAATAAAACATAGTGAGATTATGTAAGGAGTGCATGCACAAATCCAGAGTGATGGTAGCAAACTGTGGATAGACCCAAAACCAATGATAGCAGGCAGATAATAGCTTTATTTAAAAAATACAGATAATGGCTCCTTTAATGTTTTTTTGCACCCAACATGAAACTCATAGTAGACACCGGAGATTAACCAGATAGTAGACAGATAGTACGGATTGCTGCCCCAATATGTACCCCACAACCATTTAAATACTCAAGTTTCAGCATTAGTTTGGACCTGACTCGGAGTCTAATAGGTGAACACGATGATAATGTAGCATGTCATCATATTAAGCGACGCATAACGTAAGCAGACACGGAAGAGTGCGACCTCTCTTGCGGACCCGTGTAGTCCTCAAGGTCATCTGCTCAGTTGATGATGGTAATGCAGTTGTCATGGCTGCCGGCGGCGGGGAAGAAGATCTGAGGCGGCGAAAGACAGTCTGGAGAGCGGATCCCTGCTATGGTGAACCCTTCCGTTGTTGGAGCAGCTGAGCTGGGGTGGAACACAGCACCGCAGGAGCAGGAAAAACCACACAAGGTTTTCTTTGACACATATCTATAACAGAAGTAATTGAGTAAGGGCTTGTTTGAATTTGAGGATTCTAACAATGCAGGGATAGGAAATAGACAGGAATAGGATAGGAATGCACGTGCAAAACAGAGAATTTAAAAACACAGGATTTCTGCCAATCTGGGTGTTTGATTCACAACAATTGGAAGATCATAGGATGCAAAAAAGCATGGTGAGATTAAGTCAAACCACAAGAAAGTGTACGGTTATAATGCTATTATGCTACTATCTCTTAGTCTTGTGCTTGATGAATAGGAATATGAAAAGGAGGAGAAGTGGAAATTATAATTCCTACGGTTTTTCTTTCAAGGAGACACTAAAGGAACAAATCCTATAGTTTTCCTTTGCTCCATTCCTTTGCACCAAATTCATGAAAAGTAGTACCACAGGAAACTTTCCAATTCCTATGTTTTTCATTCACTTTTCCTTTCAAGCACTGGCGATTCTAGTAGGCAGGCTTGAGCAAGGAAAATTCTACACTAAAAAATGTTTTTGTGCTACTTCTATTACTTTGGACCCAGGCCACTGCCATACTAGCTCAACTCCCAGGCCCATCGACAAATGCACAACTCAAACGCGCAGAGATAAATAATGATGGCATTCAAGAGAGTCCATCACAGATAGCTAAGTTGCCTGGTACCTCACTGCTTGTCATATAGTAGGATAAAATAATCGTATTTCCCGTTACTATGAGTGCTCAGTGGACAATATATATAACATGTAGAGTAAAAAAAGAGATGCAACAAGTGTACAACCTCTTTGGCGAAGCCATGTCGATCTCAGCGTGATTGGGTTGGCCGGTGAGGATGCTCCTGCTGACTTTGCTGTCGGAGGAGGGGAAGAAGATCTTAGGCGTCTGGAGATGGAGCCAGAGGTACTACTCCGCTGTGATGGAGGGTTTCATCGTTGGAGCAGCTCCGGTGAGTTGTACGATGCCGAGGCTGAAGCAGGACAAGAGAGACAACTAACAACATTAACCTGAGTGGAATTCTAATAGAATCTCCAATACATGACGTAAAATACATAACCACAAAGTGCTAGATGTAAAATACATCAGCCGCTCATCTCTGAACTTAACTGTCGAAACAAAACTTAACTATCGAAACTGAACTTAACTATCGAAACTGAGCCTAACTGTCGAAACTGAACCTAACTGTCAAAACTGAATTTTGCTGTCGAAACTGAATTTTGCTGTCGAAACTGAACGCACTAGCAAGGTGAGGCTACACGTCGGTCGACTGACTTTTTCATCTCTGGTCAGTCGATTTTGCAGCCATTGGATACGAAATCAAGGGACTGCAGTTCATCTTCAACCTCTACCCCCCTGAGCCGCTAGCCACCACCAGCCAAACAGCAGCCCCCCGCTGCCCGTGGCCAGCCGTGCGCCGCCCCGCCCGCCCCGAAAACACTCCCCACCGTCGGTCCGCCACCGCCCCGGCCATCCCTCTAGGCTCCCCCGTGCCGAGCTTTTTCTCCGGCGATCCCCACGCCACCGCCCCGCCAATGCCCCGCCACCGCCGGCGACCACCGCCCCCATCCTGAACCCTAAGATAGATAGTGGGGTACCTCTTCGGTGAGCCCCCCTCCCCACTACGGTTGGTTCTTCCTTCACCCCGACGAGCCCACCCCTTGAAAATTGACTGACCCAAACATCGATTCAGTCGACTAAAGTGCAGCCAAATCAGAGGAGCATCGCAAGCAAGAGCAAGAGCGAGAGCAGCAGTGCGAGCAAGAGCAATAGGAAAAGCAGACCAGGCAGGGGACCGAGAGCAAGAGCAGAGCAGCGGCGCGAGCAATAGCTAAAGCAGCAGCAGCTCCTACTGAGGTGGACGTCACCGCCGAGGGAGCAACGCCGTGGAGGAAGTGGCCGGCGACGCCGCCGTGGATGGAGCCGCGCCGTGGTGGATCGGGACCGAGCACCGGTAGCACCGTGAGATCGAATAAAGAAGAAAATGCGGCCATTAGTGTACAACCTCTTTGGTGGCGCCGATTAGGCCGCAGCTTCATCCGAGGAAACGGTGATGATGATGCTCTTCCGGTGGTGCAGGTGAAGATGGTGGTGTCGGAATGGAGGTGGCGCGAAAGACGAGGGGAACGTCGTGGCAGCTCCTTGGAGGTGGAGGACGGGGTGGCTGAATCGGCAGGACAATGAGATCGACGACGGATCCTCATCCGGTACGGTGGATGAGGGACGTCGAGGTGTTGCTGTGGACGAAGTTCTCGGGGAAGAGGCTCCGGCTGGGTGGCGGACGGAGCAGGGTGTGGGGTTTCGTCGCGGGTTTTCGCGGGATCGGTGTACGAATGGGTGGGCGGATGGGATTGCAGTGGGGAACCATGGCTTAGAGACGCGCTTGTCCGAAATATGGGGTAAGTTATGAAAGTACCCCCCACCGATTTGAGGCGGTTCTTTCGGTTCAGGGGTACCACGGGCATTTCGCGTGTCGGGATTTCACAGGAGGTGGAAGTTTTCGCGAGCGTTGTAATTTCGAAATAGCAAGGCGTGGGTTGAGATGGAGGGAGTTGTCGGAGCACAACGAGACAAAGATATATCTTAAATATTTCGGGCTAACAAGGCACGGGTTGAAGAGGCGGGAGTTTTGCAGCACGATAGACAAAGACGCTAGCTTCAATTTTCGGCATAACAATGCGCGGCTTGAAATTTCGGAAGAACAAGCTTAATGCGTACCCAAAAAAAGAAAATTTGCACCTCAACACGCACAACACACACAAACACCATTTAGACTAGGGTAAGGTACACGTGCATTGCACGCATGAGATTTGGCAACCAAATTATGAATAAATACCACATTATAGCATGCAAGCTTTGAGTCATATATGCATGATGTAGTTGTTCGTTTAATTCTTATAGTTCATTTCATTCAAAATCATCTAGTTTTTATAAGAAAGCTAATCTATTTTAAGATTCATGGAATTGTGCGTTGTAAGACATAAAGTAAAAACAAATAATGGCAAATCATGTAGAAAAACATTTGGGCAATTCTGATACTGAAGATTCTAGAAAAAATAAGAAGTGCTTGTGTTTTGATGTTTGTGCATTATGGTTAAGTTCAACCATAGAGTCTTCTATATTATACATGTGGAGACATCTAGTGGAATCCAGATGATATCCAACGGCCAATAGTGCTCAAATTTGCCATCTTTGGACCATCGGATTCGCCTCATCCAACGACCATCTTTCAAAGTTAAAGTTACCCACACACAATATAAAAAAATATATAATATAATATATATAGGGGTATAGATATAGATATGTGATGCGAAAGCAGCCCATCATCTCCAATTAGAATAGTGTGTCCATGCACGGATGCGACGTGGGCAAATGATGTCTGCCATCGGTATCTCAAATTCAAATCAGTCTGACCTTGTTCAATGTGTATACATTACAACATGCTCGTTTCCAAACCACACCGCGCAGATCTCTGTTATATTCATGCATGCATGGGTTTCAAACATCAGGATCTCTTATTCAAATATTTGAATTCAAATTTACATTGATTATGACCTCACCTATTCTTTTACACCCACACAGTAGTCTTCTCTTTATAATTGTACCACTAACTTTCTCTTGTGCATGCATGCACACACACTACCAGTCGACATTATCTATCGCACGCATGCAATCTTTCTCTTCAGGTCGGTCTCCCATGAAGGCACACACGCACAACATCCCCCTCTCCATCATACTGGGCATTCTTTATCTCTCATGCGTGCATGCGCAACGATCGATGTTCCTCTATGTATGTGTGTATATAGCTAGGTCTTTCATAGTTTTCCACACAAACCGATCAATCGATATATCCAGTGAGGTCTCACCCTCTTTCCCACGTCCACATCGGTCAATCTATACCTCTGTATATAGGATTAACATAAACAGCTAATACACCCACATTAATTATATATCCAACGTCTCCCTCTCATCATCCATGCCTTCCGCTTCATCTCTCAGACGCGTGCACAATGGCAAAGACAGGGGGCAGTAAGGGCGTTGCCCCCCCTAGCATCACTAGATATCGAGGCTAATATGAATGTGATCATTAGACAATTGCTGCTCAAAAAGGTTTAATTTCATGAATTGAACCTCCTCGTAAAGGATTAGCAATGCTTGGCCCCCTAGCTCATTTATTTTTCATGGCTCCGCCACTGCGTGCAACAGCGCATGTGTTCGCCCCCTTTCTCTAAATATCGATCTCGCACTTGTGCATTCCTTCATAGTCTCCCTCCACTCGGCCCCTCGCACCATCTTCTAGCCCCCCACCGGATTTTTCCACATGTACAATCTAGCAGACTCCATGGTTGAACTTAAGCATAATGCACAAACCTCAAAACAACAGTGGTTCTCTTTTGTTCTAGAATCTTCCGTATCATAACTGCCCAAACTTTTTTTCTAGTTGAATTGTCATTATTTGTTTTTACTTTATGCTTTACAATGCACAATTCCATGAATCATCAAATAGATTAAGGGCTTCCTTGATTCAAAGGATTCTCAAAGGAATTTTGGAGGATTCTAATCATTAGGAATTTTTCCTATCTTGGTTGTTTGATTCGTAGGATTGTAAACCATAGGAATTTTTTCATATGATTCATTTGCACTAGATTTCATAGGAAAGATCCCATCCACTCAAACCTCTTTGAAAGAATTCTGAATTTTATCTATGCACAATCAAACACTCGTACAATCCTGTAGGATTCAAGACGACATTCCACTATAATCCCATGTTTTTCCTATTCACGCGTTCTTAGCTTTTTTATAAAAACTAATTGATTTTGAATGAGATGAACTAGAAGAATTAAACGAAGGGTTACATCACGCATATATGACTCAGAGCCTACATGCTATAGTGTGGTATTTATTCATAATTTGGTTGCAAAATCTGATGCATGCAATGCACTTGTACCTTACTAGTACTTCGAGTATGTGCAAAACACGTAAATTAGAATACCAATGGCATGCTACACAGTGTCTCTCTTACAGTTCATGAAGCGACGTGGCACATGTGGAGGCATTGTCGCGACCTCCTTGTGTGGATTGATCACAGTGACGTGCTGCTGGTTCCAGAAGAACGTACTCGTCCTCCCTGAGCCATACTGGCGGTACATGCACGAAGCGAAGATGTGCACGCACGCCACGCACGCACTCATTACCTCGCACACACACGCGAGTACACGGGCGGATGCAATTTTGTACCAAGATCCACCCCATGTGATAATTTGACGCGTGTAAAGTCATTCACTTCATTGATGGTCAATTAATACAGCGCATGCAAATTGAGTGGACGTGAGGGCGGAAGAAAGACATTATTACTCCACTGCGCGCATGTGAGTAGTTAAATTGTGGGTTGCTAGTAGTACTTCCATTGGCCTCCTTCGTATTTTGTGCTAATTTTTGACAGTAACATAATATTTACGCATTTGAGCAGTGTAGTACTTGAAATTTATGTTCCGCTAAACTCATCGGGAGCCGTTTCGGTCCTTGAAACCAAAACCATCAATTAATCTTTACCTTGTTCCCATCACATTCGAAAGCCTGCTCACACCTACTAGTACGTACCAAACCTGAATGTGTTCCCACTATGCAGGTATTAGTACTACTAGTGCTAGTACTTCGGTTATAAAAAGGGGAACTACCTAACCGAAAATTACTCTACCTTTCCTCCTCATAAGTGCTTCTTCTTCGTCTGTCGTTGCCATGGCCGATGAGCAGAGCTTTAGGTCGAGAAGTACTCGTAACAAGGGAGCGGCAACCAAGGCTGCAGAAAAAAAGAGAGGGCTCACCGCCACGCAGAGACCTCGAAAGATCTCTCACGGGCAGGCAATGGCTCCCAGGAGCGCCCTAGCCAAGGAGGCGAACATGCCGAGCCGGCGGAGCTGGAGTCGTTATCCCGCGACGGCATGCCTGATCAGCTCAGTAAGCACCTCAATAAGCAGAAGGAGTTCATCCAAGGCTTGACGGAGTTGCTGAAGGAGAGCCTCAATGACATGCCCGCTGAGCTCAATCAGCAGGGGGAGTTGACCGCCGGCTTGGTGATGCTGCTGAAGAAGAGCATTGCCTCGGAGAAGAAGGCGACCAGCGAAATCCTGCGACTTCAGGAGGACAAGGCGAAGCATTGCCACGAGATCGACCTGTTGAAGGAGAAGAACGCCGCTGGAAGAAGCTATATGAGAATAGTAGTTCCTCTATGAAGATGCTGCAGGCCCTCGCCATGGAATAGAAGGCGGAGTTGGCAAAGCTCCGCATCAAGCACCCGGCTGCTCTCAAGGTATGTAATGCGGCCGTGGAACAGATGATGAAGGCTCGCGTTGAGAAATCCCGCGTCATGCATAGAATGAAGAAGATGGCAGAGGAGATGCACAAGGAGATGGAGGTCGTGGAGGCGATGAAGAAGCAGTTACGACTCCGCGGCGAATTAGATCATTTGTGGTGATAATCTTCCTTCTTCTTTTGCTGCTATGTTTCATCTTTTGCTTCGGGTGTTTCGCCGCACGTGTCATGTTCTCTGCGAGGCATGAATAGAACAATGGTTTTTGTTTTTTGAGGGAATGAATAGAACAATTCTAATAATGAGATGACTAGCAAATTAGATCATTTTTATCGCCATATGGCTCTGGGCTGCCGGGTTTTGTGCTCCTCCGTCGTAGTACTACTCCAGTGGAAAACTTGAGTATACCGCATGGTTCTTTGCTCCTCCTCGATCAGGTCGTCGGCGCATTTATATGAGCAGTCAAATCACAAGGCCCCGCCTTCCAGCAGTAATGAGCCGTCAAATCACAAAGGCCCTCGCCTCTCGTGAAACCGACCAAGCTAGACTGCCCCGCACTCTAGCCTTTTAAAAAATGTATACTTTTGTATAGCAGTAGTATCGATGGATTGCACCATGGAGCAAAACTTGAAATAAAAAAAAGGTGGTACATATAGAGAGTGCTCGTCGCCAAATTATGCATATAGTACTATTAAAAAGGCTAGTCACAATAATGGTGTCCAGCACAACCCACCCCTCAAATAAAACTAAGCACCCTGGAATTCTTTGGCAAAACTAAGCACCCTGAAATTCTTTGACAACTAAACTGCTGGCTATATGATTTTGGCCATATATATTGTACGTATATAATGTGAAGAAATGAGTGGTAGTACTATACCAACTAAAAGATGAAATGTAAGAAATACTAGTATGTACTTACTGAAGAGTTAAGGTAACAAGAAGAAACATAACATAGTTCTGCTGGGGGCTCAGCACAACACACCCCTCAAATTAAATTAAGCACACCTGAAACTAAACTTTGCAACTATTCCGGTAGACACTGCATTAGAACCACCATGAGCAACGACACTATCACCTTACTCAGAGTCCTCGTCCATGTCCTCGACTTTGTCGTTGTCCATCTTCCTCTTGGCCGATACTTCTTTGCTTGAACTGCCAACTTGGCTGTTGCTCTTCATCCAACCCTTGTAGATATTGAAACAAAGGTAGCCATCCATTGCAGCGTACTGGATGTGGTCTATATCTAGTGCATTCTGCTGCCATGCATGACGATGAAACATGTATGGAGGTTTCTCCAGTTTACCGTACAAAGGATGAACCATGGCTCCTGCCAGGGTCAGCATTGAAGGCTGACGAGAGGACACCAGCCAATTCTTTTGGAGGTCGAAGGTGTTGCCTACAACAAGGCCTATCCGACGCAGGACTTCTTTGTCGTTACCAAAGTCTACAGTAATGAATTTGACTAGGTTGCTCTCGAGGAAGTCCTTAAAATCCTGGCACACAACGTCAGCATGGCATATGTGGTAGACCAAGCATAAGTCATGCACGCAAACCTGGATCACGGCGGGCTTCTTCCTCTCTTCGTCCTTTAGATCCTTCTCTCGTCACACAACTATGGTGTACTCAACATCTAGCCCAGCGACCCACTCATCATCTTAGTCTTCGAACATGCGTCGCGGAAGAATGGGTGTAGATGACGTCGAGCTCATCGCCGGTGATGGTTCTAACCTTGTACTCACTGCCGATCGGGGAGATTTGGGATGCATGGATTTGGGAGGAGGGTTAGGATTAGTGGAACTGCCGTAATGTACTAATGTGAATGGACGGGACGACTAGGAGCGAACCGCCGTAGTATTAAAGGACATGCGGGGACGAGTAGGAGCGAACTGCCAGCGTGCGAATGGCAGGGTAGTGGCTTTCCATTCTCCCATGATACGGGCTTCCGAGAGCCCTTGGATCGGAGATCGAACGGTTGCATGGCGCGATTCTAGACCTATGGGTGAATATCCTATCCTCGAGGGTTATTATGCAAATTTTCAACAACTTAGAATGCGACCATTTGATCTTAGATCCAAGGGCTGCCAGCAGCCCGTATCATGGTCGCGCCTACCACGACCGTCGCGTCGCTTGCGTGGTCGCGCCCTTGGAGATTTAACATGGTGCGTTAGGCTATCTGATGTTGGCATGTCATACATAGTCATCACTTAGTCACTCATAATACAACAAGGTTGGCTATAAGGTTGGCTATTAGTGTATTTTTTACTCCTCTCTATCTCTTCCTTCGTACTCCCTCCGTCCCATAATATAAGAACGTTTTTGACACTAGCTAGTGTAGTGTCAAAAATGTTCTTATATAATGGGACACTGGGAGTACTAGTATTTATTGCATTTGCCAAGGAGTGACCTCTTCCAATGAAATGGTGTTGCTAAGTTTGCTTAATTTAATTAGCTATAGACACAAAATTGTCTTTTCACCTAGGTACACGCGCTTAGCACCGTTTCTTCCTTGGGTCACCAAACTAGTCTCTCTCTTCTTGATTAACTTGCCACATCAGACTTTATGCCTATGTAGCAAGCTTAAGCACCTGTAGGAGTAGATAAGTATAATAGTGCGCTTTACATGGCACTTTTGCATATGTGGAGGAAAGAGAGGCAAGGAAAAAGTGGAGAAGTGGGCTCTCATGCAAGAGCCAGCCTCTACTACAGGGTGGAGCATTCGGAGAGGCACCTGTATGGAGGTGGTCAGGAATCGGGAGACTCACGCCGGTCGTAGCACCACAATTAAAATAATAATGGCAAGTCAAATCACGGGGCCCCACCTATCCAGCAGTAACTCGCTGTCAAATCACACAACCCTACGTTTGTAGCATCCTACTCCCTCGTCTTCTCGCGTCTCTGTCGAATCGACTAGGCGGAATTATCCCACCATCTACCGGGTAGGAAAAGCCCCGCCCTCGACTTTTAAATATTATACAAATACTAATTTTGTATCCATGGATTGCGCCCGCGCCATGGAGCAAAGCGTCTATAAAACGGCGGTACACATGTACGGAGTATACAGCACGCTCGTCGCGTTCACGCCGCACCCCAGACGGTCGGTCGGTCTGGCACGCTGCTCTCCGAATGGAACGGGCGTCATATTACGTTCGCACGCACATATGGGACGGCAATTGAGAACCGTCCATAGGCACACTCCCCGGCCCCGCAAGTCGGCTGACTTAATAGAAGAGGGAGACGAGCAATAGTACTAGAGAAGTGTTGTACTATGTTGGTGCCTGGACGATCCCTGCAAGACACGGAAGATCAGTTCGTCCATGGATGTGATCAGACTCCAGCAGACACGCCTGGATTGGCTATCGTCTACATATCGTGCATGTTGTGTTGTACATGGTTGTAGTTGTGGTGAGAAATCTAAAAAAAGGTTTCTTGTCATCTCGCAAAATTATGTGTCATGTGCTTTGGATCACTGCGAGGGTTAAACAGCGACAACTGAGTTGGGCTAGTCATTGGGGGCACATGCACGAACAGTGACTACTCGGCTGCCATCTAGGTCAAGCTGGCTATGTTAATTAGGACATCTATCGACGGACCCCTTTTCTACGAGTTTATCTTTAATTTGAGCTTTGTTCCTTGTCTAGTTTGTCTATCGGGATTCATGTTGTTTCCTTTGGGCAGTGAGGTTATGATTTCTTGTCATGTGGCATTTTTTCGTGTTATATGTTATAATCCGGCGCTTCAGATCAAAATGACGACAACTGCGCCTCCGGGCCACGTGCATGAAGACTTCTCGATAGTCATTGACGAGGTCAAGCCGGCTCCGGTAGACAAAAGAAAACTAAGTACTACTCCACTATAAAGGCACGAGCCTCCGCGCTTGCTTGCTAGTGTTGCTCTCTTCACACTGTCTCGGCCTCTCCAGATCTAAACACAACAGCGGTGGCCACACTCTCTCTATCTCTCTGCTCACCGCTGGTCACAGATCAAGCCGGATCCTCTCCGCCGGGGAAGGTGAGAAGGTGCAACGTTCATGCGGTCGTCCTCGGCGACGACTATTACCCACTAATGGGCGTGTCCCGATCAGCCTGCCTTGCCATTCTCTCCCAAGCACCGCTGGCGAGGGAGGGCCTCCAACCCCTTCTTCCTCGCTGCTGTAGTGTGGGCAGATCCGGCCTCCCGCCGCCCACCTAGCGACATCCCGGCGACCATCAGGTATAACTTCCTTTGAAACTGGCCTTGCTCTACTTCCCGAGCTCCTGATGTCGCTGCATTTGTAATTTTTACTATTTCGCATGCCCCCTCGTAGATAGGATCGATCGGCTATTCGAAAACCACCTAATTTTTTTATGTTTAAGAGGTAAAACTAGTTCATGCACTCGAATCTAGTACTACTTGGTTCAAACAAGGAAGAAAGAGGGTGGGGGTGGGGTAGGATTTGTCACCTGAATCTAGGACTTGGTCGAAAGAGGAAATAATGGGGGCGAAAAGTAGCAGAGACTGGCTATCCAACTGGTCTTTAGGTCTAATAGGGAAATAAAGGGAAACACGGTACAGACTCAATATAAACCCGATCTATTGGTTGAAAAAGGAAAGAAAGTGGGGACTGGGGGACAAGTCAACAGAGTAAGTCCAGCACTAGATTTGCTAGCCTCACACAGTATAAGGTGGCTATACCGAACAAAAATGGGACCAACCCAGATATCATGTTCTGATGTTTGTTGCCCCGAGCCACTCTTATGTAATGCCACTAGTAAAATGTAGCAGTCGCACTGTTAAAAGTAAGGACACGTTAAACCAATGTTGTTTTCAATGTAATGCCTCTAGTAATATGAATCAATGGCACTTCTTTACATGTCCTGCTAAAATTTCCCATTAAGATAAGTTGGTTCTTTTTGTTAGAAATGCAACTGTCCTAGTCCGCCTACTCTCCTGTGCTCAAAGTAATGTCGTATTTAATGGTTGTCACAGTTAATCCTAATGCCCACCCTAATATCTAGCAATGCCACTTCTTTAGAAAATGCTACTGTCCTTGTAGGATTGCCATTCAGATAAGGAACATGCTTCTTTTCATTTGATGCATGTTTCATCACTTGTTAGTCACCCTCCTTTCCACCTTTTTTGTGCAAACAGAGATATACATTTCACGCTCGATCTTAGTTGAACTGCACAAATGATATCCAAATTATAGTTGAGCATTCCAGGAGCTTCACAACCAACCTTGATGTTGCTCAATTTTATTGCAACTAATGAAGAAGAAGCTCTGTGGGTTTTGTTTTCTAATGGAACTGGAACTGGGGCTGGAGCCCTTTTCTTAAAAAAAATTGAAGAAGAAGCTGCTAGCTCATGGGACATTGCTTCATTTTAGGTGAACTACACCAAAAGGTCCCATGAATTGAATCATCCATGTTGGTGACTGAAAGAGCCAGCTTCAGCATCCCAGTCTAAGCACCCCCGGCCTCCATCCTTGCGACGCACGGTACACCTCGTTTGCCACCTGCTCGACCCTAGTGTCACTGATAAAATGAAGTAATAATACAGTTAAAATAGAGCGAGTGGAATCTCTATCATTTCATTTCCAATTTAGATAAAGAAAGTGCTTCTCTTTGTTAAAGTATGTTTCATCAACTAGTCCCATTGTTAATGTTTGAGCGTTTCTGCAAACTGGGGTGCTTAATTTTAGTTGATATGTACAAAAATAGAGATTTGAATGTCTCAAGGCGCCTCCTTGTACTACTGTTGTACACTGATGTTCATCACTGGCAGAAGGTGTATCTGGGAGACTTGGGACGATGTCCAGTATGAGGCGTACCGTATGAGGCATCGCAGGGCCCATCTCGCCCTCGCAGCATGGCATACTATGATACTATCGCAATATTTTCTTCTATTTATTTTGTGTGTTTCATCAACTAGTGCCACTATAATGTAATCAGGCTTTTTCATTATCTGTGCAAACAGGGTTATTCAGCTGCATTTTGGTGGAACTGCACAAATGTACGTATGGAACCGGCATATATGCAGAGTGCGAGGTGTGCCAAGTAAAAATTACCGACACCAACCATGCTGCATGCATGCATTGGCATCCACCACCACCAGTGGGATGTGTGGCGCTCTCTGTGGACGGATCTTTCTCGGCAGCAAATCCTCTAACCAAATACTAGTAGCTTATATTGGCAGTTTTCTAGGGAGTACTTTTTTCTGAAAGAAGCACCAATCTATTTTTCTTTATTTGTACACTGTGTCACAACTTTGACCCAAAGGTCCAGAGCTATTTTAGGGTGATTGGCATAGTACTCGGAGACTGATTGTAAGAATGATTTTCATTAGCTGTCACACTGATTGTAAGCATGAGCAGGTGGAAGATTAGGTTAGTGCGAAGCTTACCTTAAACCCTACCGCCGCTGTTGAAATGAGGCGGGCGTTGAGGGAACCTTGGAGAACGGCGGGGAAGCGACGTCGCGCCATCCGGCCTCCTCTTGCCATGGGAGAACGAATACTCCTGTGGCTCCTGCTGGCTCTGCACCCTCACGAACAACACACCATACTTGATCGATTCGTTATCCTCTGGGTGCTCGACCTTCGACCTGTACGCCCACCACCTCCACCTGACTATCGCCTCGGGCGAATCTGTCTGCTCCATCGCCCATAGGAGATACTCGATGAACTTGGAGGACTGCGGCGTGACTACCGCCAAGGAGTACATGTACATCGCCGCCCTCATCACCGCCGTCTTGCTCTTTCGCATACATTGCCACATGTCCCACACCATCCTCGAAATCTCCCACTCATTGTCAAACCAACTAAGGATCTCCTTCAACCTGGCTAACTTTGCCTGGTCGCCGCCGGCGATCTGCCTGATTCGTTGTTGCATCCTCTCCATAGATGTCGTTCTAAGTGGTCTAGTGCTAGCTTTGGAAGATGGGAGGAGAGACGGTGGTCTTGCAATAGAGAAGAGGGAGATGAGAGGAGGTGGTTTTGGAATGGAGATGATGGAGAGGAGAGGAGGTGGTTTTGCAATGGAGAGAAGATCAGAAGAGGGAGAGGCGAAACGGTGGTTTTGGAATGGAATTGATGGATAGGAGAGGAGGTGGTTTTGGAATGGAGATGATGGAGAGGAGAGGAGGTGGTTTTGCAATGGAGAAGATCAGAAGAGGGAGAGGCGAGACGGTGGTTTTGGAATGGAGGTGATGGAGAGGAGAGGAGGTGGTTTTGCAATGGAGAAGAGGGAGAGGAGCGTGTGGCAGCGATTTAGGATTGGGCGAGAGGGCCGGCGCGCTGTGACTGGATCAAAATCAAAATCAATTTACCCTTCAATTAAGAAAGCGACCCCACATTAACTAGTCTTCCTTTTATTCTGGGTCATAATTGACCATGATTTTCGCACATAAAATATATGTTATACGTTGCAAAAATAATATAATTTGAAAGTACATTTAGAGACGAACCAAACGATACAATTTTTGGTGACATGCATTCACATTTTGCTTGTCACATACAGTACGTGGTCAAACTTTGACCCAAAATATGCAAAACAACAACAAAATACTTCCAAGACCAGCGCCACTCTTCCGCTCTTCTCCTCTTAAACCACCGCCGCTCCTCTCCTATTCCAATCTAAATCCAGCGCCGCTCCTCTCCTCTTCCATTTCAAAACCATCGCCCCTCCTCTCCTGTTCCAGTCCAAAACCAGCGTCGCTCCTCTCCCGTTCTAATCCAAAACCAGCGTTGCTCCTCTCCTCTTCCATTCAAAAACCACCGCCAGCGAGTGAAGGTTCTGTGGAGAAGTAGATCGATGGAGGAGTACAACCGATACGTGAGGATCGCAAACAGCGACCTTGTGAAGCTAGCTAGGATGTTGGAGATACAGTCTTGGTTTGACAACAAGGACCAACTAGCGGCGACGGTGACATCCATGGCTAAATATCTGTAATAGAGCGAAAAGGCGGCGATACTCCCGAAGGGAGTCGCGCCGGAGTACATAGAGCTGCTCCTCTGGGCCATGGAGCAAACAGATTCACCAAATCCAATCGTGAGGGAGCGGTGGTGGGAGTATCGATCCCAGATGGAGCATCCACCAGAGATTGAAGGATCGAGCATCTACAGGGTGCCGTTTGTGAGGGTGTCCTGCCAGAGCGAGCCGGTGGAGTCTTCGTCGACCGAACCCAACTGCAAGAGGAGAAAAGCAGTTGGCCCGACGATGCTTCCCCGCCATTGTCTCCCTCGCCGTTCACATCATCTCACAGGGCGGCTGTCTGCCGCCGAGGAATAGGAGGGGGCTTCCCCCCACCCCCCAGCCCAATAGTCGGGCCAGTTGTGGATTGTCAGGAGGAGCTTAGGGTTGTCAGTATTTGCAGGTTGTGAATTGTGTTTTGTTTTGTGTATTTTGAGAGTACTTTCAGATATGAATGTCTTTTGAATTTCAGATTTGCAGTATTGAGCATATGAAGAATTTTATGAATTCTAGAGATCTATTTTTAGCACTTAAAAATGTAGTTTCATAGGAGTATAAAAGTGCAGACGAGAAGAAACTGCAAGTTTCAGTTTCAGATAAGAAACTGCAAGTTCAGTTTTAGATAACAAACTGCAACTTTCAAAGGCAGAGCATTTATATTAACATGACCTTTTCAAACAGGGTTAACATCATGTTGGAAGTTTTATTCATGGTCGAAAATGGAACTACCAGCCAGTTAACATCATGCTGATCAACATTCATGCATAGCACATCTTCATACGATGCACAGTCAAAATGCCCACACAATGTCGAGTGTGCGAAACACAGAGAAAACGAGGGACGAAGTTTTGGCAAGTGTTGGACGTGGTTTTGGGCTGCCCCGTCTAGGCTTTCATTTTTAACATGCGCAGCCCATGACCTCGGATGGGAGGGACTGTTTGTATTTTCTTAGGGCCGTCATGTATCGACCGGCCTATGGACCTCCCATCCGAGGTTTTATTTTTGGCAGCCCAATTTATGTATTTTTTTGAAGAAAATGCAGAGGTCTGTTCTATTTTTCTATATAAGAATAGGAACGCCAGGTACAACTTATGTTTCCCTTCTAACTATATTATATATATTTAAATTATTTTATATGTTATTATATTTTTTATTGTCATCATATATTTAACAGATACTTATATATGTAAGAAAACAATATCCCACATCTTATTAACTTACAAAAATAATTTCTTAACAAATAAAATCCTGGATTGTTTTGGCACGAAAATCCTAGTGATTGTGTACAAAAGCTTGGTAAGATTTAAGGACGAATGTAATAATATCACTTATTATTTAAATAAATTATAACAAAATGCTCAGCCCTTTTTTATTTTTTGATAACATTGCTGGCCCAACCCAACATTATAATTAGAATCAGCCAAGCAAAATCGTGTATCTAGATAAAGTGCAAATGGCCTATAATTTTTTAGGAAATAAAATAAATGGGCCGCATGGACGCTACATTAATTCTTCACCCAGCCCAGCTAATGGTTGTAATTCAAAAAAAAATATCAAATTGACTATAAATTCTGAAAAGATGGGTTGAATATGTGCCACATTTTTGGAGGCTGAAATGTGGGCCAATAGGTCGAAGCCAACGCAAGTCGTTGTCAATTTAGTCAACAAATGATTCTGACATGTTAGCCGTTGGGTTTACATCCAATGACCGGCATCCATCTTCAATCTCTCGTCTTCTTCCTCCAGCGCTGCCGGGACCACCTCCCGCCTCCTGCTGCTAGCAGCTCTGCTTAGCACGCTTCTCTATGAAGCGCTACTCCACCATTGGCCAGGCCATCCCTCCACCCCTCCACACCTCCTGTTCTTCTCCACTGACTGCCGAACCACACCGCACTAGAACCAGTTAACCCTCGTACACCTCTTTGTCTGCGACTCTACTCCCGCGTCTTCCCATCTCCGGCTCGTTGTTGTCCGGGGCCTCGGCGTCGTCCACCACCTTGGATGCGATCAACATGGTGTGGTCAACGTGGTCAACGAACGACACCACCGGAAGTAGACTGTGTGTGGAGAGGCTGACAGCTGGGTCCACGGCCGAACACAAGGAAATGCCTCCTTATACGCGCAAAATAATGATTCCTCCACCTGACATCAGGGACCCATCAGAAGGGCCTCTGTATTTCGCGAAAAAATGTGCCCCCCGCTGACTTGTCGGACCCACCAGCTATCTTTGCACTCAAGGAAGTGTGTCCTTATTACGCACAAAAAAATGAATACTCCCCCTGCCAGCTGGAACCCAACATACTGGGAGTCTGACTTGTGGGCCTACCAAGTTGATGGGGACGGAGGGCTTTGTCAACTTAGTCAATATGAACGATTCTAGCTCCTGTTACCGTATGATGTTCATCCAACGGTTGTAGTGCTTCTTCAACCTCTGGTCTTCTTGCTCCAGCTGCCCAAACCAGCGTCGGTTGTGCCGTGTGCTCCTGCCTCTAGTGGCCGGCTGTGATGCCGCGGAGGCCTCACCGCCCCCTACTACTCCCATTGTTGGCCAGGCCATCCCTCTACTCACCCACACCCCCTATTATTCTGCGGCGACAGCAGCCTCACACCGCAGCCGAACCAGTGAACCCTCGTACTCCTCTTCGCGTGGGCATCCACTGCTGCGTCTTCCCCAGCTCCGAGTTGTCCCCTTCCTAGGCCTTGCCGTCGTCCACCGCCGTGGTGCTCTCAGCGCGGCGTGGTCAACATGGTCAAGGAACAACTTCCATCGGACGTGGACTGTACGTGGAGAGGCTGACAGCTGGGTCCACGGCCGCAGCAAGGAAGTGCCTTCTTATTACGAGGAAAATAATGATTCCTCCAACTGACAGCGGGAACCCACCAAACGGGACACCGTATTTTGCGAAAAAAAGTTTCCCCCTGACTGCTGGGACCCACCAGCTACATCTTCGCACGCAAGGAAGTGCGTCCGGGCAAAAAAAACGATTCGCCCCCCTGACTGTTGGGACCCACCAGCTACATCTTCGCACGCAAGGAAGTGCGTCCGGGCAAAAAAACGATTCGCCCCCCTGACTGCTGGGACCCACCAGCTACATCTTTGCAGGCAAGGAAGTTCTTGACAGTCAGGACCCACCTGGTCGAAGCGTACGTAGCATTGTCATTCTGGTCGCGAACATGTACGTACATACTGGTCGATATAGAGGCGCGCACGTGTCGTAGTAGAAGCGTGCACGTGTCATAGTAGAGGCGCGCACGTAGCATGTACACGTATGTACAACGGCGAGGGTGCAAGAAAGAAAATACGGCCACATACGTACATACGGGCAGGGTCTCGAATGCCTACTCGCGCATACATACATGGCTGGGTCGGAACGGAGAAACAGAGTCGTCGTCGTGTTCATGGGGAGGCAACGAAATGCGTCGTGTTCATGGGGAGGCAACGGAATGCTCGTGTTCATCGGGAGGCAACGGAACGCGTGGGAGCCAACCGGCTTGGACGGAACAGGCGATGGAAACGAGGCCTGGCGTACCGCAGAACGGAGGAAACGACCTTGTGTTCGACCGGCCACGTTCGACACAGGGTCCTGTTGATCGGGACGGGTTTGGTGTACCGCAAAACAGAGGAAACGGACCTCCTACATTCGAAACGGGGGTCCTGTTGATCGGGAGGGGTGTGGCGTACCGCAAAACGGACGAAACGGACCTCCTACAGTCGAAATGGGGGTCTTGTTGATCGGGAGGGGTGTGGCGTACCGCAGAACGGACGAAACGGACTTGTGTTGGAGTGCTACGGTCGAAACGGGGGTCCTATTCATCGGGAGGGGTGTGGCGTACCGCAAAACGGGACTCCACGGGATATTGTTCATCTCCACTGTCGACCTCCTCCAGCCTCCACGGGCTACCATCGACCTCCTCCAGCCTCCACGGGCTCCTGTTCATCCAGCCTCCACCGCGCACTACTCCACCGACTACTGTTCAACCACCCCTCCACGGGCACCCCTCCACCGTCTGCTGTTCATCCAGCCCTCCAACACACCATGGGGGTCCTGCTCAACCACCCCTCCACGGCCACCCCTCCACCGTCTACTGTTCTTCCAGCCCTCCACACCACGGGGTCCTGTTCATCCAGAG
>NC_041385.1:523258597-523271722 GCF_002162155.2 Triticum dicoccoides
CTGTTCATCCAATCGATCGACTTCAGTTAGCAGCAGTAGCGAAGGAATCGCTCCATCGGGTTCAGTTAACAGCCATCGATCGATCAGTCGGGTTCAGTAACGCGTAGCCTGCAGTGCAATCGCTCGAGTTCAGTTAGAGCCCAACGCCTTGCTCGGGTTCAGTTAGAGCCAACGCCTCGCACACGCGCGCGTACGTGTAAGAGAGAAACGCGCATTGCTCGGCCCCCGACCTCCCACCGTAACCGGCACCTCCCCGAAATTTTCCTCCCCCTCACTTCTACCATGGTTTTTTCCGTCATGGACGGCCCAAAGAATGTCATGCAGCTGCGTCCCCGGCCCGCCCAGGACGAAAAGCCCATGTTCTGTCATGATTTTTTGTCATAGAAGTAGGAGCCCACCACATCTATGATGATACCGGGTTTTGTCACAATTATCGTCATAGAAGTGTCATATGTATGATAAAAAAAATTCGTTCGGCCCAAAATGTCACGGATGTGTCTTTTTATGTAGTGTAGCATCAACTACAAGATGTAATCAACACTACTAGTCACCCATAGGTACCAATCTGAGGTTTTGATACAAAGAGTGAACACAAGAGATGAACTAGGGTTTGAGATGAGATGGTGCTAGTGAAGACGTTGATGAAGATTGATCCTCCCATGATGAGAGGGTTGTTAGTGTTGGCGATGGCTTCGATTTCCCCCTCCCGGAGGGAAGTATCCCCGGCGGAATCGCTCTTCCCGAAGAGAGAAAGTGCTCCTGCCCAAGTTCCGCCTTGAGACGGCGTCACTCCGTCCCTAAAGGCCCCTCCTTATTTTTTTCTAGGTAAAATGGGCTTATATACAAGAAGATGGGCACCGGAGGATCGCCAAGGGCCCCACTAGCCACGAGGGCGCGCCAGGGGGTAGGTGCGCCCTGGTGCCGAGTGGGCACCTGGATGGCCCCCTCTAGTATTTCTTTTCTCCAATTTTTATATATTCCAAAATAAATCTCCATAAATTTTAGCTCGTTTGGAGATGTGCAGAATAGGTATCTCCGACGTAGCTTTTTCAGGTCCAGAATTCCAGCTGCCGGCAATCTCCCTCTTCATGTAAACCTCGCATATTAAGAGAGAAAAGGCATTATAATTGCTCCACAAAGTGTTATAATGATTAAAAACACTCTAAATAATAGTAGGAAAACATGATGCAAAATGTACGTATCAACTCCACCAAGCTTAGACCTCACTTTCCCTCAAGCGAAAACCGATATCGGTAATCATGTCCACATGTTGAGAGAGAGAGAGGTGTCGATAAAAAAAATATGCACATTGTAGCATCATGAACATTATTATAACAACAATATTCATTATCATAAAACTTCTCGTGGGCAAGTAACAATTCATCACAACATCAAAGTATAATGAATAAACTTTTTTGAAAACTAACAAACTATGTTCTCAGTCAACAATGCAATTGCAAGTCATCATCTTTTTAGGAAGGTCTCATGTCGGAGCTTTTTATTTAGCAAGTCCACATACCGAACCATCATCTAGTCTTCTATGATTGCTAACACTCGCACCATATATATGGAGCAAAAAGTGTCAGCCAAACACATAGAAAGATAGGGGCATATAACTTCGCCTCCCAACGTATTCACCTTAAGGGTGATGTCAACAATAATAATTCATGATCATTCATATCCAACTGCATATATGTGCCTAGATCTTTCTCCATCAAATGATGCTTGCAAAAGAGAAAATAAAAAGGAATAGAGGAGAGCACTATTGACTCTTTCATAAAAAGTAAATACATAAAAGTAAAGGATAGGCCCTTCACAGTGGGAAGCAGAGGTTATCATGCGCTTTTTATTTTTGGATGCAAAATCTCTTAATGCAAAGGAACATCGTGTTATATTGCCCCTTGTGATAGCAACATTTCTTATGCAGTCTGTCGCTTTTTTTACCATCACAAGTTTGTACAACGCTTATTTTCCCTTACACTAAAAGATAATATATATTTAGAAGCAATTTTATTGCCTTATGCACCGATGACAACTTACTTGAAGGATCTTATTCAATCCATAGGTAGGTATTGTGGATTCTTATAACATGAAACTGGGTCTAAGGTTTTTGGATGCACAAGTAGTATCTCTACTTTCTCTGGATTTTTTTGGCTAGCATAGATGTTGGGCAAGCACCACATGTTAGAGGACCTATGACAATATAACTTCTATGTGAATATGAACAAACATAAATCATTACGTTGTCTTCCTTGTCCAACATCAACGATTTGGCATAAAATATTTAATGGGGGCTCACAATTATAAAAGATGTCCAAGATAATATATTTGCATGTGAATCTTCTCTTCCCTTATTATTTTTTCATGAATCGCATCATTGACCAATGCTATGTTTGTCCACTTTCAATAAATTTTACCACTTACGCTTTTCCTTATGTAATGTCATTACTTTCCATAAGATTAGCATATGATCTTTTTCATTATTTTCTTTGCTAGGATTGAAGCATAAAAGTAAAGAAGCAAAAAAACTCAAACTACACTTTATTATATAACTCTCAACTCGATTACATAGATAGATAGATCATGAAACTAGCACTCGAAAATAGATCATACTAATTTTTTATTCAAATAAATCACAAAATAACTAAGGATCAAACTAAAAATAGGTAAAGATAATAAAAGCGATGGTGATACGATACCGGGCCACCTCCACCAGGCTTGGAAAAAGCCAAGGGGAGTGTCCATACCTGTGTACTCAAGTTTCCTTCTTGGGTGATGGTGGTTAAGTAGTAGTCTTTTTCTCCAGCTTATGTTTGAGGATGAAATTTTCCTCCCTCAAATCATTAACTTCTTGCTCAAGCTTCAATCCCCTTGCACATAATGCCTCTTTTCTTTCTTGCTCAAGCTTCAATACCCTTTTACATAGTGCCTCTTTGCTTACGTTTGAGGATAAATTGGGGCTTAGATCCGTTTACTTTGTTTGGAAGACTTGACTTCTTGAATTCCATGTGCATCTCTCCAGGTTGAGGTAGAGGAACTTCATCTTCTTTTGAGCTGGCATCCTCTATTCCCTTCAGATCAATATCTACTTCTTACTCCATGGACCAACCATAAGGATCCACATCTCCATAGATCTTTGGGTTTGCGATATAGTGAGAAACATAACTCTCTCCATCTAAGTCTTGGGACGACATGCTTTCAGATCTGTCAGAAAAACTGCACGAAACAAGAACAGAAGATATTTCCATGATACGGTGTTCAAAACATCTGGGAGTATATATAAAGAATTTTTATCTTGCGAAACAAGTATTCCATAAGAAAACAGAGTCGGGAAGGCTCATGAGGGGCCCAATACCAACTAGGGCGCGCTAGGGGCAACCATGCCCTGGTACCTAGTGGGAACCTGGGTGGCCCTCTCTGTTGTTTCTTATTTTTGTATTTTTCTAATATTCCAAAACTGATAGAAAAAAATTTTATGGGATTTTTTCAGTCGATTTACTTACCGTATCACATACCTCTTACTTTTTAGGATTCTGGAGTGTTCTGGAGGGTCTCTTTTACGTATTCCTCCGGTGTTAGTTTGAATGATGTTAGTTTCAACATTACTAGGTGTACCTGAGATATAATGCTTAATTCTTTGTCCATTGACCACCTTCGAACTAGTGCCTTGAATGTTACTAATCTTTATAGCTCTAGAACGATAAACTTCTTCAATGATATATGGTCCTTCCCATTTGGAGAGAAGTTTTCCTGCAAAATATCTAAAACGAGAATTGTACAATAGAACATACTCATCCACTTTAAATTCCCATTTTGGATTATTTTATCATGCCATCTTTTAACTTTTTCTTTAAACAATTTGGCATTTTCATCAGCTTGGGTTCTCCATTCATCCAACGAGCTAATATCAAATAACCTCTTTTCTCCTGCAAGTTTTAAATCATAGTTGAGTTCTTTTATTGCCCAATATGCTTTGTGTTCTGACTCAAGAGGTAAATGACATGCTTTTCCATAAAACATTTTGTATGGAGATATACCCATAGGATTTTTATATGCAGTTCTATGGGCCCATAATACATCATCTAATTTCTTAAACCAATTCTTACAAGACCTATTGGTAGTCTTTTGCAAAATTAGTTTTATTTCTCTATTGCTAAGTTCAACTTGACCACTAGATTGAGGGTGATAAGGAGATGTAATTCTATGGTTAACATCATATTTAGCAAGCAGTTTACGGAATGCACCATGAATAAGGTGTGAATGTCTGTGTCAAAACCGGCGGATCACGGGTAGGGGGTCCCGATCTGTGCGTCTTAGGCTGATGGTAACAGGAAGCAAGGGACACAGTGTTGACCCAGGTTCGGGCCCTCTCGATGTAGGTAAAACCCTACTTCCTGCTTGATTAATATTGAAGATATGAGTAGTACAAGAGTAGATCTACCACGAGATCGTAGAGGCTAAACCCTAAGAGCTAGCCTATGATGGTATGATTGTAATTGTGATTGGCCTTCTAATGACCAACCCCTCTGGTTTATATACACACCGGAGAGGGCTAGGGTTTACATGGAGTTGGTTACAAGGAAGGAAATACAATATGCGGATCGCCAAACTTGTCTTCCACGCAAAGGAGAGTCCCATCCGGACACGAGCCGGAGTCTTGAGTCTTGTATCTTCACACTTCAATAGTTCGGACGGTGTGTATAGTCCGGCTGTCCGGATACCCCCTAATCCAGGACTCCCTCAGTAGCCCCTGAACCAGGCTTCAATGATGGTGAGTCCGATGCGCAGTCTTGCCTTCGGCATTGCACGGCGGGTTCCATCTCCGAATACTCCAATGTACCTATTACGATGAACAGTGTCCCACATCTCATCAATGTTCTACTCCTTGGCTTCAGTGCCTCAATAATGACCATTTCCACGTGTCGAGGGAATGCGAGGAGTCGAGGCATTTTTGCATTTGCCACCCCCTATCCTTCGGGCTAACCATCTATTTGAAGAGACGGGGATTCCCAGATCCAAACCTTACTCTTCCCCCTCGAGCAAGCATCCAACAGAGCACCCGAAAAAACCATTCCAACATGGCCGGTCATCGCAGCTCTTTTGCTCGCTCCCCTTGCCCCAAGCCTGGGGGCTGGGGAGAGTGTTCAGTTTCTCATAGCCATTTGATAAAGTTACAAACCCTAGGGCTTCTCCCACCAGCGTTCATGGTCCCTGTCCGAGACAAAATAGCCACCTATAACGGTGGAGAACAAGCGGAGAGATCCCCCAATCCATCTCCAGAGGAGCGAATATGCCTCATTCTGCATCTGTTAAGGGGCGTCGGTTTCCTATTCATCCATTCCTTCGTGGGCTCCTGTAGTTCTACGGCCTCCAGTTGCACAACTTCACCCCAGCCTCCGTACTACATATAGAAGGGTACGTCGCCCTTTGTGAGCTATTTTTAGGCTGCGAGGCTCATTTCGGTTTGTGGAAGAAGCTATTCTGCCTTGTCCCCCGCAACCAGGGAGAGTCCCTATGTCAAGTGAGCGGGGCCAAAGTATGGTGTATCGCCGAGACTGGATACCTATCCGGCACTCCCAAGAAGGCACCAGCGAACTAGGCTTCAGATTGGTTTTATATTGACGACGCCCCCCTTCCGAATCTAGTCCGGACAGGACTCCCAAGTTCAGTAATGTCCCACCGAGGGCACGTCTAAGCTGGCGCCCCCGAGGCCCCCAAGAAGAGGATACCAGGGAAATACATTTCCTGATGAGAATTTCAACGGGGAAGACAATGCCACCCGTTGTGGCCGTAAGGGTCCGGACTCCGCCACTGCTCTGGCAAGGATACTGTCCGATTTATACAAATGAGAAGAGGAAGACTTCCTTCATATCAAACCGCGGGATGGGTTCTCCATGTATAATCCCCCAAACTGGGTAAGTCGTCATTTATTTTCTCGCTTCACTTATTGTGGCGTTCTTTGCTAAGGTTACCTGCCCCGATATTTCCGAGCAGGAACTGAGGAGGGCCGTAGAAGGAATCTCCAGCCCTTCCCCGCAGCCAGAGGACCCAAAAAGGGCCCTGGATCTAGGACTCAAAGAAGACCCGGATGCGGCCTTGGAGCTTGTCGATGGGATATTTTATCGGGGGAGCCGCGACGGCGCCTCCGTTGCTATTACTACTGATTATCCCGGACTGATACCTTCGTCGCGTGTAAGCCAAGCTGAAGACTCGATCCTCCGAAGAGGACTATTTCCTGATGTCACGCCTTATCCCTGAAGCGTCGTGTTTTTGCAGAGGCGACGTTCGGAGCAAAGGGCCGAGCCCCTAGGGATCCGTCAGCCACAGGCGTCCGGATTTGGTAGGCTCAAGAGGAAGGCGGTTAGGGGCGACATGCCTCTATAGAGGTAAGGAAACAACCTGTCATGTAATTATTGTTATTTGAAGTATAACAGCGCCCTTTACATCCTGGCAGGAAAAGGAGTATCCGGACTATATCTGGGGATCCTGCCAACCGCGCCTCCACCAGTCGGACTCTAGAACCAACTTCGAGAGAGGAGGCGGACGTAGGGCCGATGCCGTATAGTCCTCCAACAGAGTACGCACATATGCTCTCTGCCACGAATTCCAAAGTAGAGAGTGCCATGAATCACCGGCGTCGACGGGCCGTGCTTCGCAACAACATCTTTTCCGAAGAGGCATTTAATGCTTTCATTTCGGGAGATGCATACATCCGGGCTGCTCAAGGCGGGCTTGCCCGGGCGACGGACCAGTATACCAAAGATATACGGGTAAGAAAGTTTGATAAGTATGTATAGCAATAGCCCCTGAGACTTGAAACGGTTGGAAAAAACAGTTTTAAGGATCAATTTATGCGCAGATTCTTGTAGATAAGAATGAGAAATTGTCTCGGGAGCTAGAGGAGTGCAAGACCCAACTGAGGGCACGGTTGCCAAGCTAGAGGAATCCCAGAAGGCCTCATTTGGTAACATTTATCTCGATTGTACGAAAATGTACCAGTTAGCAACTGGCTGGTATGACGATGTTTAAGAGAAAATTCTGTAGATAACCCCGGAGTAAATCTGGAGGGTGGGAGAGATGACGAGTCACATCTCCAGAGGCAACTAAAGGCGGTGGCGTTGGATGAAAAATGAGCGGTGGCGTTGCCTCTGGATGAACAGGAACCCGTGGTGTGGAGGGATGGATGAACAGTACACGATGGAGGGGTGGCCGTGGAGGGGTGGTTGAACAGGACCCTGTGGTGTGGAGGGCTGGATGAACAGTAGACGGTGGAGGGCTGGATTAATAGTATACGGTGGAGGGGTGGTTGAACAGTAGCCAGTGGAGTAGCGCGCGGTGGAGGCTGGATGAACAGGAGCCCATGCAGGCTGGAGGAGGTCGACGGTAGCCCATGGAGGCTGGAGGAGGTCGACGGTGGAGATGAACAGTATCCCGTGGAGTCCCGTTTTGCGGTACGCCACACCCCTCCCGATGAACAGGACCCCCGTTTCGACCGTAGGAGATCCGTTTCATCCGTTTTGCGATACGCCACACCCCTCCCGATGAACAGGACCCCCATTTCGGCCGTAGGAGGTCCGTTTCATCCGTTTTGCGGTACGCCACACCCCTCCCGATCAACAGGACCCCCGTTTCGACCGTAGGAGGTCCGTTTCCTCCGTTTTGCGGTACGCCACACCCCTCCCGATCAACAGGACCCCGTTCTGAATGTAGGAGCTTCGTTGCCTCCGTTGTGCGGTACACCAGGCCTCGTTTCCATCGCCTATTCCGTCCAAGCCCTCCCGATGAACACGACCACGCATTTCGTTCCGACCCAGCCAGTTGGCTCCCCATGAACATGACGACAATGTTGTTTCTCCGTTCCGACCCAGCCATGTACGTATGCGCGAGTAGCCATTCGAGACCCTGCCCATATGTACGCACGTGGCCGTATTTTCTTTCTTGCACCCTCGCCGTTGTACGTACGTGTACATGGTACGTGCGCGCCTCTACTACGACACGTGCGCGCCTCTACAACGACCAGTATGTACGTACACGTTCGCGACCAGAATGACAACCCTACATACGCTTCAACCAGGTGGGTCCCAACTGTCAGGCACTTCCTTGCCTGCGAAGATGTAGCTGGTGGATCCCAGCAGTCAGGGGGGCGAATCGTTTTTTTTTCGGACGCACTTCCTTGCGTGCGAAGATGTAGCTGGTGGGTCCCAGCAATCAGGGGGAAACGTTTTTTTCGCAAAATACTTTGGCCTGTCCAGTGGGTCCCCGCTGTCAGGTGGAGGAATAATTATTTTGCACGTAATAAGGAGGCACTTCCTTGCCACGGCCGTCGACCCAGCTGTCAGCCTCTCCACGTACAGTCCACGTCCGATGGAAGCCATTCCTTGACCACGTTGACCACGTCGCGCCGAGAGCATCAGGGCGGTGGACGATGGCGAGGCCTAGGAAGGGGATGACGCGGAACCGGGGAAGACGCGGCAGTGGATGCCCACGCGTAGAGGAGTACGAGGGTTCACTGGTTCGCTGTGGTGTGAGGCTATTGTCGCTGCAGAATAACAGGGGGTGTGGGTGAGTAGAGGGATGGCCTGGCCAGCGATAGGAGTAGTAGGGGGCGGTGAGGCCTCCGCCGCATCGCAGTCGGCCACGGGAGGCAGGAGCACGAGGCACGACCGGCGCTGGTTTTGGGCGGCTAGAGCAAGAAGACCAGAGGTTGAAGAAGCACTACGGCCGTTGGATGGACATCGTACGGTCACGGGAGCTAGAATCGTGCATATTGACTAAGTTGACAAAGCCCTCCGTCCCCGTCAACTTAGTAGGCCCACAAGTCAGCCTGCCACTATACTGGGTCCCAGCTAACAGGGGGAGTATTCATTAGTTTGTGCGTAATAAGGAGGCACTTCCTTGCGTGCGAAGATATAGCTGGTGGGTCCGAGCTGTCAGCGGCGGTAACGTTTTTTTCGCGAAATACAGAGGCCCTTTCGGTGGGTCCCTGATGTCAGGTGGAGGAATCATTATTTTGCGCGTAACAAGGAGGCATTTCCTTGCGTGCGGCCTTGGACCCAGCTGTCGGCCTCTCCACGTACAGTCCACTTCAGATGCATGTCGGCCGTTGACCACATTGACCAGGCCGCGCCGAGAGCACCAGGGCAGTGGACGACGGCGAGGCCTAGGAAGGGAACGACACGGAGGCAGGGAAGACTCGGCAGTTGTTTCCCACGCGGAGGGGAGTACGACTGTACGAGGGTTTACTGGTTCGTCTACCATCGCCGGAGAATAACAGAAGGTGTGGGTGAGTAGAGGGATGGCTAGGCCAGCGATGGGAGTACGGTGGGGCGGTGAGGCCTGCGCAGCAGCATAGCCGGCCGCGGGGAGGAGGGAGCAGGCAGTCCCGCCGGCGCTTGTTTGAGCGGCTGGAGCAGGAAGAGCAGAGATTGAAGAAGCACGACGGCCGTTGGATGGACATCCAACAGTCACTGCTTGTGCGTCAACCTTTTTCTAGGAAAGCCTCAAATTTGTGGAAAACAGCATACAACCCATCTGCCATTATTTCTAATAATTTACAGCCCATTTGCTAATTCTTAAGGTTTTTTTGTAGCTCATATTCTTTTTGTTAACATTACAGCCCATATTGTGGCCACGGTTAAAAAATTATACGAAATTTTGTATATTTCGGTGCGGTCCGAATTGATTTTAATGCCGAAATTTCGACTCACATTCAAACTAATTTTAAAAATAAATGTATATCAATATAAAATCCAACAAATTCTCCACGCATAAAAATTAATGTCATTTAAAATATCGAAATGAAAAAAAGATATTTGAAACTAATTGTCGGTTTGATGTGTTTTAAAAATGTACAACCCATTTCTCATTACTGATAGGCCATTTTCTCGGCCAGCCGAATGAAGCTCTCCTCGTCTTGAAAGATTTCCAGCCCAACAGGCCTGACAAAGCGACTTACTTGGCAAATCACAAAAAAACTGGGCTGTGGCCTTGGACCCAGCTGTCAGCCTCTCCATGTACAGTACTCTTCCAATGGAAGTCGGTCGTTGGCCACATTGACCACGCCGCGCCGAGAGCTCCATGGCGGTGGACGACAGCGAGGCCTAGGAAGGGGACGACGCGGAGCCGGGGAAGACGCGGAAGTGGATGCCCACGCGGAGAGGAGCACGAGGGTTCACTGGTTCGGCGGCGGTGTGAGGCTACCATCACCGCAGAATAACAGGGGGAGTGGGTGAGTGGAGGGATGGCCTGGCCAGCGGTGGGAGTAGTATGGGGACGGTGAGGCCTCCGCGGCACCACAGACGGCCACGGGAGGCAGGAGCATGCGGCACGATCGGCGCTGCTTTGGGCGGCCAGGGCAAGAAGACCAGAGGTTGAAGAAGCACTACGGCCATTGGATGGACATCATTGACCAAGCCACGCTGAGAGCACCACGATGGTGGACGGCGGCAAGGCCTACGAAGGGAACGACACGGAGCTGGGGAAGACACGATAGTGGCTGCCCACACGGTGGAGAGTACGAGGGTTGACTGGTTCGGCTGCCGTCGCCGAAAAATAACAGGAGGTGTGGGTGAGTAGAGGGATAGACAGGCTAGGGATGCGAGTATGATGGGTCCGTGAGGCCTGCCCGGCAGCACTGCCGGCCACGGGAGGCGGGAGCAGGCGGTTCCGACGGTGCTGGTTTGGGCGGCTGGGGTAGGAAGATCAGACACTGAAGAAGCATGATTGCCGTTAGATTGACATCTAACGGTCTGACGCTGGTAGAGTCGATTGTTGACTAAGTTTCTTTTTTGCGAAACCTTGTGTACGCATGAATTTGGTAGGCCCGCAAGTCAGCCTCCAAATCTGTGGCACAAAACATAAAGCCCATTTGCTATTTTTTATAATTTGCAGCCCATTTGCTAATTCTTAAGTAATTTATTACAACCCATTTTCTGCCCAGGACCATGGTCAAAAAGTTCAACCTTATTTTGCATATTTCGGTGGAGTCCGAACTGTTGCAATCCTGAAATGATAAACATTTTTTAAGAACTTATTGATTTGCCAAAAAATCATTTTGATTTTGTGAGCAAATAAGATGTGGGATAATTGAGTTGGTTTAAGGGAAAACCAGTTTTAAAAAATTCAGCGTTGGGTAGGAAAAAACAACAAAAAAAGGATGTAAATATGAAAAGGGAATTTCATGTGTTTTCAATATAATGATACGTGTATATGAACTAGTAAAACTATAGGTAGAGATTAGAAAACGGATGTAGGACATGCGTTTCAAGAGGAAAATAGAACTGGGTTGTGTGTTTGATTCAGTAAAAAAACTACCTGCGGATGTTGTAAGGCAAAATATAACTAACACTGGCGGGCCAGAGGCCAGTAGATACTTGCTGGATCTTTGTGCCCCGTTGTTGTCATGCGCTGGGCCTGTTAAAAATAAAACTAACCCTGGGTAGTCTGCAGCCCAGTTGAAACTTGCTCGACCTGAAAAAACAATATACGTGCTCAATAAACGAGAGAATTCTGCAAGTATAGACTGATAACTGGGATGCAGTATGGATGTTGTTTTTTATCGTGATAATAAGTGCATGCACTTGTTTCGAAAAAATTGGAGAACTGGGAATTCGAATAGCGGGTGCTTATGCTACCCATCAAATAAAAATCAGGTGCCTGAAAATTCGTTTCGAAACAAATGATTCAACTTTATATCCACGCCGACCCTCGGCATGATGGTTGGAAGCAAATGCAAGTTCATACCAAAAGATCGTTAACAAAAATACCAACTTGCGGACGACAAGGTAGTACAACTACCAATACCTAACTAACTTATAATATTTTTACTCCTGGCCCTAGTGTTCGTCTGGTAGAAAATCTTGCAGAGGACCAGTTCCCGCTCCTTCTCTTGCTCCAGGTCCCTGAGGTGGTACTGGTGCATCACCCAGTTGGTCCTCTACTGGTCAAAGTTCTTGTTGGTGTGCAGCACCAGAACCTTTTTTGCTGCCCGTCTGCCGGCCGTTCACCATCACCGGCAAGGTATAGCCGGTCTTGTGCCACATCGCGTGCATGCCGCACTCCGACTGTATCTTGCGACGCGTCCTCGTGCCCCTTTTGAACACCCTGGAATTGCACTAGAAGAATTGCTTCCTTAGGCCACTCAGTGTGATACCTGCAGTATTGTGGAATACAGGTTTTAGTGTACGTAGTTAGCATTTTCATAACATCTTTGGCATGTTGCAGTCACTTGTTTCACCTTTTATTAACTGTCAAATTGTAATTGCTTCACCAGGTCTGCGTCTAAAAAGAAAAAATAGAGCTATAAACAAAGGAATTTGTTTGTGCAAGTAGACGGTCGATCGGTGTCTTACCTGGAAGTTTCTCAGGTTGGGTGTAGCATATGTTGTGCTCGATGTCGATGGTTGGTATGAACAAATCGATGAGAGACTGAAATCTCGCGCTGTTAGCACTCACTTTGGCCTCAAGTTGCTCGATCAGCTCCTGATCTGTGGGATTGAACTTGACGCCAGCTGGCAGCACCGGCCAATCCTTCTTCGACTTGCATCGGTAATCTAGTTATATGGTACTCAAAGTATGATCAATCGACTATTTTAAGTGAATGATGAAAGATTTCGACAGATAAGTGGTACTCCAAATCTGAAGTCCAGAATACCCGAACACGTCGTCGGGATTCTTGTGTCACCTCACACGCAGCGTGTTGTCACATCAATTCAATGTGTGGACATGATGAATAATTTGACCGACGTATACTAGTACTGCTACTGTACTACTTACTTGTCGTATTTAGTGTCACAATTTATACATAGGTTTAACTAACAAGTACGCACTTGAAGCCTAACTGATATATATATATATATATATATATATATATATATATATATATATATATATATATATATATATATATGGCTTTTGCACAGCATCTCCATCATCATTATTAGTACATCCTACGCAGGTGAGTTAGGATGCACTTGATCCCAGGAAGGTATCTATCCTTCAAACCAGAGGAGTGCTTCAAACTAACAACAGTACATAATATCCAACAAAAGAGGGTCGTGCTATAGCAGCAGAATACATGGCTCAGTCTAGATATCAGCACGAATCAAGTTGTGCATATTTGCTGTT
>NC_041385.1:523271848-523272156 GCF_002162155.2 Triticum dicoccoides
TGTGGACATGATGAATAATTTGACCGACGTATACTAGTACTGCTACTATACTACTTATTAGTCATATTTAGTGTCACAATTTATACATAGGTTTAACTAACAAGTACGCACTTGAAGCCTAACTGATATATATATATATATATATATATATATATATATATATATATATATATATATATATATATATATATATCATCATTATCAGTACATCCTACGCAGGTGAGTTAGGATGCACTTGATCCCAGGAAGGTATCTATCCTTCAAACCAGAGGAGTGCTTTAAAATAACAAAAGTACATAATATCCAAC
>NC_041385.1:523272278-523287413 GCF_002162155.2 Triticum dicoccoides
ACATGGCTCAGTCTAGATATCAGCACGAATCAAGTTGTGCATATTTGCTGTTGGCATGAAACACATCGCCGCATGTCGGGTTTGCAAAAGCCATCCATTGCATGGAAGCTTGATGCCTTTCACACACTGAAGATTACCTGGCAACAAGCTGTGTCGACGAATCTCTGGATATGGTGATTCATGAAACCCATGGTATGATGTGTAAACACAGCCCCCCCCCCCCTCGCGAATGGAAGTTGCATAGCACAGTAATCATCGCTGGTGATATGATCGATGATTGGTTGGATGATCGGATAATTGAGCCCGGGGAACAAGGAGTGGTTGCCGAGGCGGTAAACCCGCCTCCAGTTGAATACGCCTGGCCCAACGGAGCTGGGATCTTTCTCGAACACGAAGCAGCCATAGCCATCAATGTCACGAACGCCCCATGCATTGTACTGCATGTGGTTTGATGTAATGGTTTGGTCAATTTGGTACGTGCGAATGCGCATCAAATGACTGCCGTCAGCTGAACGAGCGATAAACCACCACCCATCGGCTGGTATGATTCCAGGTCCTGGAATCATGAAGGCCAGCGCATTTGCGTCTTCTGCAACAATTAAAATTGGAGACCAAAAGGACAAAAATAAACAATCATGTTCAGAGTATGTGTGGAATTAAGATTATTATAACAGTGACACATATCATAGACAGAGAATTGCAATGTCGTGGTCATAATCATACCCCAAGTTAAAAAAATAAGCCAATGGCTTTCATATTCTAGCAACATGTCATGGTTCAAACATCATGTAACAATGAGAGGAAAATAGCTATGACAGCGCCTACTCATATTCTACCATAGCACTTACTACTACTGTTCTCATATCAACTCTAAGCAAGAACATGCGTTGTTATAAAAATCTTGTAAACGACAGTAACATATAGCAATCATGATGTTATGCTCATAATATGTATTCCAACAATCATTAGATGCCAATTGTTCTCATATCAACTCTAACAATAACATGTGTGGTCATAAAAATCTAGGAAATGAGAGGAACACATAGCAATGATGTTGGTATAGACATGCTATGCATTCTAAATTTGTAACAAATGAACAGGCAGTCGTATTCATATGGTAAAGATGAGATGAGATAGAACAATTACACGATGATAGATTCCACCAGTAAGGCAGCCAATCTGTGCGTCGACTGCGTAAACAATGCCATCATGCACTATAGCATCAGACAGAAATGTTGCCTCAACAGGATTGATGATGAGCCATAACCATGTATGGCGACCGGATTCCAGATAGACTAATCCCATGTTGAACAAGGCAATGAGCTTGTAATACATGTAGTCTTCTGATGGTGTGGGCACTTCGCAGATTACAACCTTCTGCAAACAAAGGTCGATCCAAAAGCTTGACGTGTCTCGTGCATAGTAGGCAGGAGTGTCCGGCGGGCCGCGAGGCTCGATGTCGGCGGTATCCAACGATGGAAGGGTGATCTCTCGCTGGGTGTAGATATCCATGAGACGCCATGGACTACCGGTGTGGTGGATGAGGACGATCCAGTTGGCCTTCATGACCGCCCAGTAGTGGCCACGCATGAGAGACAGGTGGATGGGTAGTGGTAGCATGTCGAGGGGCACCACAGCAACCTCCGTAGGATCGTCAAGTCGGTGTCTGGGACACCTGCGAGGGTCGGGCATCAGCAAGCAGGGTGTCTTGAAAAGAGCTGGCCGGTTGCAGACGAGTAGATGGTACAAAGACACCGAGCATGCGGCCAGACGGACGGTGCTGAGTAGGTCCATACGACTACAAATCTGCTCCAAGAGAACATCGGGGAGGGAATTCCAATCGCGGCTCTGCGTGTCAGTCGGTTCTGCCATTGGGGTTTTCGGTGCCTGCAAGCCAGCGGGGAAGTGGATTTGGGCGGGCGAGCGAAGAAGCTTCTCCTCGTGTGGCTGAGCAATGAGCGAGGGGATATGGTATGCGCAAGCTACCAAGGAAGATGGCGCGGGCGGGCGAGCAGTGAGCGGGGGTAAATGGTGTGCGGCCGACGATGGGGAAGAGAGGAGGAAGAAGAAGAGAGGAGGAAGAAGAGTGGAAGACGGGGAAGAAAGTGCATTAAATCTCAATTCTACTAGTACTACTACCAGGATATACTGTCCTTCGGAGTGTAAATAGTTACACCGATGACATGTGGGTCTACCACAAGAGGGCCCATATGTCAGCTAATGGAGGACAGAGGTGCGTAGGCGTATTTGCGGAAGCGTGCTCTACTCGCAAACATGATGGTAGTACTGGGTAAGGCTGATTTGGTAACAACAACACACTGGTTCAGCTTATTAATTACGTGTCCCATCTGCTGCAGCGTGTATTGTCACTTCACTATGAAGACTAGTTGAATAGTTCTCTCTGACCGAGATGGGGAATAGTGGATCGCGGGGACTTCCTTTCTACAATATCCCTATGCCTCTACGCTCACTTCACTCATTTTGCTCCGTACCTAGTCACTTGTTGAAATCTGTAGAAAGACAAATACTCCGTATTTGGGAACAAAGGGAGGCTTTTACTCCGTACTATTTGGGAACAGAGGGAGTATCACCATATGGAGGGAACAGAGGAAGCTTGAAATATGAACATGTCAATGGTAGGGAGTAAGACCCATGCATGCATGCATGCATGCAACATGCAACACTCACACGTACACATGGACGCACGCAACACTCACGCACCCATGCGGCACATAGCACACGACGCAACACACACAGCTCATGCTCAAGTGCTCAACCTACTCCCTACGTCCATGAAAGACTGTACATTTAGAGATTTACACATTGACCAGGGCATAATTAATGCCCAAAAGTAGCAGACTTATGTGTGCATGCGACCATTGAGATAAGAAGATTAAATGAAGGCCGTTGCATGCTGTAATTAAGGATAGACATGTAGCCTATACCTATAGCACAAGTTGGTGCATTAGTCAATCAATATCGATTTAGATTAAAGGCTAAATGCATTGGAAGTGTAGATGTACATTATGTACCACACTCTTTGTTTTGTAGCCGATGTACACTCTTTGTTGGAAGACCGAGGGAGGACACGTGCATGCACTCACATACACAGCCAGGGCGGTTCGCGCGCAAGGGTTGGACTCGTGTCGCGCCTGCGTAAATTTTGTTTAACTGATTTCTTTGCTCTGCCAACTGACAGGTGGGACCCAGAAACCAGGTGACAATTTAACCAGTCAACAAAGTGCCACGTCGACTATGTGGTCGGTCAGTAGGGTGAAATACGGTGCTCTACGATGAGCTAGTGATCGTATAATCGCCGCAAAACTATATATAGTGACCGTAAAGAGCGTATTGTTACATATGTAGACCGCCAGTGTATTTTTCTCGTTACAAATTAAGCCATATTAATCGGAAAGGACGCAGTATGGACTACTACTCCCTCCGTCTAGGTGTGTAAGGCATCTTACGAAAACCAAATAATCCCAAAACACTTAGGCGCGGTGCATTAAATTCTACCTTGTTTCTTGTTTCTTGACATATCAACCAATAAGAGAAGTAAGGTGTGCATGCTTTTAATGACTTGAGACTACCAAACACGACATGCAGTGGTTAGTTCATTGCATGCAATGCTATTAATTATCAAATGAACATTAAGTTTTCTTGTATTCCCCTCCTCCTTGGTCACGGTGCACAACCTAAAATGACTTACTCACCTAGACGGAGGGAGTACTAGTACTAGTACCCCTTTGATGTGTCCCGTCAACTCGCCGAACGAGGAGAAGCTTGCTTACTACGCCTCTCCCTCGCCCACGCGAGCAGTGGTTCACAGGACGAGGAGAGGGTTTTGACTACAGTGGCCTCTCCCTCTACCTCCCTCTCCCTCTCCCTCGCCCTCGCCCTCGCCCTAGCGGTGGACGTGCAGCAGTTCAATCGGTGTCAGATTGCCAGAAGCATATTGTACTATAGTATCATCATTGTTGGACCTTCCGAAGAGGCGAAGAGCCAAGTGCAAGGTTCACACGAGTACGGACTGTTGAACCTCCTGAAGAGGCAAAGAGCCAAGCGCAAGGTTTTATAGGAGTTGTCGTCCTAGTAGGAGTGTACTACAACTATAGAAAACGATGCTACTGTATGATGCCGCCACGTCACGTATATCCAAAGCTGTGCCACCTTTTTTTCTCAAAGAGCGTGTTGGAGCCCGTGCAACAACCACACAAGTTGCACGTAGACATAACACATTTACTAGTAATAAATTCTAAAGGATAAATGCTAGTATGCCACACAAGTTCATCTCCAATTCATGTGATAAATTTGTGCACGACTAGTCTACATATATTCATAGCGCTACCGTTCACAATTATCGTACTCCACTTACACGTTATAGATGGGCTACATGCATGTCCTCCTCCAGGTTCCAGTCCCAGGTGTTCTTCATGGATGGCACGATCCATAGCGGTGGGCAACGGGAATCATTGGCGCAACTTTCTAGTCCGGTTCCACACGATGGAGAGTCATCCAAGCTGAAGCGGCATAAATCAGGTATAGCGTGTCCCAGCATGTCGTTCATCCGGCAGTGCGCAATGAAGACACCAACCATGCTTCATGAACGGCAGGCCTTCCATGTCGTGCACGAAAGGTGGCATCCGCTTCACAATGGGGTAGTTGTCCCCGATGAAAAGCGAGTACTCTCCAAGAGTGTTCCTCGGCACCCACGTAGCATCAGAGGGGTCGAACTCGGCGCTGTTCATCTGGTACACGCGGCATCCCAGATCTGGACACATGGTGACGTACATAGTCAAGGTCCATGCATAATAATGTTGTGCTCAAATATGGCGGTCAGTAATACTGTGCAGCAAATAGTACTACTCCGGTATAGAGGAAGTAAAATAACCGGCTTGTTATATATAGACACTCTTGGCTACATGGATGAGATAGTAAGACATGGAAAAACATAAATGGTGGCAGCTAGTGGGTTCAAGTCTTCAAGGGCCTAGCTAGCTATATGCGTCCTCCAAGGTAAAAAGTACTCATGCTAGTACTACTACCTCCGTCCGGATTTATTTGTCCCCATTGTGTTTCGTGCCAAATTTTGACCATAGATTAAACTAAAAAAAATGTTCACGCATGTCACAAAACATTATATTTTTGAAAAATATGTTCAAATACGAATCCAATGAGATAATTTTTCTTGACATGCATTAACATTTTGTTAGTTAAATCTTTAGTCAAAATTTGACACAAACTACAAAGGGGACCTATAAACCAGGACGGAGGTAGTACTAACTATACTACTAGTACAACAATGAAAGAGAAGGCGAGAGGGTTAAAAAATGGAATACCTGGGTAGATGGTGACGGTTCGATCGTGGTAGATTGTGTGACCATGTTGCACATGAGTGGTACCATGGGTAACAATTGCTAAGATAGTTGATCCCAATATGCCAAAGTCAGCTACAAGGTTCCAGGTTAGACCGAATCACGGATGCAAATGCACATCCAGGATCGGCGATCTTATTTTAATCGGGGGATGACTGGTCCCTGCAAAATAATGGAGTACCATTAGGGATGCAAATGATGGTTTGTGCATTCCGTTTGTAATCTCCCGTACCGTAGGATGGCAACTAGATGAAACAAGTCACCTGACTTGTCACCACAAAGATGCGGCCTAGATGGCGCACGGCATCTTCAAACGTGTAGGGGTACAAATCTGTGGTCGCCAACATGCGACAGGCTCCGCCGTTACTGTGTCTTGCATTGATGGCAATCCTTATGTCGAACACCGCAATGAGATACTAATCATCGTAGCCGCGTCGCTTTGTCAGAGGTTCCGCAATTTCTATCTTCTTCAATCTCATGTAGGCATCATCATACGTATTCAAGCCCAGCCAGTTCGGAAGGCCGATCCCAATGATGGAGAAGGGGTCTACTGGAACGGCCGCACTGCTGTGGATGTTGTGCAAAATGATGGTGGTATTCGGCTGGAGGTATGCAAGCAAATCTTCGTTGGCACCGACCCAAACCTATATATAAGACGTTGGGCAGCGGAGAAATTACGGGATGGAAATGGAATAACTAAGTACTACATGATCAAACTACATTACTGACCTGCTCATCGGACAAAATCCGACTACCTCTCAACGTCGGCAACTCTAGCGGAGTCAACGTGCAACAATGGCCAGGGAGCGGTGGACTGTTCGAAGGATTGTCCTATAGAAGAACCTTCTCCTCAAGGACGCATGGAAGACTAACAAGCATCGCCTTTTCCCAAGCCTATTTAAGCAGCGTCTTGAAAAAGTTGGTGCAGGAAGCATCGAGTCTTGCGGCGGTGAGGACGTCGGAGCGGCGTGTGATTTCTCCTAGAGGATCGTCATCCAAGGTCTCTCAGCCCCGACGAGGAGGAGAACCGCCTGGCGAATCCATGGGAGCAGCGACGAACTGCCTTCTCTTCAGGGGGAGGGGAACTAGCGAGGAGGAGATAAGAGCGTAGTAACCGCAGGGCCTCGTCCCTTCCAATTCTAGATCATTCCTCAGCGAAGGGGTGAGGCTATTATTTACTACAAGTACTAGCATTATGGAACGTTATGGAATTGCATTATACTGTAAATAATAGCACTAGTAAAAAAAATTTGGCACTAGGTAGTAGTTTTTGGCGTGGATTAAGAAATTTTGGGTATGTTTTTGCCATTTTTTCTACATGCCAACTAGTGTCAAAAAATGTCTTACATTATGTGATGGAGGAGTACGTACTCGTACTGTAGCAGTACCAGTACTACTTTTCTCAACTAGTAGTGCGATGTATTGTACTTCTAGTCTAGTCTAGTATAGTGCACCAGTTTTGAACTCTTGAATCTCAGGGCCAAGGAGCTACAGTTGGAAGTGGAGGGTACTACTGTTCTCTAGAACCATCGTTGTACTATCAATGCAGGGGAAGTACACCTGCGTAGTGGCCTAGTGGGTACTCTCGGTGCTATATTCAGCCGCTCCTCTCACGTAGGAGTAGTTGTCCTACTCAGACGCTCCTCTCACGCACACACTAGCAGCCTGTTTATCAGTGACGGTTACTACGGGGGCAAAACATTTGAGTTATTTGATACAGCGAGACTAGGCTTTTCGCTTCCACTTGTGGAGGTGTAATGGATCTCGTTGAACTTTGTTAGTAGTAGTTCCTTCTTTATGAATGATATGAAGCAAAGGTTTTGCATCCGTTTAAAAAAACACGTCAAGAGAAATTTCTTTTATAGTAGAGCCGATAATGGAGTGAAGTCCATGCGTGCAACGCCACAAGCTACAGAGTAGTAGTAGAGCACTTTACGTATGGAGCAATATTGCATAGTTCCCAATGCCCCGCCAGGCTTCTCCGGCTCCTCGGGCTTAATTGGGAGGCGCAAGTTTAAATATGCTACTAGCTGATGAGGAAGCTGCAAGCGAGGTGCGGCTAGGGCGAGCACGCGAGCCACGGGATGCTGGGAAGGAAAACACGTTCACGTGGCTAGGCTGTCCAGTGCACCCAGATTGTGGGGCCGCACGTCCGTTCAACTTCAAAACTCAAACTACCCGTGTAAAATATGGCTCGTAGCAAAGTGTAATAGTACTATTTTTTTTAAAAGGCCTCCGTGCGTTCGGCCGGGATCGAACCCACAAAACGAGGTATACACTCCCGCGACCACTAGTAGTACTCGTTGGAGTACAACGCAACCGAGAAACGCCTTTTGTCGCTAGTAGTACGTACATTGTTCCTTACAAGAAACCCCTAATAATGCAAGAAACCACTAAAATGCCAAGAAACTACTACCACTTGCATACATGGTAGACTTAAGATAAGACTACCTTATCGACCATTGTACATGCTCTTACCAACAAAAATCCTCAAGTGACCTCCTACCTCGGGCCCGTCCACCTAGTCATCCTCGGCCATGGGACGCAGCTACCGCCACCGGCAGAAGGCGAGGTCAAAACCGCCGGCGGTGCGGAGCCCATGTTGCGACAGCCCGGATGCCAGCTCCGTCTGGCGCTCGCGACCGCTAGCTAGCCAAGATAGCTCTGTCCAGCTGCTTGTCTGCAAGGTTTGCTAGCTAGATTGGCATGGCAGCGCGGCGGCTTGCTCCCGCTCGCCGCGCTCAGGCCAGCCATCTGGGTCGAGCGAAGGCCAGCGCGGCGGCTTGCTCGCTCGTGAGTCAGACTCGGGCCAGCCTGCCAACCCATGCGGAGGCCAGCGCGACGTCTGGCCCGTCCGGCGGAGCGGCGGCCAACTCGCTCATCACCGGTGCCACCGACGAACACGCATCAGTACTGTTTGAAGTAATGTTCAGGAAAAATAATGATTTGAGGGGGAATAACAGGATAGAAGGTCAGATGTGGGTCCCTCGTGTCAACGGTCAAACAAAATGTGTTGGTTTAAGCTGCCTCGTTAGCAAGAATGTGTGGGCCAACCCTGTCATAAACGGGTTTAAACGAACCTAATCGGTAGGAGTACTAGGTAGTAGTTTTTGGCGTGGATTAAGAAATTTTGGGTATGTTTTTGCTATTTTTTGTATAATAGATTCTTCCTAGTGCTGGTTGAAAGTGGTAGTTTTTTGTTAAATAATCTACATATTGTAAGTAGGAGTGTAAGTTAAGCTTTGGAAGCCAATAAGCAAGGCTAGTTACATAGTGCATATGTGTACATGATTGAAAGTAAATATCAACCATGAGTGACTAATATCTTGATGGAAAACTCGAAACTATGGAATACTAGGAAAAAATGCATGGTTGGAAATACTGGCAATGTCCATGTCCGTTGCAACGAATCATAATTAGAATAATACTTATTCACAAACTTGGTACAAACTCTCTAATTTTGATATACATATGTTTCAATTAGAATATATTCCTTGGGCTGCTTTGGTGAGGTCACGGAGGGATGTGGTTGGTTTTAAGATACTAATTATGGGTTTTTCTGCAAATTGGTAGACAAGTGGGATGTTGGTGAGAAAAGGCAACAACTTACCTCATAATCGTTAGATGTAGATCTGATGGTCAGAAACGACGGATGGAAGACACACCAGCATCACCAAGTTAGTCTTGTGTAGGAGTACTAGCAAGATCCGTGCATTGCACGGAACATCAAGATGCATTTTTTTATAAAACACTTGTTGTGATTGACCCTTGCGGAAGTAATCCCATGTGTAAAAACTAATGATATCTCGAGAAATATGAGATAAGGTGAAGAGGAGTGGGGTGTGGTGGTGGTTGGTGGTCGGACTGAGCGGAGGCATGGGGATTGACGATGCCGGCAGCGGCCACCAGGCCAGTTTGTTCCAGAGGCTTCCTTTCTTAATTGCTCAACAATGAGGTTTGTTGGAGATAGGGATGAACGAGGGAAGGCCTTGTCTGCAAATGTGGAGAGGGGTGCGGGTATCTTTTAGTTTAATTTCCATCCGTCAGATATAGATCGGACAGTCTATATTGCAAGATGGCACACGTACCATCATCACCACCGCGGTTTTTTATAAGAGAAGAAATATAAGTATGGAGATACAAACATATTATCGATACTTGCTTCCGTAAACTAGCATCTACATTCTATTCAACGCCTCGGCATGTGGGGCCTTAGCACAATGACTTCTCGACTGTGTAAAACAAAGATTTTCCCATCGCCGACAAGGAGGGGGTGATGGCGGCACGCTTTTTGGCTTGCTCTAGTCCTAGTAGTTATACTAGGTGGTCTAACCACGTGTAGATTTATTCTTTTTCACGTCTCGTTTTCGCCGTACTGCCATGACTGTTGATGAATAGATGGTAAGTTATTCACGGGGAAACCCTTGATGAGCGTGTTTGCGAGAGAGAGAGAGAGAGAGAGAGAGAGAGAGTGTGCCTGTGTGATATGTTAGAGACTGAGGCAATGATAACAGATTCTTTGTGTCTATGTGTGTGGAGGATAGAGAGAGACATGTACATGGGGCTTTGTGTTGTGTAACATGGAGACACATATACATAATTAGAGAGTGAGTGTGTGAGATACACATGAAGACATGGGGAGAGATGAGGATCCAGATAAATGGGTCTTTGTGTGTGTTTGTGTGTGTTTGTGCATGCATTTGTGTGTGAGAGGGAGAGAGTGTACGTGGAGTAGATAGACCACTGGTGATGTAAACCTAGTATAAGGGAAGGGTGAATGGTGTGACATGTGTAGTAGCGGGATAGCACGGGTGCGGGCTGGGGGAGCAGACTATTTGGAAGAGACATCGAGTGTGTGTGTGGGAGAGGGGTGTGAGAGCGAGAGAAAGAGAGAGCTAGCAACGGAGAGAGAGAGAGAGAGAGAGGAAGGGAGGGGGCGAGAGGGGTCGTTTGTGTCCATGAAAGGCGTATAGATAGGGAGACAATGTTGATGTTGTCCGAAATTTGCCTATGAACGGAGACGCAAGGGAAGCGAGTCATCGTGTGTGTGATAGGGACTTCATGAGAGATCTAGAATAGATGGTGTAGAGAACAATGTGCGAAATCGAGAATGATTATACATTAGGGAGCTATGCAAAGAGTCACGACATATATGTATGCAGGGAAGGAGCTGGGGCGGGTCCGCATGTGGGAGAGATAGAAAGAGAGTGGTGCACAAGGAGACAAAGTGTGCTTGTTTGCAGTGGGGGTGGTGTGTGAGGTGTGTGCGCGAGAACCACATAACTAGGGAGATTGACGTTTGGGGGCGATGTTTTGTGTGTATGGGAAATATACACACTACATAGTGCGTATGCTTGGGTAAGAGAGATAGCGAGAGACCCAGAGAGTGAGGGAAGAGATGTGTGCATGCCCGAGAGACAAAGTGATAGAGACCTATGTTGGGGTCCGGACTTTACAAGAGAGAGGGGTGTTAATGTGCTCGTGTGTTGGTGTTTGGGGGAGAGAATGACTTCTCTATGTGTGTGTGTGTGTGTGTGTGTGTGTGCGGTGGTGGTGGGGGGGGGGGTTGACTTCAGATAAAGAGTGAGGTCTCTATATTTGAGGGACTTTAGCGTAATTGAGATATTGTGCACTCATGGTTGATCCATTTGTTTCACGGTTTGTACTATGAGATAACGATACTTTTGAACATGCGTGATATACCTTGATGTACCATAATTACAAACCTAAGATTGGAAGTTTGGAATTCGACTCCATCATTAGCTTTTGTAATTCATTTAAATGGAGGTACATTTTTTAAGCCGGGATTTCGTGATTTCAAATTCATATATCAAACCTAGAGATATACACATACGAGCATGTTCAAACTTTATAATCATCCACTTTATTCATACACATACACATTTTTGCTTTTGTCATCATATTGAGGATAAACACATTTGGAATTTCATTTGAATTGGACCGTATGATGGTATTTGCTTGTAGTAGCTCAATGATCCATATTTGAATTGAATGGACAATCTAAGTTTCGAGTTGGAGACATTGATTTTCAAAACATGAACTTTTTTGCGTGCAAAACAAACAAATTGTCAGCCATGATATCATAGTCGGCCATACGAGAGCAGAATACTTATAATTTTAGTGGCCAAAAGCTTCCAAACTTCCCGCTCACATCGAAATATCACGCGCCCGAAAGTTTAGCCCTGCGATATTCTTGTTTTACCCCTGCCACATGAACGGAAAAGGGCTGCTTTGGTAACTCCATTGTTTTACCCTCTTTGCCCCCAACATTCTTCCCCAGAGCCCCTCCCCTTCCCCTTCCCGACCCCCCCAACCACGGCAAGCTGCCGAATCTAGTCCTCCGCCGCAGCGGTGGACCTCACACCCTGCCGGATCTACCTTCCGCACCTTGGAACCCCCAACTGCCAACTCACCACTTCACCGGAGCCGCTTCAGCGACTGGCTTGTCCAGCGCTCCAGATCTCCTTGACCGCCATCATGGTCCACCGCACCGGATATGCTTAACCGGCGCCCTCCACCACAGTGTAGGACCTTCACTGACTCCCTCGTCCGTCCCTTTGCTGGTCCTTCATACAAGCCCTCATCCGACGCAACAGATCCGCCTCACCCAAAGCACTATACAATGCGCCCGCCGAATCCTTCGTCCACTACATCGGACCCGCTCCACGGATGCCATATTCAACTCCACCGGCCCTGCTTTATCGACACCGCAGCCTCATCAGGTTATTTTGATTTGTACTCCTTCGGTTTTTCTCTTTATCGTGCAACTGTTCACTTACCACAGATGAGCTTTATTGTATGTCGACAGGCGCCGCACCCGTAGCACCGGAGCAGCTTCAACGACGGCGACAGCCGGCCCAAACTCAACCGCAACACGAGCACCATCGACGATCCTTAGCTATCAAGTATGACAACAATACCCATACGCCGCCGAGAATCAGGTACTATTATCCAACGACTGGCGCCTACGTTCACTTTCCTAGCATAAGCACCACACCTTTGAATTTCTTCAGGGCATCATTCAGTTTTTCATGAGACGTGTTATTCTGCTTGCACCTGTAGGGCCATACTTCTGGCAGTGAACATGTTACATGTGTTAAAGTACATACCAGTGCACATATAGTTAATATGCTTTAGTTTTGTTCTGATGCCACCTGTTGGTTCCATCAGACTGCTTAATGTTCTCTATGCTTAATTACACATCAGCAAACTAGCATGTGGTTCCGCTGCTTTTTGTTCGTTTTACCCTACATTTTCTGATGCTAGCTATTACATCACTGCTCCGAGCCTCTGTTCATTACTTGTTTGTGTGTTCTTGATCTTCCCAAGTTGCATGACTAATTTGATGCTTCTATTAATTATGGAGCTGCCCACCCCATCAAGCAAAATATTTGTTCTTTTGGTGCTGGCACCTCGAACAAGCATAAAAATAGAGGGAAGTAGATATATTGTCGTGTATGCACACACCCTTCTTTCATTAGTTTAGATGAACCATTGATGACCAATTCGGACCAGTGCATGCAATTAAAATTAATTTTACCTAAATAGATGGTGCAGAATAAACTAAAACAACTAGATTTGCAACCACGAGATGCTGACGATATCTCCAAAGAATATTGCAACAGCAGCTAGGCTTCACAGCAACATATGGTAAGCTAGTGTGTTTTAGTACATGTTAAATGTAATGCGAGTGGGATGCTTTCTTGTCTTGTGCCCTCAACGTGTAATCCTACCGAATTACAAATAGTTCAGTTGTCTGCTTTGTTGTATTGCTTGATTCGAATGCTTGTTTGTTCTTACGTTATACCTGAGTTGGCCAATATGTCAGCAGTGCTTGTTGTACTATCGTAAAGAAATGCATGCCTATTTCATTTGGATCCTTAACTTTTCCTCTCAACTTCATCACAAGACTGTCTTCGTAGTTTATATGAGGCCACACTGTTAAGTGCTTTCTCAGATTATTTCAACTGCTTAGATGCCTTGGCAACTTAAATATAGCGGTTGTACACTCCCTTCCAACTTTCATCTTACCATTTTAATTTCTTTTCGGCTGATGCTGCTTCGAACCATTTAAATATAGTTTGCCATGCTCGACAATAATTCGTCCGTCGTTTACCATGTAAGCTTACTGCCTGGATCATACGATAACTATCTCTTACTTATGTCCAGCGGAAACCTTTCAGGATGCCGTTCACACTAGGACACAATTTACAACCCCGGAATCTATTTGTGGAAGCAGTGCGCCATCCATGTTACCAGATGGTAGCAGTTCAGAGGCAACACCACCGGAGAGCAGTCTAAGCACAGATATTATAGTGCTTGAGGCTCTACTAGAGGCAGAAAGAGATGGTGTGGCTGCCATGAATGAGGTAATCTTTGTCTTGAGGCTGGAAATTACGGAATTAGCGGCACACATTATGAAAGCAACCCAAGAATTGGAGGAAGTAAGAATGTTGCATTTGAAGATGGAGGAGGTCCTGCTGTTTCTGCTATCTGAAGCCCAAGGTAATCCCTGTTCTTCTTTAGATACCAGTTAAAATTGTCATTAGATTATTGTACTTGCATGTTGTGTCATGTCTATGAATGGATTATGTTGCAAGACCCCCTATGTTGTCCAGAATTCCATGTTGTCCATGTGTTGTAATGATCCAAATTTTTTAGGCGATGTAATCCTCAGTACTTGTATGATTGACATAAGGTGAACTGTTTTTCGTGTGAGCATATTGTATTGGATGAAATAACTGTTTGAATCAGAGTGTATCCAACCTACTGAATTCGAAAATCACGGTATTTCTAAATCATAATCATATATAAAGGTGGAATAAATCTTTGTTGTGGTTTTGAAGAAATAAATAACAAAATGTATAATTATCTGTGGATATTCGTAATCGAATACAAATTGGATTTGAATTTAGTTTGCCAGGTCCCAGGGCAAACGTGAATGCTAATTCTCCCAAGTTTTGAACGAAGCGGCTAAACACCCACTATAATTTGTGGGTTGCCTGAAGCAAGTGTTTGCGAGATGAAAATTACTGTCTACCCCTGACACTTGACATCCTTATTGTAACGCCCCAGATTCGATGCGCCAGGTGTCTGCCAGTTATTCGTCATCGTTGTCATGTCATTTGCTTGCATGTTGCACTTTGCCATGTCTTCATGTGCATCTCATTTTGCATACGTGTTCGTTTCATGCATCCGAACATTTTCCCCGTTGTCCGTTTTGCAATCCGGCACTCCTATGTCCCCTGGCGTTCCCCTTTTGTCTCTTTTAGTGAGCGGGTGTTAAACGTTCTCGTAATGGACCGAGTCTTGCCAAGCGGCCTTGGTACACCACCGGTAGACCGCCTGTCAAGTTTCGTGCCATTTGGAGGTCGTTTGGAACTCCAACGGTTAACCGCGTAGCCCGAGACCCTCCTTCTCTTTGCAGCCCAACACCCCCTTCAAAGTGGCCCAAAACCCATCCTAACCCCATCCATGCTCTCAATCATTCGATCACAATCGTGTGGGCGGAAACCGTGCCTCATTTGGACTCTCCTAGCTCCCAGAAACTATAAATATGCCCTCTCCCCCGAAATCCCGGGTTCAAACCCTAACTTCTTCCTCCTCCCGCCGACGGACACGTCCACCCGCCGCCCGGACATGTCCGCCCGCGCCCGCGCCCAATCAGAAGCTGCCACGTGTCCCGCGCCGCCGTTCCCCGCCCGCGGCCACCGCGGCCCGCCCGAGCCCATCGCGGGCC
>NC_041385.1:523287645-523354154 GCF_002162155.2 Triticum dicoccoides
GTCGGCGCCTCCCCGTCGCCCGCCGGCATCGCGTCCTCCGCCGGCCTCCTGCCCCTCCGTCGGCCTCGAGCGCCGCCGGCCCGGTGCCCCGTGCCCCGCCGCCTTGCCTCGCCCTCCTCTCCGGCCTCCTTCCTCGTCGTCGGCCACCCTGGCCCCAACTCCGGCGATGCTCCGGTCGCCCTCGTGGAACACGCCAGATCCAGATCCGAATCTCAGAGGTTAACCCCGTATTTCGTCTATCCCAAATATTTGCATATTTTTAGCTCTTGTTCATCGCATCATAACTTTCTGCATGCTGCTCCGTTTTGTGCGTGTAATATATCAAAATGTTCAATGTGAGATGCTCTACAATTCGTTCCATTGGGTCATGTTCATTTGAGATCATCTTGATGCCCGAATCATCGTTGCAAGAGTGCTATATGATGTTGTCTGCTGTGTGTTAACAGAACATGTTCATTTGTCATTTTTTCCATGTTTGATGTGTGCATCCTATGAGGTTGATGTCTACATGTGTTTTGTACTACATCATGCCATCTTTACAGGGGTGTATGCCATGTATATTTGTGATCAATGTGGTGACTAGAACAAGCATGCAAACTAGGCTTCATGATGTTGCTGATTTTAGTCCCTGTTCTGCTGTTATTTTTATGCCATGTAAACTTGATGCTACAGAGAGATCCAAGTATATTTTGAGATACTTCACTAAGGATGTTTTGAACATATGTTTTTTCTCTAGCCATTTATGCCCCTGTTTGCAATTATGGAGTAGTCTAGCATGTCATTTTCTTGCTCTACTTTTGCTATAAAATGTTTCCTGGCAGATTGTTTACATGTTATTCAATTTTGCCAAGGTTGTTGTAGTTGGTCCTTGCATGCTATGAACTTGTTCTTGCCTTGGTTAGTTTCATAAACATGTCTTCTTGCTGATGCTATGCTTATCTTGTCATGCAATGATTTATGGTGAGTGAATCAAGCTTGTTAATTAGGGTACTTGCTGTTACTGTTTTGCTAGGCTGAATCTGTTATTTTGTGATGCTATGTAAACCTGCTGCTACAAGTCATTCCATGCATAATCTGGACATGTTCACTAAGGATGTTTTGTTATACATGTCATGCTATATCTATCCATGCCCCTTGTTGCATTTATAGCATCCTGTAGCTTGTTGTTATCATGCTCTCAAGTTGCTAAATATTATTGCTGTCAGCCTGTTAACATTAAGTTCAGTTTTGCCATGTGTTTTGCTAGTGATCCATGCACCCTATGAACTTGCTCTTGCCATTTATAGCTTCACCAACATGTCTTCTTACTATTGGTTACCTTGTCATGCCATGTATTGCTCTGTGGTGAGTGGTTCAAGCTCACCAACATGCCTACTTATTGTTGTTCTTGCCATGTATGAATCTGTCATATAACTTGCCATGTTTACATGCGTGCCATCATATCTTCTGATCCTTTTTGGCTCATGGTAAGTAAAGGACTTTTGTTCTATGCATTTAGTAGTAGCATGACATGCCTTTTTTTGCCATGATAAGTTCCTGTAACATGTTGTTTGATAGCTCTAAACATTGCAACCTGATGTTATTTTCTGCAAAGTCTGAAACTGATATTATTTGCAATCTTGCCATGTGTGTTTGAGCATGTTCTAGTGATTTCTGGAGATAGCTCAGTGTTCATGTTTTGTTATGATTTACCTGTACATCATGTCCATGCCTTTTGTTATCATGTTGAGCTGTTGTAGCATATTATTTTGATGCTTGCAATATGCCTAGTTGTTGTTTTGGGCAGATTGTTATGTCTTGTTTGGAGTGTATGTGTTGCACCGTTGCTCCGTTTTGAGTGTGCTCTATATGAAACTTGCTTGATTTTGCATGTAGCTTCATATTATCATGTTGCATCCTGGTTCTGAGGTGTTTGCTTGATGTTTGTATGCATTTTGCATCAATGCCATGTTTAACTTGTTTTGCTCATATCTTCTAGGTCGTAGCTCCGAATTAAATGAACTTTATATGTAACTTGACTAGAATCTCGTGTAGATCATCATGGTGCATTTTAACTTGCTGTTTAACAACTTGAACATAAGTTTTATTCAGCTCTGGACCAATTTCGAAATTTGCATATGAGGACTTACCGGAATTGTTATATGTTGTTCCCGGCCTCATTTAAACTTGCCTTGTTGTGTTGCTCTTGTTTGCATAATCTCTTGCCATGAGTAGCTTCATGTAGCCTTGTCATGAATCATGCTTGGTTGAGCATCATGTCTTGTATATGTGTGGTGTGTTTACCTTGTTGTGTGCTTCTTCTCGATAGTTCCCGTTTCGTTGCGATCGTGAGGATTCGTTCGTCTACGCTTGGTTCAGCTTCATCTGTTCGTCTTCTTCATGGACTCGTTATTCTTCCTAGCGGGATTTCAGGCAAGATGACCGTCACCTTGGATCTCACTACTATCATTGCTATGCTAGTTGCTTCGTCCTAGCGCTATGCTGCGTTACCTATCTTTTGCTCATCAAGCCTCCCAAATTTCCATGAACCTCTAACCTTTGACACCCTTCCTAGAAAACTGTTGCTTGGCTATGTTACCACGTTGCTCAGCCCCTCTTATAGCGTTGTTAGTTGCAGGTGAAGTTGAAGATTGCTCCATGGTGGACAGGATTTTGTTGGGATATCACAATATCTCTTATATTATTAATGCATCTATATATTTGGTAAAGGGTGGAAGGCTCGGCCTTATGCCTGGTGTTTTGTTCCACTCTTGCCGCCCTAGTTTCTGTCATACCGGTGTTATGTTCCCGGATTTTGCGTTCCTTACGCGGTTGGGTGATTTATGGGACCCCCTTGACAGTTCGCTTTGAATAAAACTCCTCCAGCAAGGCCCAACATTGGTTTTATCATTTGCCTCACCATCACCTACATTTCCCTTGGGAGTAATTAACCCGAGGGTCATCTTTATTTTAGCCCCCCCCCCCTCGGGCCAATGCTTGTCAAAGTGTTGGTCCAAACAGAGCGATGTCCGGCGCCCGCTGGGCAACCAGGGTCTATGCCAACCCGTCGTCTTGCTCATACGGTGTGCCCTGAGAACGAGATATGTGCAGCTCCTATCGGGATTTGTCGGCACAGCGGGCGGTCTTGCTGGTCTTGTTTTACCATTGTCGAAATCTCTTGTAAACCAGGATTCCGAGTCTGATCGGGTCTTCCTGGGAGAAGGTATATCCTTCGTTGATCGCGAGAGCTTATCATGGGCTAAGTTGGGACACCCCTGCAGGGTATAAACTTTCGAAAGCCGTGCCTGCAGTTATGCGGCGGATGGGAATTTGTTAATGTCCGGTTGTAGATAACTTGACACCAGATCGGAATTAAAATGCATCAACCATGTGTGTAGCCGTGATGGTCCTTTTTCGGCGGAGTCCGGGAAGTGAACACGGTTTCTGGGTTATGTTTCACATAAGTAGGAGTTTAGGATCACTTCTTGATCATTACTAGTTGACGGCCGTTCCATTTGCTCTCTTCTCGCTCTTATTTGCATATGTTAGCCACCATACTTGCTTAGTCACTGCCGCAACCTCACCACTTCACCCCATCCTTTCCCTTTAAGATTTGCTAGTCTGATACCCATGGTAATGGGATTGCTGAGTTCTCATGGCTCACAGATTACTACAAAAATAGTTGCAGGTACAGGTTTATGCGATGATCATGACGCGAGAGCGATGTTTCCTTGTTTGGAGTTCTTCTTCTGCTTCTTCTTCGATCAGGGGATAGGTTCCAGGTCGGCAGCCTGGGCTAGCAGGGTGGATGTCGTTTGAGTTTCTGTTTGTGTTTCATCCGTAGTCGGATGTGGCTCTTGTGTATGATGATGATGATGTATTCGTGTGGCATTGTATGCTTTTTGTATGTATCCTCGTCTATTATGTAATGTTGATGTAATGATACCCACCTTGCAAAATCTTTTCAATATGTGGGTCTATCCTTGGTGGGACCTTCGAGTTCCTTTTGGATAGGGTCGCATATTGGGCGTGACACTTATCGACCGGATTTACACTGTTGTCGATACGGGTAGACTAGTAACTTCAATCAAACGTGACACGACGGCCTATGAGCCCATTCAGACACGGTGGGCGCCAAACATGGGCGGCAAAACACATTTGATTCAAGCTCGTCCGAAAGACATGTGTCTCTTCCTCCATTTCCCCATTCATACACGGTGGGCGGCAAAACAAACTCTCCTCGTCCGAAATCGATGTAGGCTAATATTTTAAATAGGGGCAGATGTGTAAATTCCATCAGACGTGACACAACCGCCCTACCCGTCAGCCTCGTTCATACATCGTGGGCGCCAACCGTGGGCGGCAAAACACCCTCTCCTTGCCCGAAATAGTTACCGGCAAATATTTGGGAGATGCGAGATTACCGTCCTATCCCCAACCGATGCAATGTCTGAAATTTTAAACGGGGGATAAGTTCGTAACGTTCCCCCATTTCAGAGAAGCGTGTCCCAAAGTTTGAAATCGCCCTCCCCTCCCCTCCATTTCCCCATTCATACATCGTCGGCGGCACGACAACCTCCGCACTGCGGCCAGCCTCCTCTGTCCGCCATCCCATCCTCCACCTTGCCGGAGCCGCTACCCCTACCCTGTCGTCCACTGCAAGAGATGGACGTCTCTCATCCATGGCGCTGGACCACGATCCATTCATCGCCTCCGCTTGCTTCATCGGCGCCATCGTCCACCTGCCGTTGCCGCTCCTACGACCGCCTCATCCACGGCAACAGGATATATCCCCCGACCCTGTTATCTGCCGTCTAAAGTCTTCTTCCCCGCCGCCGACAGCCATTGCACCCTCAGCACCCTCAACGTATCAGCATAGGCCTACACGGCGTCGCAAGAGAGGTGGTACTCTTCCATATGTGCTTAAGTTATTGATCTCACCCGGAAAATAGATCGTAATTTGTTTACTGTACTTTTCTTATCCGTACCAAATCGTAGTGGCTAGTTGAAAGCAAACATTGGTTGCAAAGTAGCTTTGTCTGGTTTGCACCTTCAGATCGCCATGGCATGGTCACTATACTCGTAAAGCTTATGGTTTCCCCCTTTATATTCACTACCATCATCGTAAGTGCTTCGTGTCGTGCTAGCACTGCTCGTCAAGACCTCAACCCAAAGCTTACTTGTTGAAATACGAATCTGATATGATGCTCATATCACTAAAATAGAGAACGTTTAATTGGTCACCTAATGTTCCTATATTCGTTTCGAAAAGCATGTGCGCCACCCACTGGTCCAGCTAGTTCCACTTTCCTGATTTTTCTCTTGATGCTTAGGGTTTTCCCCTTTTATCTACTCTACTATGATCTGCATAGGTGCTTTCTGTCATACTAGCATTACTCCACCCTTCAAGCTAAACAACACAACACTGAGAATTCAAAAGCTTAGTTGTTCAAATATGATTGTGATATGATATTGATATTAGTTAACCGACACATTTAATTGGTTAGCTGAAGGTCCCACTTGAGTTTCCAAATGCATGTCGCGACATATAGAGAGACAACATAATTGCATTTCTTTGTCACTTGTTGACCGTACTTTCTTGTCCATACCAAATCTTAGTTCAAAGCAAACATCGGTTGTTAACTACCCTTTGTGCGGTTTGCAGCTTCAGATCTGCCATCCCACTGCCACGGTCAACACTGTGCTGATCATGCTTATGTTTCCCAATTTTATGATGACCACAATCAGCCTACGTGGTTCGTGTCGTAATAGCACTGCTCCACCCATCGAGCTAAACAAGCTTAGTTGTCCAAATTCATATCTGATATTATTGCTGATATTAGTAAAACTGAGAGATGTTTAATTGGTTAGCTAAATGTTCCTACTTCAGTTTCGAAATGCATGTGAGCCACATATGGAGAGACCGGAAAGAATAGTATTTCTCTGTGCGCTCTGGTTCATCATGTGTGGCCAACCGACATTGTATTGAAACACTTGTAATATCTTCAATCTGCTTGCTCTTCTGCTCTTCTTTAAGATGATACTCTTCTCTTGCGGTCGACTGGTAAGGTCGAGTTGTTCTCCCTTAGTATATTTTGAATCTGTCAGGTCAGTTCGACTTGTTCTTCTTTACTATATGTTTAAGCTATCATCTGCGAAGTTTCATCACTTCTGGAGCTCTCATATTTTGAGGAGTAGGCCACATTATATTAATGCACACAACAAATTACATCATGCATGGCATCTTTTAAAAGAATTGCAGAGATAGCACAAAGGGGTTTACAGGGAGGCAGTATTGGATTAGAATCACTTCTGCATTACAAAGAAAATCTCACTTGTTTTTATGTTTTCATGCATGTCAGATATTGAACATTATCAAAATGAATATGAGAATGGGTGCACGAGAGGAATATTGCGGAACGATCCACTGGCTAACAAACTTGGCATGGTGGAGGATGGCCTATCTTATTCACCCATCAAGGTGCTTGCTTTAACTTTGCAAAGTTGTATTGGTCGCACATATTTTGCATCTGACCTCTTGCATTTCTTCTACTTTGTTACACCATCTTCTTAGTTTAAGCATCATATATGAGTATATACCATAACTATCCATTTTCTGTACCTATTCCATGTGTCGTCACAATATGTTTTTCCAGTCAAATGTTGTTCTTTCATGATAGATGTCCAAAAGGAAGAGGGTGAGTGCAGATCCTCAAGGAGTACAAACTAGGTATTTGGAAAAGGTAGTGGTACCTGTTAAATCAGATAGATCAGCAGCCACAGAAAACACAGGCCCAACTGTACCACACTTTACCCCTACTCCAGTGGCCAAACCCCTATTAGAACTGCTGGGAGCCCAGCGTCAGGTACTGTCTATGATATCAATTCAAAATTTGAACACCTAAATTTCTGCTTGTGCCTTACCTTCTCTCTTGTATGAAAACTAATTTCAGATGAATCTCCTTGCTCAAAGGATCATACAATCTCAAAACAATAATGGGCTCTGCATTGCGCTTGTCAGTACCTCTCTCCCTTTTGCCTTGTAACGATGTACTTAATTAATTGCTATTTGATTATGTATCATCAGTCTGCACCTGAGCTTCATTATCCTCTGTTTCTTCCAATATTATTTGATATATATTTACTCTATGCAAAATGCAGAATAATGGCAACGCTTATAAAGAATTTTCTTTGGGGAATTTATTGAATTATCCTTCCATCAACATGGAGAAGGGCTTTGTCCAGCCCGTGTTAACATGTAATGTAAGTTCATCCTTCTTAAGCCTTCAAACTTTATTCTAGTATAGATTTGGATAGGCATCATTGCCTCCACTGCTGTTTGCTTTGCTGTTTACATCTGATTGGATGTTTGCAACAACTACCAGTTTCAAATTGTAGTTGTAAAAACATGTTCCTTATGCAGAACAGATCCATTTATTTGCTTATATAATTGTGAAACCTGTTATGTGTCTCCTTGTTTCTCTTTCAGAGTCGTATCTCTTACGCCAGGCAGAACTTTAGGGAAGATGGTGAGCCAAACCATCTTGAGGACAGTGAGATGACCCCAAGGTCCTGTCTTGATGAAGACAGTGAGTTGAAGATACTCACCAGCAGGTGTGAGACAACCTCTGTGCAGTCGCTGCCTCAATCAGTTCGACTTCTTCAGTCTCAACTTAAAGAGGAAAGGCTTGCTTCAGCATAGCTCCGACTTGAAGTCAAAGATGCAATGAAGATGTCAGAGGACTGCCGTGCGCACCATCATGCCTTAAATCTAGTGTTGATGCCTCTATCGTTGACACAACTGAGGTCTACTCAACTTCTTTAGCTGTTTGGGGGGCCCGACCTGGCCAGGCCTAGTGCCTTCTGAAGTGCTCTCAGTTTTGTATATTCTTTTGTCGGCGCGTTTATTTGCACTGGTGGCGAACTTTGATGCCCAGTGGATGTAATATGTGTGATAGTCGTGATAGCCTAGCGTAAGTTGCTTGCTTATTTATTTCCTTGTTGTCTTGTTTATTTGTTTTCTTGTAGTCATTGCAATTCTTTTTCCGCAGTTTGCTAGTGGCTGCAATAACCTATTTTTTAAAACTAGGCCACAATAACCAGGGTCTAATATTTACTGTAGTGACACTGGGCCTCCTATGGGCCATAGAAATAGTGGGCCTTCTACGGGTCGTAGAAACAATGGGCCTTATATGGGTCGTACAAACAATGGGCCTTCTACGGGCCATATCATCAATGGGCCTTATACGGGCAGTATGATCGATTGGCCAAACATGGGCCAATAACAGGCCGCATTATGGCCGTAAACGGGCTAGAGTTGGAATCGTCCGTTCATGGGCCGACAATAACGAGCCATCGTTAATAGGCCGTATTTCATGACGCTATGAAAACGGCCCAACGTGTTAACGGACCACAAACGGGTCGACTGTAACCACGGGCTGAATTTGGCCCATAAGTAGAAAATGACAGTAATGGGCCGTAAGTAAACGAATGCTGGAAATGAGCCCAAGAATAAATGGGCTCTGAGTAGGCCGAAAGATAACATGGGCTGGACATGTCCCAACGAAATAACGGGCCCTTAATGGGTACAAAGTGATACACTGTTCATTACGGGCCAGTTTCACCACGGGCCGTTAATGGGTGTAAAGTAATACACTGTTCATTACGGGCCAGTTTCACCACAGGCCGTTAATAGGCCAAGAGTTACATAGGGCCTCATATGGGCCGAAAGACGTCATGGGCCATACATGGGCCAGAAGTGAAAACGGGCTGGAATCATATTGGGTGGCCCAGATGACGCTACTGGGCCTAATTTGGATAGGGCATAACGGGCCTTGGGTTAGCGGGTTGTAAATGGGCTATATGCGAACAAGCCGTTAACAGGCTTTACATGGGCCGACCCGCCACCTTTTGACCAAGTCAAACAGGGCGGCCTTTTCACAGGAATGGGCCTCTGTTGGGCCGTGCCACATGTCGACGTATCATAGGCGCCTTCTGTCCAATGAGTGGATGACATCTGTCACAACGGTGAGCCGACACGTGTTTCCTCCAGCCAATGATGATTTTACACGTGGAAAATCCCCATTGGTCGGGGCTGTTAACGGTTTATCGGATCCAAAACCTAACCCGATAGCTTAACGGCGTTCCGTTACAGTGGATGCCACGTGTCACCCTTGACGAAAGCACTTCTGTGACGCGCGATTTATCGTCATGGAAGTGGACACTTCCATGATGATAATTTTGGTAATGTCATGGAACACTTCTATGACAGCACAGGTATGACTATCTTGATTCTGTCATAAAATCGTCATGGATGTACATGCATGACAAAAAATGCGACCTACTGTGACAAACACGTATCATCGCGGAAGTGTATTTTTTTGTAGTGATGTTCTCTTTGGTTCGAATACGACCTATGTTTGAATAGGAAGACCCCAATTGATCATATGACTTTTGGCATTGCGCCGATCAAGAGGGTACCGACAGCTATGCTCGATGAGCAAGAAGCCCCCAAGTGATCATATGAAGAGAAACCCATAAGGCAGGATAGTCATGTTTGAACCGCGCATCATGGCAGCAAGTTCTTGTCGCCATTCTGGGAACGGGGGTCCCCAGACTTGCCTGCCTTCGACCTGCGGTGTGGCTCAAGTGGTGGTCCAGTACGGCCCATCTTCATCAGCTCAAGCTCAAGACCCTCGCGAGGGGCCAAGCCTCGCAGGGCAGATGACACAAGGCTTCCTCAGGAGCGGCCTCGCCAGGCAGGCTCGTGAGGAGGCGGAGAGATCAAGGCAGGGGTACCTCGCGAGGTACCCGTGATGCAAGCCATGATGATCGAGACCAGGCGGGCGCCAGGTGGGCGTCGGCCTGTGCAGTGTCCTTGTTTCCTCTTTGGTGCAAAGGGGGCAAGCGCAGGCACGGAGTACCAAGGCGTCAAGCAAAGGTTGCCATTCCGGTGCAACGAGACCAAGATCAGCAGAGCGGCAGGACGGAGGTCACCGTGGATCCCAAGGAGGCGTCATCACCAGTGCCTTTGGCAGCCGAAGACCACCTTTAGTCAGGGTAACTTGTACTAGATGTTCCCCTTCAAAATGGCCGTTGTTGGCGTCCTTCCCGCTCAATATTTAAGAAGAGGACCGGGGCCTCTATATATATGGCCAGCCACCACAGTAGAGGGCATCGAGTCCTCACCTGTTCCAGAGGTGATCGAACCCACCTAAGTAGAATGTCACACCACCACAAGAACACCCCTCGCAAGGCTGTTCTTCCTCTGTACTGTTCATCATCAGCCCATGAGGCAATCCACCACACCACACACTGGATTAGGGTATTACACCACGAAGGTGGCCCGAACCAGTATAAACCTTGCGTCCCTTGTGATGTTCATCGTTTTAGCTTAGATTCTCAGCGAGGCGTTCGGACGTGGATCGGTAAGGGAAAGATCTTCCCGCGCACCCCAGAGTTCGAACCTTAAGGGTTTTGCCGGAACCCGATATCCGATACTTGGCACGCCAGGTAGGGGTGCGCCGGAATCTTTCTTCCGCCGTCCCGCGTTCCACCGCTTCGTCTTCTTCATGTCCAGCGACCCGACGACTGACGCCGACCGCTGGGCACGTGGCCCACCCATGCTGCACCGCATGCCCAAGGAGACCTCAACCCCGCGCTTCAGGCAGCCCGCGCTTCGTAGAACGCTGCGGGGCGAGGGGCGACGCGACCAGGCGCTGCCTGCCCTTACCCCTCGGCAGGTACGATTAGCTGCAAGGGCCTCAAACCACGCCGCAGCCGCAGCACCGCACACCCGACGGGAGTAGGCGAACATGAAGGTCGCGCTCACGGTGGCTCGGGAACTGCTACGGTGCAGACTGCAGGAAAGCGGCCGTGACATGCTGCTGGAGCGTGTTGCCGAGCTCCTGGATGCCGCCGCTTCAGGAGCACCACCATTCTGCATCCAACTTCCACTCCATGCCTCGAGCGGATCACACAGCGGTCCCATCCGTGCTCGCGCACCTCAGGGCTTCATCAGCATCGACTTGGTCGTCAACACCAGGCGACAAGCTGCACCGGCACCTCCCCTGGTGAGCAAGGGCATGCGCATCACTGCTCACGGCCTGGGCGGTCCGCCGCCCTACCGCCTCCAAGATGGTGCATCAAGCCGAACTGTATGGCGCGTGGGGCACTACGGTGAGGCCTTTGGGGCGGCGACCCCAGAGGCTTATGTGCCCCACATGGTGGATCGTGAGCATGCACCGGAAGAAGACCACGGCTCGTTCCTCGAGCCAGGCTGGGAGGAAGAGATGCCAGAAGCCGAGCCCTTCCAGGAGCCCCAAGGAAGCCATTAATTCCTCAGGAGCAAGCTTCTGCTAATCATGGGTCGCGGGCAGTCCAGGTCGCCGCAACGGATGGTTGTCCCAGTGCTGCGGCCTCCCTCCCCTCGGGAGGAGGGCACTGGGGGCTGCAGGAGAGGGGACAGGAGCCGGGCTCCTCCCCGCGGCGCGCGGAGCAAGGTTTTCCTCGGAGGTAGGCCCTCTGCCGGGGAGGTGCCGCAAGGCCTGCCCCCGGCAGAGGACCCATGGTCGTCGGGGGAACCACTGGCATCCCCTTTTCCCCATTAGCATCGTCCTGGTTTCCAGTCGCCGTCAATGGTGGTCAAGGGTGTTGCAAGGCGGGGCCCTCATCTGGCAATATGAAGTACGGCTGATACCTGTGAAGAAGGCCGAGTACCTGTGAAGCTCACCGCCCGTGACACTCTCACGTAATAATGAGTTGGGGCTGTACACACCCCGGAGTCTACGCAGAGCCGCCCTCGGGCCTCGGGGGCTCCCGCCCGTTCCCAATGGCCGCACTTAGCTCCGCGCAGGAGAGAAGACATCGAAGACTAGACTAGGTGCTGGAAGCGGCCATTTGCCTTTTTCTCACTTTCGTGTGATCAAGCTTTCTCGCCTTGGATTTAATTCGAAGTTGAATTTGTGTTTGCGTATGCGGGGAGGGGTGTCTTGTTTTGTTTGTGTGGTTTCTCGTGTCCTGGTTTCTGGTCAAGTTGGAACTCGCACTAGCTGCCTCCCTCTCGCGAGCTCCTCGCAAGCAGGGTCAGCCTTGGCACACGCGCCTGCCGCCCCGCGGCCGGCGCTCGCAGTCACCAGGCTCTCGCCACATGGTCAATGGGTCCCCTAAAGACCCTTGGAGAATCTCCACAAATCTACTCAAAACTCGCCAAGATAAAGGTAAAATCACGGCAACCAACTCATCGCAGAAACCATGACCTCATACGAGCGCCGTTCGGTGCCGTCCTCGATAACACATGGGCGACTATCCTATTTACATGAGGGGCTTCCCCTCCAAAAATGCTCTTAGAACCTTCAGGGCCAAGCCCGAGCTTTTTCCTGCGCAGGGTAAACGGCAGAGGGGCAAAGGATCAATCGGACATGTCACTCTCCGCATCCTCTCGCCGCTTCCAGAGGCGTCGCTGGCGCCACTATCGCTGTCACTGGCCTCACCGTCGTGAGCACTGTCTCCACCACCGCTCACCACATCACCCTCATCAGCAGCGACAACCACCCCATCATCATCAGAGGTGAAGGCCCGAACAAGTCCATCCACGTTGTCCTCCACCCATTGCGCCAGGTCTCCTCGGATGGCCTGGGGCACTGGGGCGATGGCGGCGTCGTAGTCGAAGAGGGGTTCGATGCTCTGAAGATGGCTGAAGACATGGGAGAACGCCCGCGCGAGTAGGCCGCGGCTCCTCTCGTCGACAAGCTGGCGAGCCCTCTCAGAGCGGCTCTCCAGATGCGTCACCACGTGAGTGAAGAACTAGATATTGCCGGCGTAGTTGGTCACGTGAGGCTCCGTGGCAACCGCCTCACAGATGTTGCCCAAGGCCGCGTTGCCTCTTTCCCTGAGCGTCCGAAGCATGGGGCCATGCAAGTGCTCCAAAGTCTGCTGCTGGCGGATCTCATCCTTGTTCTGCCGCGCAACGGCCTCGGCATCATCGACCCACCAATGGAGAAGAAGTAGCTCAACGCGCAAGGAGGCCAGCTCCGCCTGCGCCGAGCCTAGGGCAGCAGCGGAGGCCTCAGCACGCTGCGTCGCTTCGGTCAGCTTGGTCCTGAGGGCAGCAGTCCTGCCCATGGCCTCGGCCTTGATCAGCTCCAGCCTCTCTTCGTACTCACGCTCAAGACCCAAGCGGGCTTCCGCCATGCGGCGATCGATCTCCTCTCGGACCCGGACCTCCCGCACATCGACATCTTCCTCCACCTGGGCAACCTGGCGCTCCCTCATCTCCAACCGCTCAAGGTCAAGGTTGCGCTTGGCAGCCTCCAGTGTCAGCGCTTCCTCGTGCCTCCGGAGTTCCTCTTCTTCAACGGGCGCCCCCTTTAGAGACACAAGAGCAGCTCGGTGCAGCTCAACTTGCTGCTCCAGGGAATTGCACCAGTCTTGGAGCTCCCACGCGCGCTCCTCCGCGGCTTCGCGTCGCCGATCTGCCTCCTGGGCTTCCTCGATGGTTCGGGAGCAGGCCTCCCGCGAGGCCACCAGAGATGCTTCAGCCTTGGCATTGTCGAGACCACGTTGGTGGCGCGCGAGGCCGACAGCCGCCTTCAGCTTGCGCCGTTCCTCGATCAGCCATAGGCCCTCGGCTTCAAGACGAGCATCCTCGCTCGCGAGCTCTGCACCGAGCCGGCTCACCGCATCTATCGCCTTCTGGAGAAACTATCGGCGGACGGCGCTGCGCTCCCGTGCACGCCTGAGCACGTCATCAACATCATCCTCCGCCATCGGCATCGGTGGAGGGCCCCGAAGTGGTTCGCCCCCTCTTGGCAGGGGGTTGGGGGCTAGCGCCCCCGCGATTGCCGGACAGGCCCCACAAGGGACCCGTCCTGGCGTCAATTCGTCCCCTGAGGTTGAACCAAGGATCGACTTCAACCACTCACCGCCTATGATCAGTGGTGGATCCTGGGGAAAGCTGGTTGTGCCCAGGGAGAGCTCGCAAAGGAAAGGCGGCGTGCGCATGGGCCCAAGGCACATCACGGGCCGGCCTCCTCTAGCCGGACTCGCGTCATGGGTGGTGCTCGAGCTCGTGGCACCCAAGGTCAACGGTGAAGATGAAGCCTGCGGAGGCGGCTCTTTGGCCGGCTCAGCGGGCTCGGCAGGAGGGATCCTGAAGGGCCACAATCAGCAAAGGGGAATGGCAAACAAGGAATTATAAGAAGGAGGGACTTACTCGTCCATGGTGAAGAACTTCCTGCGCTTCAACGGGCGGCAAGGGCGGTCGTTGCCACCCGAAGCCTCTTTCCTCTTGCGGAGGGCCTCGAAGTCTATGCGGAACCGGCCCAAGCTCCCATGAGGGCCGGCATGCGGCATGGAGGGAGCGTCAAGGAGACTTGTGCCAAGGGCGCCAGGCTGGGAGGAGCAATCAGGTACCACCTCTTGGAGGCCAGCCGGTGCCTCAGGAGTTTTGACCTTGGGAGCCGCAGGTCACGCATCCTCATCAGCCGCCACTCTAGGATGAACTTCGGAGGATGATGCCTCGGGAGCCCCACATGGCATCACCATCTCGACGTGAGACCCCCAGCTCCCGAGGATTCTTGCCTCCCTGCGTCACCACCCGAGGCAGGATCAGCGTGGGCGACTAGGGGAGGAGCCGCGGCGACCGGATTCTCACGGGGCCCCATGAGACCAGCCGGGCACAACCCCCATTCGTCGAAGCGGGGCATCTACCTCACGAACTCCGCCCCGCCCGAGCAAACATACAGGAGGGCGCCGTCGTGCCGGATACTACCTGAAGAGGGGTCCTCGGTCAAGAGTTTCAGCACCTTCCTCAACACCTCAGGCGCTAGATCCCTTTCTTGGAGCCTCATGCGGTCCTTATGCCTAGTAAAAGTCCACATCGGATGGGAGTGGCGCTGAAGAGGAGCGATGCGGCACTGAAGGAACTCCTTCACCACTTGGGGCGCCATCATGCCAAGCGTCCTCAACCTCTTGAAGCGATTCTAGACAAACGCAAGCTGGGGGCTCGTGAGCTTCTCATAACCCCAGCCTGGATTGGGGATGGCAGGCAATGTCGGATGCGCGAGCAGGGGGCTGGGCACCCCAATGTCCACATACAGCCACCACTCCCGGAACCCGCTCGCGAAATATGGAAGACCAAAGTCAATCCCCGAGGCAGCCGTCTCCGGCACGGCTTGGAAGCTTGCACATCCCGGGCATTGGTACAGGTCAGTCAGGTGCAGGGAGAAGAAGTGGCGCAGAAGAGCAATTGAGGGAGGAATGCCCACCATGGACTCACAGACGAAGGCGAAGACAGCAAGAAAAGTGATGGACCGGGGACCGAGATGCATCATGTGGATCTGGTAGTGGGAACGCACAACATTGAAAAAAGCAGAGAAGGGGGGAACCAGGCCCGCCCATAGGGCATCGGCGAGGAATCGGACCTCTGTGATGATTCTCTCGAAGGAAGCGTGGGACGCAGGCCAGGCCGTCGTCCTCCCGCACTCGTTGAAGCTGGAAGCGAGGGTGGAGCGGACCTTGTCCAAGGCTTCCAGATTGAGTAACAGCGACTGGTCAACGGCGGGCGCAGCTGTCGGAGGCGAGCGGGACGAAGGCGCGGGCTTCTTCCCCTTTTCCTTTTTCGTTGGCGCCATGGCAATAGGAAGGGGGGAGGATTCAAGATGGATTGGAGGCAGAAGCAAAGGCTCAAGGAAGAAAGGGGAACAGGAAGCGCGCGGGCGGCAAGGGGAGAATAACTGTGTACAGTTTCGTGTCCGCTTAGCCAGGCGCATAACAGGGAGCGTGGGGAAGCGAAGACGCCCACGTCCAGTCAACCGCCACGCGGCGCCCAAGGTCGCAGGCTGTTGGGGCCCGCGGCACAACACACTTGCCCTTTCACTTCTCTGCTAAGCCAAGTCCGAGCACGCCTTGAGCCTGGGGGCTAGTGTCGGCATTCTGGGAACGGGGGTCCCCAGACTTGCCTGCCTGCAGCGTGGCTCAAGTGGTGGTCCAGTACGGCCCATCTTCATCAGCTCAAGCTCAAGACCCTCGCGAGGGGCCAAGCCTCGCGGGGCGGATGACACAAGGCTTCCTCAGGAGCGGCCTCGCCAGGAAGGCTCGCGAGGAGGCAGAGAGATCAAGGCAGGGGTACCTCGCGAGGTACCCGTGATGCAAGCCATGACAATCGAGACCAGGCGGGCGCCGGCCTATGCAGTGTCCTTGTTTCCTCTTTGGTGCAAAGGGAGCACGCGTGGGCATGGAGAACCGAGGCGTCAAGCAAAGGTTGCCATTCCGGTGCAACGAGACCAAGATCAGCAGAGCGGCAGGACGGAGGTCACCATGCAGCCCAAGGCGCCGTCATCACTAGTGCCTTTGGCAGCCGAAGACCACTTTTAGTCAGGGTAACTTGTACTAGATGTTCCCCTTCAAAATGGCCATTGTTGGTGCCCTTCCCACTCAATATTTGGGAAGAGGACCAGGTGAGGGAGTCCTGGATAAGGGGGTATCCGGACAGCCGGACTATATACTTTGGCCAGACTGTTGGACTATGAAGATACAAGACGGAAGACTTCGTCCCGTGTCAGGATGGGACTCTCCTTGGCGTGGAAGGAAAGCTTGGCGATTCGGATGTAGATCTCATCCTCTGTAAACTGACTCTGTGTAACCCTAGCCCCCTTTGGTGTCTATATAAACCGGAGGATTTAGTCCGTAGGACACAATAACTACAATCATACCATAGGCTAGCTTCTAGGGTTTAGCCTCTCTGATCTCGTGGTAGATCAACTCTTGTAATACTCATATCATCAAGATCAATCAAGCAGAAAGTAGGGTATTACCTCCATTGAGAGGGCCCGAACCTGGGTAAACATCGTGTCCCCAGCCTCATGTTACCATTAGCCTTAGACGCATAGTTCGGGACCCCCTACCCGAGATCCGCCAGTTTTGACACCGACATTGGTGCTTTCATTGAGAGTTCCACTGTGTCGTCGCGATAAGGCCCGATGGCTCGTCTCGTTGTCAAAGACAACATCACCTCTGGGGGGAGCTCTGGCTTTAGGCCAAACTCTTCGGCTGGGCGGCTTCGTTATGACCGCCCGATCGGCTGTTGCACCGATGATGACTTCTCAGGTCATTAAAAATAGCCTCCACGTTGATTCGGAATTTGCCGAACATATGGACCCAACGGAGCTCTTATCCCTCAATGAGATCTTGGATTGCATCGCCGCAATGGGCGTTGCTACGGACTATGACCGGATCGGGCTTAAACCTGATGAAAGGGAGATTCACTCTCCACCGATCACTCACGAGATAGCGGTAGTGGAAGAGCATCATCCTAATTCTCCCTCCACTTTGAGGACGAACTATGTCCGGATTTCTGAGCTCTCCGAGCCAGACACCCGCTCGCGGGAGGACATGACCCTAGTCCCGGACTCAGGATTGGGGGGCGGGCCAAAGAAATCGGGCAACGCCCCAGAACCCGAGCCGTTAAGCTTGGAAGCTTCTTTGCCCCTGGGTCCCAGATCGGGTCAGGATTCGGATTCAAATCCACCCACCCACCCAGATTTATCCAATCTTTCCCATATCAGACAAGAGCCCCAAGAAACAGTACATCATTACTGGGCCAGATTCCTCCTTGTGATAAACAGGGTCAAGGACTGTCGCGAGGCAGACGCAATCTCCCTCTTTTGCAAAAATTGCACGGACAAAGGGATTCTCAACGCTATAAGTAGCCGTGAAATAGTACACTTCGCTGACTTAGCGGCCATAGTGAAAAAATACTGCATGATGGAAAGCGCCTGGAAAACCCAAACAAGTTTTTGGGACAATCCGGCTCTAGCAAAATCCTCTGCCCGAACTAAAAGGGTAAACTCTCGTAAGTCACCCGATTCAAGTACCAAAAAAATAAATCCCGCCGCAAGGCGCGGAACCGTATTGGAAGAATGGCTAAACGGGCCGTGCAAGATTCACAGCACACCAGATACTATACCAACGCATAGCCTTAGAGCATGTTGGATACTCCGACAGGTAGCAAAGAGCGGCGAGGATCTCCTCATAAAACATACAGCAGAGCAACATCCCGCCGGAGACAACAATATGGTATTTACAGTCTTCGAGACTTTGTCATCAAATAAAAGGCGCAAGCAAGTTCAGCGCAGCCTCGCAGAAGTTTGCCACGTGGCAACAATAAACCCATGGAACAACACGGCTATAGCTTACAGTGCCAGTGACGAACCTCAATTCCGAACAGTCCGAGCACCAGCCGCTTTGGTCCTTAGCCCAATTGTGGATGGCTTCAGGCTCACTAAAGTGCTCATGGACGGCGGAAGCGGACTAAACCTCATCTATGAGGAAACCCTTAACAAAATGGAAATTGACAAGAGCCACATTGAACGAAGCAGCACGACCTTCAGGGGAATCATCCCTAGTCGAGAGGCACAATGCGCGGGAAAAATCACACTAGATGTGGTATTCGGCACGCCAGAGAACTACAGGTCCGAAGAAATTACATTCCAAGTGGCCCCGTTCAGCAGCGGATACCACGCCCTCTTGGGGCGGGACGCATTCACAAGTTTCCAGGCTATACCCCATTACGGGTACATGAAGCTCAAAATGCCCGGGCCCAATGGAATCATCACTCTAGCTAGCGATCCGGACGTTGCACTCTGCGCCAAAAATAAAACCTTCGCCCTCACCCTGGAGGCATTATCAGAAGCCCTCGCGGCCGAAGAACTGACAACACTGCAAAAGATAGTAGACAGAGATGACGTGATACTCGACAAGCGACCTAAATCCACCTCCTTCAAACCAGCGGACGAGATAGTCAAATTCCAGGTCCACCCAACGGACCCTTCGAAGACAGCTTCCATCGGGACACAGCTGAACCCCACAATAGACGCCGCACTACGAGACTTCCTGCGTGAAAATTGGGATATTTTTGCCAGGCATCCTTCAGACATGTTGGGCATCCCATGCAGGCTGGCCGAACACAACCTCAATATACTAAAAGGATACAAGCCAGTCAAGCAGACTCTTAGAAGCTTCTCAGAGCCTAAGCGGCAAGCCATGGGGGAAGAGCTAGCCAAGCTACTCGAGGTCGGATTCATCAGAGACATCAAACATCCGGATTGGCTAGCAAACTTGGTAATGGTACCAAAAAAGGACAAATCATGGCGCTTTTGTGTCGATTTCAAAGACCTCAATAAAGCATGCCATAAGGATCCCTTCCTCCTCCCCCGCATAGATTAAGTAATCGATGCCACCGCCGGACACGACTCATTGTGCTTCCTTGATGCATACTCCGGATACCATGAAATAAAGATAGCGGAGTCCGACCAGGCTTCAACAGCCTTCATCACTCTGTACGGCCCCTTATGTTTCAACACAATGCCCTTTGGGCTCAAAAATGTCGGCGCAACCTATCAACGCATGATTCAAACATGCCTGGAAAAACAAATCGGCAAGATAGTAGAGGCCTACGTAGACGACGTGGTCATCTGTGACGCCCCAGGACCGACGCTCCAGATGCCGCCCAGTTATTTTATTATCGCCGTGTGTTTCTTTTGTGCTTGCTCTTTTATTTTTGCATTGCATCATGTCATCATGCCAGCATGTCATTTAATTTTTTTTTAAACTCACCTAAATAAATTGCATAGATCATTGATCTATTTAAATCGAGGGATATTCACATGGTGATTTCTCTTTAAAACATATTCAAAGTATCCTACTATTATTAGGGAGCTATAATAAATATTTCATTATTGGGAATTGATCATAACACACTTGCAAATAAATCCCAATGCCTTTGTTATCTTAATTCTTGGTCTCCAACTCTGCCCATAAATTCTTTCGTCATTTTCCCGAGCTCCACCAAATTTCTCAACATTTTTGGACTCTTCCAAAATGTTATCTTAGTCCATACCATTCGAATTAAATTCAAATGGTTTTGGATTTAAATCTTTCAATCATGCCTCTTTTATTTTCCTGGATTGAGCTCATTTTTTCGAGTTCGGGAAAATAATCCCCATGCGCAAAATCTTTCCCTAACCCTCTCTTTCTTTTCCTCTCTCTATTTCTTTTCAGCAAGAAAATTAGAGGAAGAGAGAAGAGAGCCAGCCCAGCCGGCCTCTTAGGCCCGACCAACTAAGTCGGCCCATAAGCCCAGCCAGCCCACCTAAACCTATAACCCTAGCCCGATCGATTCCACCTCCAGACCCTCATCTCCCTCTCCTCGATCCCCTCCGCCGCCACCCACGCGCAGCCCTCGACCCCCCTCGCTCCCTCGCCCCATCCCTCCAGTGTCATCGTCGCCCTGCCTCCGTTTGGCTCCCACGCCGAAGTCCGCCGCCGCGGCCCTGCCAAACGTTGGTGACCCCGACGCGCCCGCGCCCGATCTGCTCCAGGCTGCCGCATTGAGCTCTTCCCGACGCCTCCCATGGAGACAGTGCCTTGCTGCCGCTGCTCTTCCGACGCTTGTTCCCCATCATCTCCGTCAGCACCTCCTCCTTGTCCAACTCTGGTGGCTCCACACCTGCATCTCCACCGGCGCCATCCATCCCCGTCTCCCCGCCGCCTCACCAACAGCAGCCGCACCGCCCGTGTGGCTTCGCCTCTCGCAACCCCGCGAAGCCGCCTCGCCCTTGTCCCCCATCGCCTCACAGCCGCCTTCGTCCAGTGTTGTCCGCCTCCCGCTCGTGCCCGAGGACCGAGCACCTCCACCTTGGCCCGGCAGCCCCACCTTGGTCGTGGTTTGCCGCCTCCTAGACCATCTCCGGCCAGGGCTCCTTCGCCTCCTTGCTGCTGCCACTCGAGGCCCTGGTGTTGCTTCATTTTGGATCGTCAAGACCGACAAGATCGACTACACAAAACTGCCAGTACCTCTACGCACGGATACACCAAGACCGTCCCGGATAATGTCAAGTACCACGACAACCACGTCCCGTCAAGTTCGTCTACGGAATGAGTACCACTACGCCTGTATGACGTGGATGCACCAAGTTCCACTACGAGATGTACCACTACCGTCGCCAAGATCGCGAGAACCTCTACCGTCGCCGTGAACGGCTACTTCCACGACGTCCGTGAACCACTACTTCCACTACCGCCGCGAGAACGACTACTTCCACTACGACCCATGAGTACCACTTCTTCCCTCGACGACTCGAACCGCTCCGAAAATGCATGCTTCGAAGGTATAACCCCGAGACGACCGCCCGTGAACGAATGCTTGTGTGTTGTATGAGATGCTCGTGCTGCACCGTGTCCAAATTGTCATTACAAGTTCCTCCTCGTTTGCCAAGCCGTCGACCCATGGGAACCCGGTAATCCGGGATCACCCCACCATCTTTTGCATGTTCCGCACATCCAGACACTTGCTCTTTTGCACCGGTATCTCAATGAGTTGTCGGATCATCAGAATGTTGCCGTGGCACCATTTCCGTTGTAGTTATCGTGGCACCCCTTTCGTTCCGCAACGATGACAAATGCTTCATAACATGCTCATGTTAACGTTTTCATAAAAAGTGCATAAAACTTGCATGTGTCATCCGCATCATGATAACAACTTTTAAAATGTTTAAAATTGTTGTTCGCATTAAAAATTGCTAAATGACATGGGGATTTGCCGGAATTGTTGTTTGTTGTTTCTGGCCTCATTTAAACATGCCTATATACTTAGTTTATATATGTTTCACCTCTTGCCTTGTTTAACAACATTTAAAATTGATGAGTACATAACCGAGAGAGAACTAAATAAGTCATGTGGTGTTTCATTAATATGCAACTCATTGCATATTGAGCTCCACTTAATTTGTAGTGTTGTTTGTTGCACTTTGCCATGCCATACCTCATTAAACTGGACATGCATCATCCTTGGTTGTGCATCATGTCATGATTATGTGATGGTTGTTTACCATGTTGTTTGCTTCTTTCCGGTTTGCTTCTCTCGTTAGCTTCGGTTTCGTTCTGGAGTTGTGAGGATTCGTTCAACTATGTCAGTTTGTCTTCTTCATGGACTTGTTCTTCTTCCTTGCGGGATCTCAGGCAAGATGACCATTACCCTCGATATCACTTCTATCTTTGCTTGCTAGTTGCTTCGTTCTATTGCTATGCTGCGTTACCTATCACTTGTTTACCATGCCTCCCATATTGCCATGTCAGCCTCTAACCTTTGCACCCTTCCTAGCAAACCATTGCTTGGCTATGTTACCGCTTTGCTCAGCCCCTCTTATAGCATTGTTAGTTGCAGGTGAAGTTGAAGATTGCTCCATGATGGACAGGATTATGTTGGGATATCACAATATCTCTTATTTAATTAATGCATCTATATACTTGGTAAAGGGTGGAAGACTCGGCCTTATGCCTGGTGTTTTGTTCCACTCTTGCCGCCCCTAGTTTCCGTCATACCGGTGTTATGTTCCTTGATATTGCGTTCCTTACATAGTTTGGTGATTTATGGGACCCCCTTGATAGTTTGCTTTGAATAAAACTCCTCCAGCAAGGCCCAACCTTGGTTTTAACATTTGCCACCTAAGCCTTTTTCCCTTGGGTTTTGCAGACTCAAGGGTCATCTTTATTTTATACCCTGGGCCAGTGCTCGTCGTGAGTGTTGGTCCAACCTGTCAGCCGCCGGTGGTCACCAGGGGCAACTCTGGACTGGCCTACCGGAAGTTTGGACAATCCGGTGTGCCCTGAGAACGAGATATGTGCAACTCCTATCAGGATTTTTTGGCATATCCGGGCGGCTTTGCTGGTCTTGTTTTACCATTGTCGAAATGTCTTGTAACCGGGATTCCGAGTCTGATCGGGTCTTCCTGGGAGAAGGAATATCCTTCGTTGACCATGAGAGCTTGTGATGGGCTAAGTTGAGACACCCCTGCAGGGTATAAACTTTCGAAAGTCGTGCCCGCGGTTAGGTGGCAGATGGGAATTTGTTAATGTCCGGTTGTAGATAACTTGACACTTGACTTGATTAAAACGCATCAATCGCGTGTGTAGCCGTGATGGTTTCTTTTCGGCGGAGTCCGGGAAGTGAACACGGTCTTGGTGTTATGATTGTGCGTAAGTAGTTTCAGGATCACTTCTTGATCACTTCTAGCTTCTCGACCGTTTCGTTGCTTCCCTTCTCGCCTTATTTGCGTATGTTAGCCACCATATTTGCTTAGTGCTTGCTGCAACTCCACCTCATTACCACTTCCTACCCATAAGCTTAAATAGCTTGCAGGTTTTGAGATTGCTGAGTCCTCGTGACTCACCAGATACTATCACAACAGTTGCAGGTGCCGATGATACCAGTACAGGTGATGCAACCGAGCTCAGATGGGATCTCAACGAAGACCTTGGTCGTTGCTATGTATCGTTTCATGTTGATCAGTAGTGGAGGCCAGTTAGGATGATCGGGGATCTAGCAGTTGGGTTATCTTCTTTTCTTTTGGCTTCGTCCGTAGTCGGACTATGTGTGTGCTTTGAATGATGTATGAATTATATGCTCATTATGTGAAGTGGCGATTGTAAGCCAACTCTTTATCCCATTCTTGTTCATTACATGGGATTGTGTGAAGATGACCCTTGCGACAAAACCACAATGCGGCTATGCCTCTGAGTCGTGCTTCGACACGTGGGAGATATAGCCGCATCGTGGGTGTTACAAGTTGGTAATCAGAGCCATCCCCGACTTAGGAGCCCCCTGCTTGATCGAATCGCTGACATAGTTGAGTCTAGAGAAAAACAAGAGTTTTGAGTCTTAGGATTATATATACCGGAGAGTAGGATTCTTTTTACTCCTGAGCCCCTTCGTCGCTCTGGTGAGGTCTCCTGACGTAGATGTTTTGTCTTTCCTCTCCTCAAATTTCACTAAAAAAAATTAGGATCACATGGGTATCTTGGGATCGTTCCGATATTCTTATGACGAGAACATTGTTCTTGTTGCCTCCTGACATTTAGGGGTTGTGGCAGTGTCCCGGGGAGTTGAGCTCCGAGTGTTGTCGCCACAATTTTATCGTTGCAGTTCTGGAATACCTGAGTTTTGCCGACATCGACAATCTCTTTTATGCAGTTGTTGGTGAGATAACCTCGACGCCACCCAGTACTATGGAGTTCGGGAGTATTGCCATAGCTCGTATAACGGATGCTTTTCGAGGGTTGAGGTACACGATTTCCGGAGTTTTCTTGGTTATGTGTTGACGGATGGATACAGCTGGATGTAGGGATTGTTAGTTTGGGTGAGATATATTGCTTCCCCTGTATCCCCAACACCAGATTGCATAACCAGAAAGTTTCGGGAGTTTATAGGTGGGAATTCAAGTAGCTCCTAGAATATAGTTCTGACAGATGCATGATATGAGATTGGGGTTCGACGTCTAGTGGTCCGCCTATCCACGGTCGTTTTTACACTGGTCTCGTTGTGTCTTAAAGAGCCCTTGGCTATGCTGGTTCGGGGACACTTCGTATGTCATGTGCACTGCCTTGTACATGAAGGTGTTGTACGATCGAGCCCGTGTGGGCCCCACCACGAAAACTTCGGACGAAATCTCTATCATATGTTTGTTCCGGCTTATTCTGCAAGCCAAATCCTTTGTTTTGTTTTGAGTTGTGGTATTCGAGTTGCTTCGATGTCAAGTGTTGATCCATACCTTCCCTAAATGGTGTTCTCATATTTCTATGGGAGTGCTAATCCTTCTTGATCATTGAGGTTGTCATGTTAATTATTTTCCAACCGGCGTGCTTCTCTTCAAGTGGATCCGATCATCTCAACATCCCCAAGATCAATTCTATGTTTTCTCAACGGTGTTTGTTTCATCCATCCCAAGTTGTCTTTGTTTTCCCGCCCTCCCACCCTTTTCTTCAAGGACTCATATATGTTAATCAAGTATCGATTTATTCATGTGAAGTCTCTTCACTCTTTTCAATCAATGTTCTTACCCGGTGATTATCATGAAGTTGGCCAGGAGTTTCAAGTTCGTCATTCTTCGTTATTTTTCTTCTCCGGTGGATCCAATTCAAGCTTTCAGTGTTGATCATATTCTTTTCCTCGTGTCAAATTCTTTCTCATATCGGTGCACCTATCAACCACTCACTTCTCGCTATTGATTTGTTCTGGAGTGCTGAAGATATCTCCGAAGGCTCGTCTTTTCATTCAAGATCCGTTCAAGATATTTGGATATTATTATCTCATTCAAGTCATTTAATTCAACCGGCGCAATTCCCCCTTTCAATCAATCATTCAATGGTGTTTTCCTTTTGAGTGGGCCCTAACCCACATGTCTTTTCCCAGGATCTTACCTGACTCTTCTAATTTTTCCCGGAGCTATTCCCGATTTCTTTTCAAAGTTTGACGTAAGAATGGATCTCATCAGTCAGATGTTTTCCAAGATCAATTTCAAATTATTTTTCAGTGTTGGCTCAACCTCTTTGTTTTTCATTCTTCCGGAGTGTCTCAACAATTCATGGTGGTGTTTCTCGTAGTCATTCTCAAATTTTGAAGACCGAAGAAGAGTTCCTCTTAAATCCTTACACGTTCTTCGAGAGATTCATGGTTCTAGCTTGATGCTATCCTCTCGTACTTGTTTTCGATTGTGACAATTCTTTTCACCCGTCCGGAGCATTTCATGAGTTGTTTCCATTTCTTTCCTCCGAAAGCCATCATGTCATAATTCTTCATTCTCACCGTTTAGTTATCGTTATCCAATTCTTCCGGTGCATTGTTCAAATACCCTCTAATCAGTTCATGATCTCTTCATTCTCATGTATCTAAATCCCTTCAAGTATCTTCATTCTTTCCGGTGAATTGTGCCTTTGCTACATTCATTTTCTATTCTTACGGTGGTTCTTTCAAGATTTCTCTTCCTTCATTATCGTATCAATTCATTCGTTCTTTTGTTGTTTCAATCCTACCGGTGGTTGTTGAAGACCTTCCTCAAGTTGGCGCTATATCACTCTTCAATCCTTTCTACGAGAATAAGTAGTATGCCAAATCTGTTGCTTGTCATCAATTTAAATTGGTGAAGAATACGCATAACATAATTCTTATTCTTGTTTCATCCAAGTGATTAATCCCTTCCTTTGGAGTTTGTTCATGAGGAATAAATTCTCGGTTCTAAGATGTTCATCTTTTCTTTCTGGAGTTCCAAGTTCTCTCGGTTATATCATCGCGAAGCTCCTTCTAAATCATCGCAAGGCTTCACCTTGTGTTTTCAACTTCTCTTTCTTTTTTATCATCCTTTTATTACCGGAGTTCTTCATGGAGGCTCAACATGGTGGTTCATCAAGGATTCTTTTCATTCTTCAATTGTTCTTCAAGATTTCTCTCGAAGTTATGACCCGCCAAGCTATACTCAAAAATTAAACATGGTGCTCAACACATGTTTTGTTTTGAGGCGTTCAAGCATCCTTCATCTTGCATTTTGAAGTTCAATTCTTTCTACCTTATCTTTTCAGGTGGTGTTATATCATTCTTGACAATTTCAATTCATGCTTCGCGATTCACATGTTGTCAAGAATGAGGTATTTTAAATCCATTAATCTCTTCGTTGGAGTTATCTTGTGTCATATTTCACCTAAAGCCTTCCCTAAGGAATGTTGCTATTGTGGTGCTTATCAATGATCCAAGTTTTCTCCTATCCTCTCGGTGAAAGAAGTTTTCATCTCTTCATTGATCTCAAGCAAGTAATTGTTTCCGTTAGTGGCCGGTTGTCACCTCATAATTTTGAAATGTTTTCCATAAGCCCACAACAAGCTTATCCTTTCGTTGTTGATAATCCAACAACTCCGTTCTAGCATTTCCTGTAAGCATGCTCTTTCAAGATCAAGTTTTCCTCCATTCATTCCATTCCATTTTTTCATTTCTTCCGGAGGCATTGTGATGTTGTGCTCTTCACCCATCACATCGTTTTGTCAAGTTCATGTTATTTTCTTGCTTATCCATTTAACCGGAGTGTTGTGTTCTCATTCAAGTTCTTTCATCTTATCAAGTTTTGCCTCTCTTTTCAACCGGACTGTTGTCTGGAATCCTTGTTACCCCTTGTGCCATTCTTTCAATAGTTCTGGAGGAAGTATGTTGTTGATTTCATCAAGTATCATCCCATCTTCTCAAGTTCATGTTCAATTCCTTCCATTTACAGTCGGAGTGCTGCCAAAATTATATCATTCTTATTCATTCTTATCTCGTTTCAACCAGAGTGGTTCCAATTCCTTCTTGTCCATTGTACTCGTCATTCATCACTTTGCAACCTCCAAGGTTCACATGGTGTTCCTTGCTTCTCTTTTCTACTGGAATGCTCTCAATTTCGTTCAACTCTATTGTGTTATTCTTTCAAGTTTTCAACCTCTCGAGGTTCATTGGTTTCACTCGTTTGTTAAAGAAGCAACTTAGTTTTACCTCTTCTCTTCCTCTTCCGTTTCTCTCCGGCGCCATCCTAGATCTCGGGACGAGATCCTCTTGTAGTGGTGGAGTGTTGTGACGCCCCAAGACCGACGCTCCAGATGTCGCCTAGTTATTTTGTTATCGCCATGTGTTTCTTTTGTGCTTGCTCTTTTATTTTTGCATTGCATCATGTCATCATGCCAGCATGTCATTTTTTTAAAAACTCACCTAAATAAATTGCATAGATTGTTGAGCTATTTAAATCGAGGGATATTCACATGGAGATTTCTCTTTAAAACATATTCAAAGTCTCCTACTATTATTAGGGAGCTATAATAAATATTTCATTATTTGGAATTGATCATAACACACTTGCAAACAAATGCCAATGCCTTTGTTATATTAATTCTTGGTCTCCAACTCTGCCCATAAATTCTTTCGTCATTTTCCCGAGCTCCACCAAATTTCTCAACATTTTTGGACTCTTCCAAAATGTTATCCTAGTCCATACCATTCGAATTAAATTCAAATGGTTTTGGATTTAAATCTTTCAATCATGCCTCTTTTATTTTCCTGGATCGAGCTCATTTTTTCGAGTTCGGGAAAAAAATCCCCATGCGCAAAATCTTTCCCTAACCCTCTCATTCTTTTCCTCTCTCTATTTCTTTTCTGCTAGAACATTAGAGGGAGAGAGAAGAGAGCCAGCCCAGCCAGCCTCTTAGGCCCGACCAAGTAAGCCGGCCCATAAGCTCAGCAAGCCCACCTAAACCTATAACCCTAGCCTGATCGATTCCACCTCTGGACCCTCATCTTCCTCTCCTTGATCCCCTCCACCGCCACCCACGCGCAGCCCTCGACCCCCCTCGCTCCCTTGCCCCGTCCCTCCAGCGTCATTGTCACCCCACCTCCGTTTGGCTCCCACGCTGAAGTCCGCCGCCGCGGCCCTGCCGGACGTTGGTGACCCCGACGCGCCCGCGCCCGATCTACTCCAGGCTACCGCATTGAGCTCTTCCCGACGCCTCCCATGGAGACAGTACCTTGTTGCGGCTGCTCTTCCGGCGCTCGTTCCCCGTCATCTCCGTCAGCGCCTCCTCCTTGTCCAACTCCGGTGGCTCCACACCTGCATCTCCACCGGCGCCATCCATCCCCGTCGCCCCGCCGCCTCACCAACAGCAGCCGCGCCGCCCGTGTGGCTTCCCCTCTCGCAACCCCACGACGCCGCCTCGCCCTTGTCCCCCGTCGCCTCACAGCCGCCTTCGTCCGTTGTTGTCCGCCTCCCGCTCGTGCCCGAGGACCGAGCGCCTCCACCTTGGCCCGGCAGCCCCACCTTGGTCGTGGTTTGCCGCTGCCTAGACCATCTCCGGCCAGGGCTCCTTCGCCTCCTTGTTGCTGCCACTCGAGGCCCTGGTGTTGCTTCGTTTTGGATCGTCAAGACCGACAAGATCGACTACACAAAACTGCCAGTACCTCTACGCACGGATACACCAAGACCGTCCCAGATAATGTCAAGTACCACGACAACCATGTCCCGTCAAGTTCATCTACGGAATGAGTACCACTACGCCCGTATAACGTGGATGCACCAAGTTCCACTATGATATGTACCACTACCATCGCCAAGATCGCGAGAACCTCTACCGTCGCCGTGAACGACTACTTCCACGACGTCCGTGAACCACTACTTCCACTACCGCCGCGAGAATGACTACTTCCACTACAACCCATGAGTACCACTTCTTCCCTTGACGACTCGAACCGCTCCGAAAATGCATGCTTTGAAGGTATAACCCCGAGACGACCGCCCGTGAACGAATGCTTGTGTGTTGTATGAGATGCTCGTGCTGCACCGTGTCCAAATTATCATTGCAAGTTTCTCCTCGTTTGCCATGCCGTCGACCCATGGGAACCCGGTAATCCGGGATCACCCCACCATCTTTTGCCTGTTCCGCACATCCGCACACTTGCTCTTTTGCACCGGTATCTCAATGAGTTGTCGGATCATCAGAATGTTGCTGTGGCACCATTTCCGTTGTAGTTGTCATGGCACCTCTTTCGTTCCGCCACGGTGACAAATGCTTCATAACATGCTCATGTTAACGTTTTCATAAAAAGTGCATAAAACTTGCATATGTCATCCGCATCATGATAACAACTTTTAAAATGTTTAAAATTGTTGTTCGCATTAAAAATTGCTAATTGACATGGGGATTTGCCGGAATTGTTGTTTGTTGTTTCCAGCCTCATTTAAACATGCCTATATAGTTAGTTTATATATGTTTCACCTCTTGCCTTGTTTAACAACATTTAATATTGATGAGTACATAACTGAGAGAGAACTAAATAAGTCATGTGGTGTTTCATCAATATGCAACTCGTTGCATACTGAGCTCCACTTAATTTGTAGTGTTGTTTGTTGCACTTTGCCATGCCATGCCTCATTAAACCGGACATGCATCATCCTTGGTTGTGCATCATGTCATGATTATATGATGGTTGTTTACCATGTTGTTTGCTTCTTTCCGGTTTGCTTCTCTCGTTAGCTTCGGTTTCGTTCCGGAGTTGTGAGGATTCGTTCAACTACGTCCGTTTGTCTTCTTCATGGACTCGTTCTTCTTCCTTGCGGGGTCTCAGGCAAGATGACCATTACCCTTGATATCACTTGTATCTTTGCTTGCTAGTTGCTTCGTTCTATCGCTATGATGCATTACCTATCACTTGTTTACCATGCCTCCCATATTGCCATGTCAGCCTCTAACCTTTGCACCCTTCCTAGCAAACCATTGCTTGGCTATGTTACCGCTTTGCTCAGCCCCTCTTATAGCATTGTTAGTTGCAGGTGAAGTTGAAGATTGCTCCATGATGGACAGGATTATGTTGGGATAACACAATATCTCTTATTTAATTAATGCATCTATATACTTGGTAAAGGGTGGAAGACTCGGCCTTATGCTTGGTGTTTTGTTCCACTCTTGCCGCCCCTAGTTTCCGTCATACCAGTGTTGTTCCTTGATTTTGCGTTCCTTACACGGTTGGGTGATTTATGGGACCCCCTTGACAGTTCGCTTTGAATAAAACTCCTCCAGCAAGGCCCAACCTGGGTTTTAACATTTGCCACCTAAGCCTTTTTACCTTGGGTTCTGCAGACTCAAGGGTCATCTTTATTTTATCCCCCGGGCCAGTGCTCGTCGTGAGTGTTGGTCCAACCTGTCAGCCGCTAGTGGTCACCAGGGGAAACTCTGGATTTGCCTACCGGAAGTTTGGACAATCCGGTGTGCCCTGAGAACGAGATATGTGCAGCTCCTATCGGGTTTTGTCGGCACATCCGGGCGGCTTTGCTGGTCTTGTTTTACCATTGTCGAAATGTCTTGTAACCGGGATTCCGAGTCTGATCGGGTCTTCCTAGGAGAAGGAATATCCTTCATTGACCGTGAGAGCTTGTGATGGGCTAAGTTGAGACACCCCTGCAGGGTATAAACTTTTGAAAGTCGTGCCCGCGGTTATGTGGCAGATGGGAATTTCTTAATGTCCGGTTGTAGATAACTTGACACTTGACTTGATTAAAACGCATCAATCGCGTGTGTAGTCGTGATGTTTTCTTTTCGGCGGAATCCGGGAAGTGAACACGGTCTTGGTGTTATGATTGTGCGTAAATAGTTCCAGGATCACTTCTTGATCACTTCTAGCTTCTCGACCGTTCCGTTGCTTCTCTTCTTGCTCTTATTTGTGTATGTTAGCCACCATATTTGCTTAGTGCTTGCTGCAACTCCACCTCATTACCACTTCCTACCCATAAGCTTAAATAGTCTTGATCTCGCGGGTTTTGAGATTGCTAAGTCCTCGTGACTCACCAGATACTATCACAACAGTTGCAGGTGCCGATGATACCAGTACAGGTGATGCAACCGATCTCAGATGGGAGCTCAACGAAGACCTTGGTCGTTGCTATGTATCATTTCATGTTGATCAGTAGTGGAGCCCAGTTGGGACGATCGGGGATCTAGGAGTTGGGTTATCTTCTTTTATTTTGGCTTCATCCGTAGTCGGACTATGTGTGTGCTCTGAATGATGTATGAATTATATGCTCATTATGTGAAGTGGAGATTGTAAGCCAACTCTTTATCCCATTCTTGTTCATTACATGGGATTGTGTGAAGATGACCCTTGCGACAAAACCACAATGCGGTTATGCCTCTAAGTCGCGCTTCGACACGTGGGAGATATAGCCGCATCATGGGTGTTACATCATCAAAACAAGACACATCGAAACTTTAACAGACGACTTGAGGCTTACGTTCGATAATCTCTGAACATACGACATCAAGCTCAACCCGGAGAAGTGTGTCTTCGGAGTACCCTCCGGAAAATTGTTCAGCTTCATCGTTTCCAATAGAGGAATTGAAGCCAATCCGGCAAAAATCCGAGCTCTGTCACAGTTGGCTATCCCAACAGACCTCAAGCAGATCCAGAAACTAACTGGATGTGTGGCTGCCTTAAGCAGTTTTATCTCCCGCTTAGGAGAAAAGCACTACCACTGTATCGCCTTCTTCGACGCACCGAACACTTCGTGTGGATGGATGCGGCCATGGCCGGACTGGAAGAAATAAAGGCACTCTTGGCCACCAACCCAGTCCTGACCGTGCCAAACATTGGCGGACCCATGCTATTATACATAGACGCAACAAACCAAGTTGTGAGCGCAGTGCTCGTCGTCGGATGAGAGGTAGACGGACACAAATTCCCGCTCCAAAAGATGGTATAGTACGTGTCCACGGTCCTCACTCCATGTAAATCTCGATACCCGCACTATCAAAAGATAGCATATGCGGTCTTCATGGCATCCCGGAAACTATGACACTACTTTCAAGAGTGTTCGATCACGGTGGCCTCCGAAGTACCACTCAATGACATAATTAATAACAGCGACGCAACAGGCCGAATCGCTAAAATGGGCTATTGAGCTCCTTCCGTTCGACATAACATACAAACCACGATGGGCCATTAAGTCACAAGTACTGGCTGACTTCGTCGCCAAATGGACAAAGGCCGAACTCCCTAAAGAGTACGGCGCATACTCAAATTGGATCATGCATTTCGACGTCTCTAAAATGCTGGCCGGATTGGGAGCAGGTGTCGTCCTGACATCCCCCACCGGAGATACGGTGCAGTACGTCCTCCAAATATTATACATAGACTCCAATAATGCAACCGAATATGAGGCTCTATTGCATGGTCTTCGGATGGCAGTCTCCATAGGCATTCAACGCCTCGAAGTGCGCGGGGACTCGAACCTTGCAATATCTCAGGTAAATGGAGACTTTGACGCCAAGGACCCGAAAATGGCGGCTTATCGCAATGCCGTCCTCAAAATGTCAGCCCGGTTCGAGGGGCTTGAATTCCACCATGTGGTCACAGAAAATAACCAAGCGGCCGATATCCTCACCCGCATCGGCGCTAGACGCGACCCTATCCCACCTAATATCTTCTTAGAAAGGTTGTTCAAGCCGTCCGTGGCATGGGAAGGGGAGTCTCGCACTATTAGTCCGGCTCCAAACACAACCCCAGATTCTGAACCTTCAGACGTAATCGGAGGCTCTGCCACCGAAATAACATCTTCGGCCCACGAAATAATGGCTGTCATCGCCCCGTGGACCGAGCCCTTCTTGGCCTACCTTAATAGGCAAGAGATCCCCGAGGACCAAAATGAGGCACGTTGTATTGTGCGACGCTCTAAAGCCTACAAAGTTCATGAAGGAGAACTCTACAAGAAGAGCCCTACCGGAGTGCTCCAACGATGCATCTCCGAAGAGGAAGGGCAGCAACTCTTAGCCGAAATCCATTCTGGACTAGGCGGGCACCACGCGGCAGCCTGAGCTCTCGTGATCAAGGCCTTTCGGACAGGATTCTACTGGCCGACAGCCCGGGCACACGCACAGGACCTTGTCCAACACTTTCTTGGTTGTCAACTATTTTCCAATCAGAGCCATATGCCCCCTACCGCTCTCCAAACGATCCCCATAACTTGGCCCTTTGCGATCTGGGGGCTGGATATGGTGGGACCCCTTAAGGGGGAAGCCATAAGAAAAAATACTTATTGGTCATGGTGGACAAGTTCACCAAATGGATAGTCATGGTGGACAAGTTCACCAAATGGATAGAAGCCAAACCAGTTAAAACGGCCGAATCCGGACCAGTGATAGACTTCATATCGGAGGTTGTACACCGCTACGGTGTCCCCCACGGTATCATCACTGACAATGGCTCCAATTTTACAGCCGAATAGGTAAAAGCCTGGTGCAGCAAAATGGGCATTAAGCTCGACTACGCCTCTGTCTATCACCCCCAAACAAACGGTCAAGTTGAACGTGCAAATGGTCTTATCATGAGCGGCATCAAACCCAGACTAGTGTGATCCTTGAAGGAATTAGACATGCATTCGGTCGAGGAACTCGACTCCGTACTCTGGGGGCTGCGGACCATGCCGAATCGCACCACCGGATACACACCATTTTTTATGGTGTACGGCGCAGAAGTGGTGCTGCCCTGCGACATAATTCATGACTCACCTCGCGTGCGCATGTATGAAGAGAAGGAAGCCGAGCTAGACCGGCAGGACAACTTAGATGCTTTGGAGGAGGAGCATGATGTCGCTAAAGCCTGTTCTGCATTCTATCAGCAACAGGCTCGAAGGTATCAAAGCAGAGAAGTACGGGCCAAAACATATAACATTGGCGAACTCGTTCTACGCCTACCTGAGAAGAAGAAGCACAAACTCAAACCCAAGTGGGAGGGTCCCTTCATCATTGATAAAGTTCTCACTAGAGGAGCATACCGTCTGTGCAGTGCATCTGATAACAGACTCGAGCCGAACCCATGGAACGCGGCCAGACTCCGGAGATTCTACGCCTAGCGCTGAACCTAGGGTTCGTCTCCTTCACTACGCTTCTTCAATTATGTTCCCTTTCTTCCTTTCTCTCCCCTTTTCTTTTTTCCTTTTTCTTATAGCCTTAAAACTATACGGATGCCCTGAGCATTCCGGCCGCATTTTGCGTGCACACTATACCTAGGGGCTTCCTATTCGGAAGCTAAATATAACCATTTCTAATGGCTTCTGGCCAGCCACATATGCATTTTTCTTTCCATATGTACCTTTCCTTCACCATTATATGCAATGATATCACTTAAGTTTTGGCCATGCTGGGTTGCCTGGCTCTTGTATTTATGCCCTATGTTCCCGTTAATTCGGCTAGGGCATAAGGTGAGCACCTCTGCGATTGTTACTACCGGTTGAGCCGGATGTGTACCTCAGACTGGGTGAAGCCGAAAGCTAGCATTCTTAAGGGAATATTTGGTCGGTGAACAAAAGATGTTCTCGTTCATAACAACGAAAAAACCCAGATGTTTTGTTTCATGCGCTTCTGCTTGCAGTTTGGACATGCACATTGATGCATGCCTACCTAGAGAAAGGAACCCCTAACGGAACTATTCTCTCTGGAAGATGTTTCTTACTATCCATGTAATATAATATAATTAGTTGGGTACTTGTCTGTTCAAGCACTTATGACCCCTACGCCTAGTTTCCATGCATACCCCAGTTTTTCATAACTGTGTGGGTATTCGGACACACCCGGGACTGTCGGATCCGGGGGCTGAAGCGAAAAGGTCCGCCATGACAAATGATTTTCAATCCGACTAGGGAGTACATGAGCCTGTTCAAATTACATAATCATATCAACTAGTCGTACTCTTCCTCTATACCATCCAACAGGCTGTCTAACTTACAATCCTGCTGGGAATACTTTGCAGCTAACGCTACTTGATCATACACCAAACTAACGGGTATCTCTTGTCCATCTGGCCCAGCCGGTCCAACTTCGGCCATATGGTTAGGGTCAGCCTTGGCATATCGCGTCTTCACCATGGCCCAAGCTTCTCTCGCACCTTGCCGGCAAGCTGATATCTCTACAAGTTCGCTCATGCCACCTGGCAGGGAAGCGGATGACGACAAAGCCTGGGCAATACCCTGCATCACCTGTCGAGCTTGTTCGTGCAGTTATGATAGCTCTTGCAGCATATCGCCTGTGGAACCGGGCATCTCCACTTCCGGGCGTCCGGTCAACATACCTGCAGACATAACTCTATCAATACGCCTCCCCGCCGAACTATACCACAGTTTGTTCAAGCACTTACTATAAATGTTGCATCGAAGCCTCCGGTTCTCCTTCATGGAGTCCGCGAGCTGAGCCCGAACATCTTTCAATTCGACACTCAGTTGGAGATTAGCATCTTGTAGCTTATTCCTCTCCTGAATAGACTGCGTCAGCACGCGTTCGCCTGCCTTCAGCTGACTTCACAGATGCAGCTCATTATCTCCCATGGTCTCCGGATTTCCTCCGGGATTATCTGCCAAATATTTCGTCAGATTTATAAACCATGCCGAACACGCAAACTGGTAGAAGGAAATTATTACCAGAGGAAGCCTTTTTGGATTCTGCTTGTTCGGCTACATTGGCCTTCATCTGGGCCTTACACGCCTCCAGCTCTTGAGACAACTGGGTATTCTTCTCTATAAGAACATATGCATTTAATGATCCTTAAATCAGTTGCGTCAACTATTTCAAGTCTCAGGGGCTACTACTACACATACTTATTAAATTCTCTTACCCGTATATCCTTCACATACTGGTCCGTTGCTCTGGCAACTCCATCTTGAGCAGCGCGGATATAGGCGTGTCCGGAGTTGAAGGCATTGAATGCCTCTTCGGAAAAAAATACTACCACGGAGTACGGCCCGTCGGCGCTGGTGATTCATGGCACTTTCCACTTCTGAATTTGTGGCGGAAAGCATATCCATATCCTCCGCAGGAGGACAGTTTGGCACTGTCCCCACATCAGCCTCTGCATGTGAATCCGGTCCAAGAATCCGGCTGCTGGAGGCGTGGCCGGTAGGGTCCTCGGACTTAGTCCGGCGCTTCCTGAGAGGACATAATTAAAGCCGTCACGCCTCGACAAATAGACCAAATAAACCCATGGGGAAAGTTCAATGAATACCTCTGCGCCTGCATGCCGCTCCTAACCGTCTTCCTTTTAAGCCTACCTTGTCTACGCGCCTCTTGCTAAGAGGCCCCCGCGGGTTCCGCACGGCATCCCCGCCGCCGTTTATATATAAGTATGGCATGTGACTATAAGGTATGGCAAAGCGAAGGAATCCTTTCGGAAGGTTGGAACCCCAACATTACTTACATGCGACACGGGTAGCAGTCCGGGATAATCCGCGATGATGGCCACTAAAGAGCCGCCACTGCTTGCCTGATAGAAAGTCCCATCGACGAATTCCACAGATATGTCCGGATCTTCTTCAAATCTGGGGTCGAGAGCCCGGCCGGGATCCTCTGGCTGTGGAGAGGGGCTGTTGAAATCTTTCACGGCCTTCCTTAGTTCCTGTTTTGAAACAGCAAGGTAAATAATTGTGTCAAAGAAGGTAAGAACAAATAGAGTTGAGTAAAAGATTACAATTTACCCAGCTTCGGGGGTTCTACATGGAAAATCCATCCCGCGGTTTAATGCGGAGGAACTCCTCTTCTTCTCCCTTGTACAATTCATATAGTATCCTTGCCAAAGATGTGGCGGAGTCTGGACCTTTGCGACCGCAGCGGGAGGCATCATCTTCTTCATTGAAGTGCCACATGGGTTTTCCCCTATATTAAAGTGGCTGCACTCCCCTTATTATGCATATTGACATAACTTCGATTATTGTCAATCCTGATTTGGCCAGGGTTTGTATCCGGCTTATCCGATAGAAGACTTCCCTTTTTCTTCCTCCTGGGGGCTCCGAGGGTGCCAGCTTTGGCATTTCTTTAACAGAGTATTGGTAAACTCAGGAAGGCCCGTCTGGACTGGGTCCGGAAGGGGAACGTCATCAACATAAAACCACTCCAAGGGCCAGTCTTCGGACGCCTTCTTGGGAGTACCGGACAGGTATCCGGTCTGGGCGATGCGCCATATTTCGGCTCCGCCCACTTGATAAATAGATCCGTCCTCGTTGCGGGGGACGAGGCAAAACAACCTCTTCCATAGCTCGAAATGAGCTTCGCAGCCCAGGAACAGCTAGCAGAGGGCAACGTAGCCTGCAATGTGCAGTATGGAGGCGGGGGTAAGATTATGCAACTGGAGACCATAGAACTCCAGGAGCCCGCGGAGGAATGGGTGGATTGGAAACCCGACGCCTCTTAGCAGATATGGGACAAGGCATACCCGCTCCCCCCGAGATGGGTTAGGGAATCTCTCCGCTTGCTCCCCGCCATTATAGGTGGCTAGTCCCGATCGGACGGGAACCATGTATGCGGGCGGAAGGAACCCTTTGGTCTGTAGCTCTATTAGGCGACTGTGAGGGATGGAACACATTTCCCAATCCCCTGGCTTCGAGCTAGGCGAGCGGCGAGCAGGGCTACAACGACCGGTCATGATGGGATGGCCTCTTTTGGGCGCACTCTGCGGAATGCTTGCTTGGGGGCAGATGGTGTGATTTGGATCTAAAGATCCTCGTCTCCTCAAATAGACGGCTCACCTACGGGATTAGAGTGGCAAATGCAAAAATACCCCGGCCCCTCGTCTTCGATCGACACGTGGAGATGGCCATTATGGAAGCACAGAAGACGAGGAGTACAACCTTACTGGGAGGCCGGACAATATTCGCTACGATGGGTGCACCGGACTTGGAGAAGAACCCGCCTTGCAATGCCGAAGACAATCTGCGCGCTGGACTCATCGTCATTGAAGCCTGGTTTGGGGGCTACTAAGGGAGTCCTGGATAAGGGGGTATCCGGACAGCCAGACTATATACTTTGGCCGGACTGTTGGACTATGAAGATACAAGACGGAAGACTTCGTCCCATGTCCGGATGGGACTCTCCTTGGCGTGGAAGGCAAGCTTGGCGATTTGGATGTAGATCTCCTCCTCTGTAAACCGACTCTGTGTAACCCTAGCCCCCTCCGGCGTCTATATAAACCGGAGGGTTTAGTCCGTAGAACACAATAACTACAATCATACCATAGGCTAGCTTCTAGGGTTTAGCCTCTCTGATCTCATGGTAGATCAACTCTTATAATACTCATATCATCAAGATAAATCAAGCAGGAAGTAGGGTATTACCTCCATCGAGAGGGCCCAAACCTGGGTAAACATCGTGTCCCTAGCCTCCTGTTACCATTAGCCTTAGATGCACAGTTCGGGACCCCCTACCCGAGATCCGCCGGTTTTGACACCGACACCAAGGCCTCTATATATAGGGCTAGCCACCATACTAGAGGGCATCGAGTCCTCACCTGATCCAAAGGCGATCGAACCCACCTAAGTAGAACACCACACCACCACAAGAACACCCCTCGCGAGGCTGTTCTTCCTCTATACTGTTCATCATCAGCCCCTGAGGCAATCCACCACACCACACACTGGATTAGGGTATTACACCACGACGGTGGCCTAAACCAGTATAAACCTTGCGTCCCTTGTGTTGTTCATCGTTTTAGCTTAGATTCTCAGCGAGGCATTCGGACGTGGATCGGTAGGGGAAAGATCATCGCGCGCACCCCAGAGTTCGAACCTTAAGGGTTTTGCCGGAACCCGATATCCGACAGTTCTCTTTGGCAACCTTTAATTTTCCTGAGAACTTGAACTTGCGAGAGATGTGTTCTTCTTGAGCTGGAATTTTAAACCAGATTTGAAAGCTTCAGAGCTTTGTGGGAGAGAGACGTCTCTTGAGCCGGATTTTAAACTGGAATCTTCATTTTGAGCCGGAAATTTTCTGACAGCCTTTTAATTTTTTACCAATATGGCGGTAGCCACTGGGACTGGATTATCTTTCCCTCCATTGTCCTAGGGTTGTTGAATTTACTGAAACTAGCAAGATTTGCTGAGTCATGTCATCGTAGCCCCCGAGTCTTAAGACTATTCAAGGAGTTGGCTTGAGACTCTCCATGCTTGTCAATGATAGAACCAGTGAATTACTGGAATATGTTGAATCACGATGGGTTATAATTGACCCTATCCCTTGACCCGTGTGGTGTAGGAAAGTGCCATAACTTGATGGTCTCTTTTGAAATGGATAATTCTTCTGCATAAGAAAACTCACAAACAAGAGTAATTGTTCTTGAAGAAAATAAAAATGTATCCAAGAGAAATTTAACAGGATAGATTTCACCTGATATGTTTTATCAAAAACCTTCAGCCGTAAAGCTGAAGCAACAACGACGGAGGCGGCAGTTTAAAGCACAGCACCGGGCGGCTCAGTAGAGACCCTCCGGGTTATGTTACTCAGCCAACCCTTCTTTGCTTTATTTCCTCGACCTCTAGCCAGCTTCCCTCTTTTCTTCAGTAAGAGTCAGGCGGATTGACAGTGATTGGCCCGGCATGAGGCAGCTACAGTGGAGGCGGTTTAGCGAACCCTAGTGACTTAACCTACAGCGACGGTAGTGGTTCACAATAGAGGCAAACACTATGGTGGCAGCAGTGATTCCGAACCGAGGCGGGTGCAACGACAGAGGTTTGGCGCTGCTGTGGTTGCAACGGGCGTCGCGGCGGTTCAACAACAGCAGACGTCAAGGAGGCAACCCGTCAGGGCAACTTGAAGATGACCGCCAGTAGAGGCTTACTCGCGGCAGAGGCGGGCGCCGCGGTGGCTCGGTGTGCTGGCGAATCTGTAGCAGTGAAGCGCAGCTCACGCACGCTGATAAGGACGACTCATCCGCGATGGAGGAGGGTCAAGGCGGCCTGCGTGGCACAGCTACAAAATGAACTGACAGAGGCGGCGAGTCACATGTGATGGGACGGCTCTGGCATCGGGCGGCGCACGGTCGAAGCGTGCAGCGAGGTCGGTTTTAGCACTGCAGTGTTTGAGGAAGACTCGGTGCGTCTTCGGCGGCTCAGGCGACGTGCTGAGGGCACCGACGACTGTCCAGCTGACGGCGATTTGGAGACAAGCGAGACCGAGTCCTGCGGTGACTCGAAGACGGCAGTAGGTGGTGACTCAGAGCGGTCGTTGAGGCGAGACAGCTTGACACGAGCCGCAGCGGTGGAGCCCGTGGCTATAGAGGCGGAATTGGGTCATGCTGACGGCGGCAGATAGAGGAAGCCCGCGGCAAGGTAGCTTGCGGCCGCGGCGGCGCAATGGATGCAGGCTGGTAGTGCAGGGCGGCTCGTTGCGGTGGCTTAGAAATGGATGCCAACGGCTCACGGAGAAGCATGAGGGGTATGTCACGGTGACGGAGGGTGGGCGGTCGATGAGTCGCCGGCGAGTTAAAGCTAGGGCACGACCGTCCCATCCTTGACATGGCGGGTCAAGCTCGACACGGTGGGTCAAGCGCGAGGGCACAACCGGCCCAAAGCAACGCGAAACGCGGTGGCTGATGTCTACTACACAACCTTGTTCTTGTAGACGTTGTTGGGCCTACAAGTGCACAGGTTTGTAGGACAGTAGCAAATTTCCCTCAAGTGGATGACCTAAGGTTTATCAATCCATAGGAGGCGTAGGATGAAGATGGTCTCTCTCAAACAACCCTGCAAACAAATAACAAAGAGTCTCTTGTGTCCCCAACACACCCAATACAATGGTAAATTGTATAGGTGCACTAGTTCGGCGAAGAGATGAAGATACAAGTGCAAAATAGATAGTAGATATAGGTTTTTGTAATCAGAAATAATAAAAACAGCAAGGTAGCGAGCGGTAAAAGTGAGCGTTAACGGTATTGCAATGATAGGCAACAAGGCCTAGGGTTCATACTTTCACTAGTGCAAGTTCTCTCAATAATAATAACATAGATAGATCATATAACAAGCCCTCAACATGCAACAAAGAGTCACTCCAAAGTCACTAATAGCGGAGAACAAACGTAGAGATTATGTTAGGGTATGAAACCACCTCAAAGTTATCCTTTCGGATTGATCTATAAAAGATTTCGTACTAGAATAACACCTTAAGACACAAATCAACCAAAACCCTAATGTCACCTAGATACTCCATTGTCACCTCAAGTATCCGTGGGCATGATTATACGATATGTGTCACATAATCTCAGATTCATCCAACCAACATAAAAGTACTTCAAAGAGTGCCCCAAAGCTACTACCGGAGAGTCAAGAACATGTGCCAACCCCTATGCATAGGTTCCCAATGTCACGAAACCCGCAACTTGATCACCAAAACATACATCAAGTGGATCGCAAGACATACATCAAGTGTTCTCATAAAAGACTCAATCCGATAAGATAACTTCAAAGGGGAAACTCAATTCATCACAAGAGAGTAGAGGGGGAGAAACATCATAAGATCCAACTACAATAGCAAAGCTCGGGATACATCAAGATCGTGCCATAGAGGAACACGAGAGAGAACACGAGAGAGAGAGAGATCAAACACATAGCTACTGGTACATACCCTCAGCCCCGAGGATGAACTACTCCCTCCTCATCATGGATAGCGCCGGGATGATGAAGATGAACTCCGGTGATGGGATCCCCCTCCAGCAGGGTGCCGGAACAGGGTCCCGATTGGTTTTTGGTGGCTACGGAGGCTTGCGGCGGCGAAACTCCCGATCTAGGTTCTGTTCTGGAAGTTTTTGGGTACGTAGGTATATATGGGTGCAGGAAGTACGTCGGTGGAGCTACGGGGGTCCCACAAGGCAAGGGGCATGCTCAGGGGGGGCGCCCCCCACCCTCGTGAGCACCTCCCGTATCTCCTGACGTGCACTCCAAGTCCTTCGGGTGGCTTTCCTTCCAAAAATAACTTCTCCAGTTGATTTCGTTCCGTTTTGACTCCGTCTGATATTCCTTTTCCTCGAAACACTGAAATAGGCATAAAACAGCAAATCTGGGCTGGGCCTCCAATTAATAGGTTAATCCCAAAAATAATATAAAAGTGGACAGTAAAGCCCAATATTGCCTAAAACAGATAATAAAATAGCATGAATGCTTCATAAATTATAGATACGTTGGAGACGTATCAGCATCCCCAAGCTTAATTCCTACTCGACCTCGAGTAGGTAAATGATAAAAGAAAGAATTTATGAAGTGTGAATGCTAGAGGTGCACAAGTTTGATCAATGATAATTTCAATCACCTTTTCTAGCATGATAATATGTCATAACATTAGTTCATCTCATAAAACTTTTCACGAACTAATAACAAGCAATTCACATGTCAAAGCATAGACCGTAAACATTCTTGAAAACTAGCAAACTTCATTCTTAGTCATCAAAACAATTGCAATTCATCTTATTTTCAGGAATAGCAAACTCCACATACTCGACTATCATATAGTCTTCTACAATTGCTAACACTCACGCAATACTTGTGGTTATGAAGTTTTAATCAGACATAGAGAAAGATTGGGGCTTATAATGTTGCCTCCAAACGTATTCACCTTTGGGTGATGTCAACAATAATAGTTCATGCTAACGTACATCCAATTGGATAAAAAGGGAAAGGTGAAGATCACCTTGACTCTTGCATAAAGTAAAAGACATAAAGTAAAAGATAGGCCCTTCGCAGAGGGAAGCAGGGATTTACAGAGGTGCCAGAGCTCAATTTTGAAATAGAGATAAATAATTTTGAGAAGGTATGATCTCATTGTCAACATAACAACCAACTAACAACAATCCTGGGGGAGTTTTGTTTAATTATTTTGATTTGATTTTGATCTTTTTGATCATGGGACTGGGCATCCCGGTTACCGCCACTTTCTCGTGAATGAGGAGCGGAGTCCACTCCTCTTGAGAATAACCCACCTAGTTGCTACATGAGCAATTCGGGCATACAAAACAGATTATAATTTGAAGGTTTAGAGTTTGGCACATGCAAATTTACTTGGAACGGCAGGTAAATACCGCATATAGGTAGGTATGGTGGACACTCATGGCAAAAACTGGGTTTAAGGATATTTGGAAGCACAAGTAGTATCTCTACTTGGTGCTAGGAATTTTTGGCTAGCAAGGGGAGAAAGGAGCTCAACATGTTTGAATGATCCATGACAATATACTTTAACTGAGATGCGAGAAAACATAACCCATTACGTTGTCTTCCTTGTCCAACATCAACTCTTTAGCATGTCATACTTAATGAGTGCTCCCAAGTATGAAAGATGTCTATGATAATATATTTATATGTGAAATCTCTCTTCCTTCACTATTCTTTCATGAATTGTTCAAATGACTAATACAATGCTTGCCAACCGTCAATAAATTTACAACCTCTACTTCTTAGATGTGAAATCATTACTCCCCATGGGATAAGCAAATGAAACATATATAATTTCAGATTTATGACAATCAATTCATTCAACAATTTACTCATAGGATATAAGTGAAGCACACGAGTAAACGACAAACTACTCAAAAAGATATAAGTGAAGACCAATGAGTAGCTAAATCATTATGCAACTATGTGAAGACTCTCTCTCATTTAAGAATTTCAGATCTTGGTACCTATTCAAATAGCAAGCAAAGCTAAAGAAAGCTACAATGCAAGGATAGCACAACTCATGTGAAGAAGCAAAAACTTAGGCTCAACCGATACTAACATATGATTGTTGAAGAAGAAAGGTGGGATGCCTACCGGGGCATCCCCTGTTGGGGAACGTTGCAGAAAATAAAAAATTTCCTATGGTTTCACCAAGATCAATCTATGAGTTCATCTAGCAACGAGAGAGAGGAGTGCATCTACATACCCTTGTAGATCAAGCGGAAGCGTTCAAGAGAACGGGGTTGAGGGAGTCGTACTCATCGTGATCCAAATCACCGGAGATCCTAGCGCCGAACGGATGGCACCTCCGCGTTCAACACACATACGGTTGGGGAAGACGTCTCCTCCTTCTTGATCCAGCAAGGGGGAAGGAGAGGTTGATGGAGATCCAGCAGCACGACGGCGTGGTGGTGGATGCAGCAGGGATCCCGGCAGGGCTTCGCCAAGCGTCTGTGAGAAGGAGAGGTGTAGCAAGGGGGAAGGGAGGCGCCAAGAGCATGGGTGCGGCTGCCCTCCCTCCTCCCCCCCCCCTCTTTATATAGGGCCCCTAGGGGGCGCCGGCCCTAGGAGATTGAATCTCCAAGGGGGGGCGGCGGCCAGGGGGTGGCTTGCCCCCAAGGCAAGTGGAGGCGCCCCCCACCCCTAGGGTTTCCAACCCTAGGCGCAGGAGGGCCCAAGGGGGGGGCACCAGCCCAGCAGGGGCTGGTTCCCCTCCCACTTCAGCCCATGGGGCCCTCCGAGATAGGTGGCCCCACACAGTGGACCCCCGGGACCCTTCCGGTGGTCTCGGTACAATACCGGTGACCCCCGAAACTTTCCCGATGGCCGAAACTCAACTTCCTATATATAATTCTTTGCCTCCGAACCATTCCGGAACTCCTCGTGACGTCCGGGATCTCATCCAGGACTCCGAACAACTTTCGATTTACTGCATACTCATATCTCTACAACCCTAGCGTCACCGAACCTTAAGTGTGTAGACCCTACGGGTTCGGGAGACATGCAGACATGACCGAGACGCCTCTCCGGTCAATAACCAACAACAGGATCTGGATACCCATGTTGGCTCCCACATGCTCCTCGATGATCTCATCGGATGAACCACGATGTCGAGGATTTAAGCAACCCCGTATACAATTCCCTTTGTCAATCGGTACGTTACTTGCCCGAGACTCGATCGTCGGTATCCCAATACCTCGTTTAATCTCCTTACCAGCAAGTCACTTTACTCGTACCGTAATGCATGATCCCGTGACTAGACACTTGGTCACATTGAGCTCATTATGATGATGCATTACCGAGTGGGCCTAGAGATACCTCTCCGTCATACGGAGTGACAAATCCCAGTCTCGATTCGTGCCAACCCAATAGACACTTTTGGAGATACCCGTAGTGCACCTTTATAGTCACCTAGTTACGTTGTGACGTTTGGCACACCCAAAGCACTCCTACGGTATCCGGGAGTTGCACAATATCATGGTCTAAGGAAATGATACTTGACATTTGGAAAAGCTCTAGCTAAACGAACTACACGATCTTTGAGCTATGCTTAGGATTCGGTCTTGTCCATCACATCATTCTCCTAATGATGTGATCGCGTTATCAATGACATCCAATGTCCATAGTCAGGAAACCATGACTATCTGTTGATCAACGAACTAGTCAAATAGAGGCTCACTAGGGACATGTTGTGGTCTATGTATTCACACGTGTATTACGATTTACGGATAATACAATTATAGCATGAATAACAGACAAATATCATGAACAAAGAAATATAATAATAACCATTTTATTATTGCCTCTAGGGCATATTTCCAACATCCCCAAGCTTAGATGCTTGGGACTTCTTGAAATATTATCTTGGGGTGCCTTGGGCATCCCCAAGCTTGAGCTTTTTTGTCTCCTTAATTCCTTTCATGTCACGGTTTCTCTATTTATCAAAAGCTTCATTCACAACAAACTCAACAAGAACTTGTGAGATAGGTTAGTATAAACCAATGCAAAACCTTATCATCTTCCACTGTAACAAATTACTAACATTATGAGGGATCATCTTATTTACTACCATCATTCTAAGTAAACAAGATGCATAAACATAATAAACATCACATGCAATTAAACAGTGACATGATATGGCCAATATCATATAGCTCCTTTGATCTCCATCTTCAGGGCTCCATGATCATCTTCGTCACCGGCATGACACCATGATCTCCATCATCGTGTCTCCATGAAGTTGCTCACCAACTATTACTTCTACTACTATGGCTAATGATTTAGCAATAAAGTAAAGTAATTACATGGTGTTGAATCATTGACATGCAGGTCATACAATAATTAAGACAACTCCTATGGCTCCTGCTGGTTGTCATACTCATCAACATGCAAGTCGTGATTCCTATTACAAGAACATGATCTCATACATCACATATATATCATTCATCATTCATCACAACTTTTGGCCATATCACATCACAGATCATATGCTGCAAAAACAAGTTAGACGTCCTCTAATTGTTGTTGCATGTTTTACGTGGCTGCAATAGGGTTCTAGCAAGAACGTTTTCCTACCTATGTAAAAGCCACATTGTGATTTGTCAACTTCTATTTACCCTTCATAAGGACCCTTTTCATCGAATCCGCTCCAACTAAAGTGGGAGAGACAGACACCCGCTAGCCACCTTATGCAACTAGTGCATGTCAGTTGGTGAAACCTGTCTCACGTAAGCGTACGTGTAAGGTCGGTCTGGGCTGCTTCATCCCACAATACCATTGAAGCAAAATAAGACTAGTAGTGGCAAGAAAGTTGACAACATCTACGCCCACAACAAAATTGTGTTCTACTCGTGCAAAGAGAACTATGCATAGACCTAGCTCATGATGCCACTGTTGGGGAACGTTGCAGAAAATAAAAAAATTCCTACGGTTTCACCAAGATCAATCTATGAGTTCATCTAGCAATGAGAGAGAGGCATCTACATACCTTTGTAGATCGAGCGGAAGCGTTCAAGAGAACGGGGTTGAGGGAGTCGTACTCGTCGTGATCCAAATCATCGGAGAACCTAGCGCCGAACGGACGGCACCTCTGCGTTCAACACACGTATGGTTGGGGAAGATATCTCCTCCTTCTTGATCCAGCAAAGGGGAAGGAGAGGTTGATGGAGATCCAGCAGCACGATGGCGTGGTGGTGGATGCAGCAGGGATCCCGGCAGGGCTTCGCCAAGCGTCTGTGAGAAGGAGAGGTGTAGCAAGGGGGAAGGGAGGCGCCAAGAGCATGGGTGCAGCTGCCCTTCCTCCCCCCCCCCCCTCTTTATATAGGGCCCCTAGGGGGGCGGCCCTAGGAGATTGAATCTCCAAGGGGGGCGGCGGCCAGGGGGGTGGCTTGACCCCCAAGGCAAGTGGAGGCGCCCCCCACCCCTAGGGTTTCCAACCCTAGGCGCAGGGGGGCCAAGGGGGGCGCACCAGCCTACCAGGGGCTGGTTCCCCTCCCACTTCAGCCCATGGGGCCCTCCAGGATAGGTGGCCCCACTCGATGGACCCCCGGGACCCTTCCGGTGGTCCCGGTACAATACCGGTGACCCTCGAAACTTTCTCGATGGCCGAAACTCGACTTCCTACATATAATTCTTTACCTCCGGACCATTCCGGAACTCCTCGTGACGTCCGGAATCTCATCCGGGACTCCGAACAACTTCCAGTTTACTACATACTCATATCTCTACAACCCTAGCGTCACCGAACCTTAAGTGTGTAGACCCTACGGGTTCGGGTGACATGCAGACATGACCGAGACGCCTCTCCGGTCAATAACCAACAGCGGGATCTAGATACCCATGTTGGCTCCCACATGCTCCTCGATGTTCTCATCGGATGAACCACGATGTCGAGGATTTAAGCAACCCCGTATACAATTCCCTTTGTCAATCGATACGTTACTTGCCCAAGACTCGATCGTCAGTATCCCAATACCTCGTTTAATCTCGTTACCGGCAAGTCACTTTACTCGTACCATAATGCATGATCCCGTGACCAGACACTTGGTCACATTGAGCTCATTATGATGATGCATTACCGAGTGGGCCCAGAGATACCTCTCCGTCATACGGAGTGACAAATCCCAGTCTCGATTCGTGCCAACCCAACAGACACTTTCGGAGATACCCGTAGTGCACCTTTATAGTCACCCAGTTACGTTGTGACGTTTGGCACACCTAAAGCACTCCTACGGTATCCGGGAGTTGCACAATCTCATGGTTTAAGGAAATGATACTTGACATTTGGAAAAGCTCTAGCTAAACGAACTACACGATCTTTGAGCTATGCTTAGGATTGGGTCTTGTCCATCACATCATTCTCCTAATGATGTGATCGCGTTATCAATGACATCCAATGTCCATAGTCAGGAAACGATGACTATCTGTTGATCAACGAGCTAGTAACCTAGAGGCTCACTAGGGACATGTTGTGGTCTATGTATTCACACGTGTATTACTATTTCCGGATAATACAATTATAGCATGAATAACAGACAAATATCAAGAACAAAGAAATATAATAATAACCATTTTATTATTGCATCTAGGGCATATTTCCAACAGTCTCCCACTTGCACTAGAGTTCAACAATCTAGTTACATTGTGATGAATCGAACACCCATGGAATTCTGGTCTTGATCATGTTTTTCCCTAGGGAGAGGTTTAGTCAACGGATCTGCCAAATTCAGGTCCGTATGTACTTTACAAATATCTATGTCTCCATCTTGAACATTTTCACGAATGTAGCTGAAGCGACGCTTGATGTGCCTGGTCTTCTTATGAAACCTGGGCTCCTTGGCAAGTGAAATAGCTCCAGTGTTGTCACAGAAGAGTTTGATCGGCCCCGACGCATTGGGTATGACTCCTAGGTTGGTGATGAACTCCTTCACCCAGATTGCTTCATGCGCTGCCTCCGAGGCTGCCATGTACTCCGCTTCACATGTAGATCCCGCCATGATGCTTTGCTTGCAACTGCACCAGCTTACTGCCCCACCATTCAGAATATACACATATCCGGTTTGTGACTTCGAGTCATCCAGAATTGTGTCGAAGCTAGCGTCGACGTAACCCTTTACGACGAGCTCTTCGTCACCTCCATAGACGAGAAACATGTCCTTTGTCCTTTTCAGGTACTTCAGGATATTCTTGACCGCTGTCCAGTGTTCCTTGCCGGGATTACTTTGGTACCTTCCTACCAAACTTACGGCAAGGTTTACATCAGGTCTGGTACACAGCATGGCATACATAATAGATCCTATGGCTGAGGCATAGGGGATGACACTCATCTCTTCTATATCTTCTGCCGTGGTCGGGCATTGAGCCAAGCTCAATCTCACACCTTGCAATACAGGCAAGAACCCTTTCTTGGACTGATCCATATTGAACTTCTTCAATATCTTATCAAGGTATGTGCTTTGTGAAAGACCTATGAGGCGTCTTGATCTATCCCTATAGATCTTGATGCCTAATATGTAAGCAGCTTCTCCAAGGTCCTTCACTGAAAAACACTTATTCAAGTAGGCCTTAATGATGTCCAAAAGTTCTATATCATTTCCCATCAAAAGTATGTCATCTACATATAATATGAGAAATGCTACAGAGCTCCCACTCACTTTCTTGTAAACGCAGACTTCTCCATAAGTCTGCATAAACCCAAACGCTTTGATCATCTCATCAAAGCGAATGTTCCAACTCTGAGATGCTTGCACCAGCCCATAAATGGATCGCTGGAGCTTGCATACCTTTTTAGCATTCTTAGGATCGACAAAACCTTCCGGCTGCATCATATACAGTTCTTCCTTAAGATAGCCGTTAAGGAATGCTGTTTTGACATCCATCTGCCATATCTCATAATCATAGTATGCGGCAATTGCTAACATGATTCGGACGGACTTCAGCTTCGCTACGAGAGAGAAAGTCTCATCGTAGTCAACCCCTTGAACTTTCTGATAACCCTTAGCGACAAGTCGAGCTTTATAGATGGTAACATTACCATCCGCGTCCGTCTTCTTCTTAAAGATCCATTTGTTTTCTATTTCTCTCCAATCATCGCGCAAGTCTGTCAAAGTCCATACTTTGTTTTCATACATGGATTCTATCTCGGATTGCATGGCTTCAAGCCATTTGTTGGAATCTGGGCCCTCCATCGCTTCTTCATAGTTCGAAGGTTCACTGTTGTCTAACAACATGATTTCCAGGACAGGGTTGCCATACCACTCTGGTGTGGAACGTGTCCTTATGGACCTACGAAGTTCATTAGCAACTTGATCCGAAGTACCTTGATCATCATCATTGATTTCCTCTCCAGTCGGAGTAGGCACCATAGGAACATCTTCCTGAGCTGCGCTACTCACCGGTTCAAGAGGTAGTACTTCATCAAGTTCCACGTTCCTCCCACTTACTTCTCTCGAGAGAACTCTTTCTCCAGAAAGGACCCGTTCTTGGCAACAAAGATCTTGCCTTCGTATCTGAGGTAGAAGGTATACCCAATGGTTTCCTTAGGGTATCCTATGAAGACGCATTTTTTCGACTTGGGTTCGAGCTTTTCAGGTTGAAGTTTCTTGACATAAGCATCGCATCCCCAAACTTTTAGAAACGACAGCTTAGGTTTCTTCCCAAACCATAATTCATACGGTGTCATCTCAACGGATTTAGACGGTGCCCTATTTAAAGTGAATGTAGTTGTCTCTAGAGCGTATCCCCAAAAAGATAGTGGTAAATCGGTAAGAGACATCATAGATCGCACCATGTCCAATAAAGTGCGATTACGACGTTCGGACACACCATTACGCTGAGGTGTTCCAGGCGGCGTGAGTTGTGAAACGATTCCGCATTTCCTTAAGTGTGTACCAAATTCGTGACTTAAATATTCTCCTCCACGATCTGATCGCAAGAACTTTATTTTTCGGTCATGTTGATTCTCTACCTCATTCTGAAATTCCTTGAACTTTTCAAAGGTCTCAGACTTGTGTTTCATCAAGTAGACATACCCATATCTACTCAAGTCGTCAGTGAGAGTGAGAACATAACGATATCCTCCGTGAGCCTCAACGCTCATTGGACCGCACACATAGTATGTATGATTTCCAATAAGTTGGTTGCTCGCTCCATTGTTTCGGAGAACGGAGTCTTGGTCATTTTGCCCATGAGGCATGGTTCACATGTGTCAAATGATTCATAATCGAGAGACTCTAAAAGTCCATTAGCATGGAGCTTCTTCATGCGCTTGACACCAATGTGACCAAGGCGGCAGTGCCACAAGTATGTGGGACTATCGTTATCAACTTTACATATTTTGGTATTCACACTATGAATATGTGTAACATCACGTTCGAGATTCATTAAGAATAAACCATTGACCATAGGGGCATGAACATAAAACATATCTCTCATATAAATAGGACAACCATTATTCTCGGATTTAAATGAGTAGCCATCTCGTATTAAACAAGATCCAGATACAATGTTCATGCTCAAAGCTGGCACTAAATAACAATTATTGAGGTTTAAAACTAATCCCGTAGGTAAATGTAGAGGTAGCATGCCGACGGCGATCACATGTACTCTGGAACCATTCCCAACGCGCATCATCACCTCGTCTTTCGCCAGTCTCCACTTATTCCGTAGCTCCTGCTTTGAGTTACAAATATGAGCAACGGCACCGGTATCAAATACCCAGGAGCTACTACGAGCACTGGTAAGGTACACATCAATTACATGTATATCACATATACCTTTAGTGTTGCCGGCCTTCTTGTCCGCTAAGTATTTGGGACAATTCCGCTTCCAGTGACCCTTCCCTTTGCAATAAAAGCACTCAGTCTCAGGCTTGGGTCCATTCTTTGACTTCTTCCCGGCAGTTGGCTTACCGGGCGCGGCAACTTCCTTGCTGTCCTTCTTGAAGTTCATCTTACCCTTGCCTTTCTTGAACTTAGTGGTTTTATTCACCATCAACACTTGATGTTCCTTATTGATCTCTACCTCTGCTGATTTCAGCATTGAATATACTTCAGGAATGGTCTTTTCCATCCCCTGCATATTGAAGTTCATCATAAAGCTCTTGTAGCTCGGTGGAAGCGACTAAAGGATTCTGTCAATAATCGCGTCATCCGGGAGATTAACTCCCAGTTGAGTCAAGCGGTTGTGCAACCCAGACATTTTGAGTATGTTCTCACTGACAGAACTATTTTCCTCCATCTTACAGCTGAAGAACTTGTCGTAGACTTCATATCTCTCGACCCGAGCATGAGCTTGGAAAACCATTTTCAGCTCTTCGAACATCTCATATGCTCCGTGTTGCTCAAAACGCTTTTGGAGCCCCGGTTCTAAGATGTAAAGCATGTCGCACTGAACGAGGGAGTAATCATCAGCACGAGACTGCCAAGCGTTCATGATGTCTTGGTTCTCTGGGATGGGAGCTTCACCTAGCGGTGTTTCTAAGACATAATCTTTCTTTGTAGCTATGAGGATGATCCTCAGGTTCTGGACCCAGTCCGTATAGTTGCTGCCATCATCTTTCAGCTTGGTTTTCTCTAGGAACGCGTTGAAGTTGAGGTGGACATGAGCGTTGGCCATTTGATCTACAAGACATATTTGCAAAGGTTTTTCGACTAAGTTCATGATAATTAAGTTCATCTAATCAAATTATTTAAAGAACTCCCACTCAGATTAGACATCCCTCTAGTCATCTAAGTGATACATGATCCGAGTCGACTAGGCCCTTTCTGATCATCACGTGAGGCGGACTAGTCATCATCGGTGAACATCTCCATGTTGATCGTATCTTCCATACGACTCATGTTTGACCTTTCGGTCTCTTGTGTTCCGAGGCCATGTCTGTACATGCTAGGCTCGTCAAGTTAACCTAAGGGTTTTGCATGTGTAAATCTGTCTTACACCCGTTGTATGTGAACGTTAGAATCTATCACACCCGATCATCACGTGGTGCTTCGAAACGACGAACTCTCGCAACGGTGCACAGTTAGGGGGAACACTTTCTTGAAATTATTATAAGGGGTCATCTTATTTACTACCGTCGTTCTAAGTAAACAAGATGCATAAACATAATAAACATCACATGCAATTAAACAGTGACATGATATGGCCAATATCATATAGCTCCTTTGATCTCCATCTTCGGGGCTCCATGATCATCTTCGTCACCGGCATGACACCATGATCTCCATCATCGTGTCTCCATGAAGTTGCTCACCAACTATTACTTCTACTACTATGGCTAACGGTTTAGCAATAAAGTAAAGTAATTACATGACGTTGAATCATTAACACGCAGGTCATACAATAATTAAGACAACTCCTATGGCTCCTACCGGTTGTCATACTCATCGACATGCAAGTCGTGATTCCTATTACAAGAACATGATCTCATACATCACATATATATCATTCATCATTCATCACAACTTTTGGCCATATCACATCACAAATCATATGCTGCAAAAACAAGTTAGACGTCCTCTAATTGTTGTTGCATGTTTTACGTGGCTGCAATAGGGTTCTAGCAAGAACGTTTTCTTACCTACGTAGAAGCCACAACGTGATTTGTCAACTTCTATTTACCCTTCATAAGGACCCTTTTCATCGAATCCGCTCCAACTAAAGTGGGAGAGACAGACACACGCTAGCCACCTTATGCAACTAGTGCATGTCAGTCGGTGGAACCTGTCTCACGTAAGCATACGTGTAAGGTCGGTCCGGGCCGCTTCATCCCACAATACCGTTGAAGCAAAATAAGACTAGTAGTGGCAAGAAAGTTGACAACATCTACGCCCACAACAAAATTGTGTTCTACTCGTGCAAAGAGAACTATGCATAGACCTAGCTCATGATGCCACTGTTGGGGAACGTTGCAAAAAATAAAAAAAATTCCTACGGTTTCACCAAGATCAATCTATGAGTTCATCTAGCAACGAGAGAGAGGAGTGCATCTACATACCCTTGTAGATCGAGCGGAAGCGTTCAAGAGAACGGGGTTGAGGGAGTCGTACTCGTCGTGATCCAAATCACCGGAGATCCTAGAGCCGAACGGACGACACCTCCGCGTTCAACACACGTACGGTTGGGGAAGACGTCTCCTCCTTCTTGATCCAGCAAGGGGGAAGGAGAGGTTGATGGAGATCCAGCAGCATGACGGCATGGTGGTGGATGCAGCAGGGATCCCGGCAGGGCTTCGCCAAGCGTCTGTGAGAAGGAGAGGTGTAGCAAGGGGGAAGGGAGGTGCCAAGAGCATGGGTGCGGCTGCCCTCCATCCCCCCTCTTTATATAGGGCTCCTAAGGGGGCGGCCCTAGGAGATTGAATCTCCAAGGGGGGCAGCGGCCAGGGGGGTGGCTTGCCCCCCAAGGCAAGTGGAGGTGCCCCCCACCCCTAGGGTTTCCAACCCTAGGCGCAGGGGGGCCCAAGAGGGGGCGCACCAGCCACCAGAGGCTGGTTCCCCTCCCACTTCAGCCCATGGGGCCCTCCGGGATAGGTGGCCCCACCCGGTGGACCCCCGGGACCCTTCCGGTGGTCCCGGTACAATACCGGTGACCCCTGAAACTTTCCCAATGGCCGAACTCGAATTCCTACATATAATTCTTTACCTCCGGACCATTCCGAAACTCCTCGTGACGTCCGGGATCTCATCCGGGACTCCGAACAACTTCCGGTTTACTGCATACTCATATCTCTACAACCCTAGCATCACCGAACCTTAAGTGTGTAGACCCTACTGGTTCGGGAGACATGCAGACATGACCGAGACGTCTCTCCGGTCAATAACCAATAGCGGGATCTGGATACCCATGTTGGCTCCCACATGCTCCTCGATGATATCATCGGATGAACCATGATGTCGAGGATTTAAGAAACCCCGTATACAATTCCCTTTGTCAATCGGTACGTTACTTGCCCGAGACTCGATCGTCGGTATCCCAATACCTCGTTTAATCTCGTTACCGGCAAGTCACTTTACTCGTACCGTAATGCATGATCCCGTGACCAGACACTTGGTCACATTGAGCTCATTATGATGATGCATTACCGAGTGGGCCCAAAGATACCTCTCCGTCATACGGAGTGACAAATCGCAGTCCCGATTCGTGCCAACCCAACAGACACTTTCGGAGATACCCGTAGTGCACCTTTATAGTCACCCAGTTACGTTGTGACGTTTGGCACACCCAAAGCACTCATACGGTATCCGGGAGTTGCACAATCTCATGGTCTAAGGAAATGAAACTTGACATTTGGAAAAGCTCTAGCTAAACGAACTACACGATCTTTGAGCTATGCTTAGGATTGGGTCTTGTCCATCACATCATTCTCCTAATGATGTGATCGCGTTATCAATGACATCCAATGTCCATAGTCAGAAAACCATGACTATATGTTGATCAACGAGCTAGTCAACTAGAGGCTCACTAGGGACATGTTGTGGTCTATGTATTCACATGTGTATTACGATTTCCGGATAATACAATTATAGCATGAATAACAGACAAATATCATGAACAAAGAAATATAATAATAACCATTTTATTATTGCCTCTAGGGCATATTTCCAACATCCCCAAGCTTAGATGCTTGAGACTTCTTGAAATATTATCTTGGGGAGCCTTGGGCATCCCCAAGCTTGAGCTTTTTTGTCTCCTTAATTCCTTTCATGTCACGGTTTCTCTTTTTATCAAAAGCTTCATTCACAACAAACTCAACAAGAACTTGTGAGATAGGTTAGTATAAACCAATGCAAAACCTTATCATCTTCCACTATAACAAATTACTAACATTATTATTCAACATTGAATACTAAATTCCTCTGTATATTTAATACTCCAATCCTCAAATAGAATCACTAAACAAGCAAACAGATGCAAACAATGCAAACATAACAGCAATCTATCAAAACAGTACAGTCTGTAAAGAATGCAAGAGTAACAATACTTCCCTAACTCCAAAAATTATGAACTAAAATTCCCAATGTAATAAATTTATCAGAGCTCAATATGCAAAAAGATTCAACGTTATAACATTTTCTGACTTTTCTGAGGAATTTTTGCAACAGCGGTAAACTTTCTGTTTTCAAACAGCAACATGTATACTAGCAAAATAAGCATGGCAAAGGTTATCCTTGACTTTTTATTGAAACTAAAGATGCAAAACATTAATCTAACTAACATAAAGCAAACACTAACAAAAGAAAATGACGCTCCAAGCAAAACATATATCATGTGGCGAATAAAAATATAGTTCCAAGTAAAGTTACCGATGAACGAAGACGAAAGAGGGGATGCCTTCCGGGGCATCCCCAAGCTTAGTTGCTTGGTTGTCCTTGGATATTACCTTGGCGTGCCTTGGGCATCCCCAAGCTTAGGCTCTTGCCACTCCTTATTCCATAGTCCATCGAATCCTTACCCAAAACTTGAAAACTTCAACCACACAAAACTCAAAACAAAACTCGTAAGCTCCATTAGTATAAGAAAATAAAACCACCACTTAGGTACTGTAATGAACTCATTATAAATTCATATTGATGTAATATCTACTTTATTCTAACATCTCTATGGTTCATACCACTTAATACTAGCCATAGATGCATCAAAATAAGCAAACAACACATAGAAAACAGAATCTGTCAAAAACAGAACAGTCTGTAGTAATCTGTATAAAACGTATACTTCTGAAACCCCAAAAATTATGAAACAAATTTCTGGACCTGAGTAATTTGTCTATTAATCATATGAAAAAATAATCAACCTAATAGGACTCTCCAGTAAAAAACGGCAGCCATTCTTGTGAGTGCAAAAGTTTCTGTTTTCTACAGCAAGATAATATAAACTTCACCCAAGTCTTCCCAAAGGTTCTACTTGGCACTTTATTGAAACAAAAGCTATAAAACATGATTAATACAGTAGCATAATCATTTGAACACACACAAAAAGTAAGGGTAAATATTGGGTTGTCTCCCAACAAGCGCTTTTCTTTAATGCCTTTCTAGCTAGGCATGATGATGACAATGATGCTCACATAAAAGATAAGAATTGAAACATAACGGGAGCATCATGAAGAATATGACTAGCACATTTAAGCCTAACCCACTTCCTATGCATAGGGATTTTGTGAGCAAACAACTTATGGGAACAATAATCAACTAGCATAGGATGGCACAACAAGCATAACTTCAAGATTTTAAGCACATAGAGAGGAAACTTGACATTATTGCAATTCCTACAAGCATATGTTCCTCTCTCATAATAGTTTTCAGTAGCATCATGAATGAATTCAAAAATATAACCAGCACCTAAATCATTCTTTTCATGATCTAAAAGCATAGAATTTTTAATACTCTCCACATAAGCAAGATTCTTCTTATTCGGAATGGTGGGAGTATCATAAGAGACTTGAACACTAAAAATTGTTTCCACACTAAAAGAATAATGTTCAGAAAAAGGGTAATCATAATCATGACAAGATTTGTAAATATAATCCTCACTACTTTTTATAGCATAAGTTTCATCACAATAATCATCATAAGTAGCAACTTCGTTCTCATCATAATCGATTGAAACCTCTCCCAAGATAGTGGAATCACTAAATAAAGTTGACACTCTTCCAAATCCACTTTCATATTCATCACAATAAGATTTAACATCCTCCAAAATAGTGGGATCACTACTTCCTAAATTTGACACTCTTCCGAACCCACTTTCATCAATATAATCATCATAGGTAGGAGGCATGCTATCATCATAACAACTTTTCATATCAAAACGTGGGATGCTAAAAATATCATCTTCATTAAATGTAGCATCCCCGAGCTTGGGACAAACATTAATTTCAGCAAATATTTTCTCAAATATTTCATACTCATCAAACATAGCTTCCCCAAGCTTGGGCCCTTTCATATCATAAGCATAATCACTCTTATCATTAAAAATATGGATAGCACCAATAATATAGCAATTATCATCATCAAAACTAGTTGTAGGAGAAACATCATTCGGGAGGGATAACTTTCTACCTTTGTTTCTCCTTCTTTTCTTTTTCTTCTTCACATTATGTGTAGGTTCAGCCTTCCTCTTTGAGCTCCTTATTGATGAGATTAGCTAAATAGAAAGCTCCTCCTCGTTACCTGATTCATAAGAAATAATAGGAGGAGATTGAGAAGCCTCTTCCCTTTCATTAGTATTCTCATCATCTTCCATTTGCTTTCTTTTCTTTAGGTAATTGGCAATATAAGGATTTCAATGCAATTCTCCGCACAATACATATAAATTTTCTCTAGATCAAAATCAAGAATTTTATCAAGATTAAATTTTGGAATACCCTCAGTTATACGTTTCATTTCTTCATAACCCAAAAGAAGGCTAAGCTCTTTATCATGCTCAAGGGTAATCAAATTATCACAATATTTGGACACGACTTGATCATGAAACAAGTAGCATTGGAGCTTTAAATGACCATGTTCATTGCAAAGTTCACAAGGAGCGCAAAAAATATTGAATCTTTCAGCACATTCATCTAGCTCTTCTTGCAACAATTTGGTTTCTAAGTACTTATGCCTCTAGCAATATCTATCTTCCCTATTTGGTGTGTACTTACAAACCCAATGCACTCCACAAAAGTTGACATGCTTATAGGAGGCATTTTCATCATAACTAGTGCAATCATCATTAGCATCATGGATATTCAAAGAATTCGTACTAACAACATTGCAATCATGCTCATCATTCAAATATTTAGTGCCAAACAATTTAGATATTTCTTCTTCTAGCACTTGAGCACAATTATTATTTCCATCATACTCACGGAAGATATTAAAAAGGTGAAGCGTATGAGACAAACTTAACTCCATTTTTTTGGTAGTTTTATTTTATAAACTAAACTAGTGATAAAAACAAGAAACAAAAAGATTCAATTGCAAGATCTAAAGATATACCTTCAAGCGCTAACCTCCCCGGCAACAGCGCCAGAAAAGAGCTTGATGTCTACTACACAACCTTCTTCTTGTAGACGTTGTTGGGCCTGCAAGTGCACAGGTTTGTAGGACAGTAGCAAATTTCCCTCAAGTGGATGACCTAAGGTTTATCAATCCGTAGGAGGCGTAGGATGAAGATGGTCTCTCTCAAACAACCCTGCAACCAAATAACAAAGAGTCTCTTGTGTCCCCAACACACCCAGTACAATGGTAAATTGTATAGGTGCACTAGTTCAACGAAGAGATGAAGATACAAGTGCAAAATAGATAGTAGATATAGGTTTTTGTAATCAGAAATAATAAAAACAGCAAGGTAGCGAGCGGTAAAAGTGAGCGTTAACGGTATTGCAATGATAGGAAACAAGGCCTAGGGTTCATACTTTCACTAGTGCAAGTTCTCTCAACAATAATAACATAAATAGATCATATAACAAGCCCTCAACATGCAACAAAGAGTCACTCCAAAGCCACTAATAGCGGAGAACAAACGTAGAGATTATGGTAGGGTACGAAACCACCTCAAACTTATCCTTTCGGATCGATCTATAAAAGAGTCCGTAGTAAAAAAAACATGAAGCTATTCTTTCCATTCAATCTATCATAGAGTTCATACTAGAATAACACCTTAAGACACAAATCAACCAAAACCCTAATGTGCCTAGATACTCCATTGTCACCTCAAGTATCCATGGGCATGATTATACGATATGCATCACACAATCTCAGATTCATCTATTCAACCAACACAAAGGACTTCAAAGAGTGCCCCAAAGTTTCTACCAGAGAGTCAAGACGAAAATGTGTGCCAACCCCTATGCATAGGTTCATGGGCGGAACCCGCAAGTTGATCACCAAAACATACACAAGTATAGATCACGTGAATATCCCATTATCACCACAGATAAGCACGGCAAGACATACATCAAGTGTTCTCAAATCCTTAAAGACTTAATCCGATAAGATAACTTTAAGAGGAAAACTCAATTCATCACAAGAGAGTAGAGGGGAAGAAACATCATAAGATCCAACTATAATAGCAAAGCTCGCGATACATCAAGATCGTGCCATAGAGAGAACACGAGAGATAGAGATCAAACACATAGCTACTGGTACATACTCTCAGCCCCGAGGGTGAACTACTCCCTCCTCGTCATGGAGAGCGTCGGGTTGATGAAGATGGCCACCAGTGAGGGATCCCCCTCTGGCAGGGTGCCGGAACGGGCTCCCTAGAGGTTTTTGGTGGCTACAGAGGCTTGTGGCGGCGGAACTCCCGATCTATCTTCTTCTTCGATGGTTTTAGGGTATATGGGAATATATAGGCGAAAGAAGTCGGTCGGAGGAGCCTCGAGGGGCCCACGAGATAGGGGGGCGCACCTAGGGGGGTGGGCGCGCCCTCCTATCTCCTGGCATCTTCGAAGCTTCCCTGGCTTGTACTCCAAGTATCCCGGATCATGTTCGTTCCAAAAATCACGCTCCCGAAGGTTTCATTCCGTTTGAACTCCGTTTGATATTCCTTTTCTTCGAAACACTGAAATAGGAAATAAAACAGCAATATGGGTTGGGCCTCCGGTTAATAGGTTAGTCCCTAAAGTAACATACAAGTGTATAATAAAGCCCGTAATCATTCAAAATAGATAATAAAATAGCATGAATGCTTCATAAATTATAGATACGTTGGAGACATATCAGCATCCCCAAGCTTAATTCCTACTCTTCCTCGAGTAGGTAAATGATAAAAGAAAGAATTTATGAAGTGTGAATGCTAGAAGGTGCACAAGTTTGATCAACGATAATTTCAATCACCTTTTCTAGCATGTTTATATGTCATAACAGTAGTTCATCTCATAAAACTTTTCAAGATCAAGTAACAAGCTATTCACATGTCAAAGCATAGACCATAAACTTTCTTAAAAACTAGCAAAATTCATTCTTAGTCATCAAACAATTGTAATTCATCTTATTTTCAGGAAGGGTCTATGTCAGAGCTTTGCTTTAGCAAACTCCACATACTCAACTATCATATACACTAGTAGAAAAAGGGCCTATTGTCCCGGTTGGTGAGGGCCTTTAGTCCCGGTTCATGAACCGGGACTAAAGGGTCGGTACTAATGCCCTGACCCCTTTAGTCCCGGTTCAATCCAGAACCGGGACAGAAGGGCCTCCACGTGGCCTGTCCCCTGAGCCCAGGCAGGAGGGCCTTTGGTCCCGGTTGGTGGCACCAACCGGGACCAATAGGCATCCATGCGTCAGCGTTTATGTGGCTGTGGTTTTTGTTTTTTTTTTGAAAGGGGGGGTTTGCGGGGTTTTGGGGGGTTAATTTAGGTGTTTCATATATTGTGATATGGCTAGCTAATTAATAGAGAGAAGTGTCCTCTCTTTTGTCCGTGCTTGGTCGACGCTACGTACCATACATACATACGTATAGAGAGGACTAGCTAGACACGCTAGCTAGCTAGTAAGCAAACAGAATATCGTCATGAACATATATGCATACAGAGAGAAGTGATATCGACCACCTCTCCTTCTCCGAGAGATTGGTCGAACAAACAAGTTCTCGTATATCTATCCGACACTACCGGCTACATATATACAATAATTATCTTTTACAAATATATAATCTCCTAAAATACGGACACGTGGTCCACATAGTATTCTCCGTCTTCAGCGATCACGTGGTCAAGAAAGAATGCCGCCAATTCCTCTTGAATTGCTCGCATGCGATCTGGTGCTAGGAGTTCATCCCGCATCCGAAACATCTAATTTTAAGAAGGGGGTCAATACATATATATATATATATATATATATATATATATATATATATATATATATATATATATATATATATATATATATATATGAATGAATGAAACTCAACACAAATGATGGTAATAAAATAAAATTGTGAATATTGTTATTTACACACTTCATATTGTTTGTCGGAGTATCCCCGCTCACAGGTCATGTGGCGGATGGACTCGCAAATGTAGTATCCACAGAAATCATTCCCTTGTTCCTGCCACAACCACTTTACAAGAAATAGAGGTCAATCAAACTGATAATTAGCAAGCATGCTAAATGGTATTGATGAAACTAGCTTGAATCACTAGGAGATGCCTGGAATATGCTACTATATAGTACTTACTTTCGGGTGCCTAAATTGCAGCTTCTTCGGTAGTCCCGGAGCTTTTTTGGTGAATTTTCTCCAAGCCCTGCCATACAAAGAAAACAATTACTTGATATCAGAAATGAACAAAGTTGCTGATATGGTGGATAATGATCGATTTAACTTACTTCTCGAGCATTTCAGTCATGTCCGCATACTCCTTGGGATCTTTTTGCTTGGAGTCTAAGACAGTTACTACTCCCTTCTCAAGCTTAATCTCTAGGAGAATATAGTGGTAGCTGCGCGCACATGCATAACTCATCAATATTACATTACTATAACCTGGACTAATAAGGAAACCGAATATGCCACAAGACAGTAACACTCACTTGAAGTTGTAAGGAAAGAGTATTATATCTTTGTGTTCATTTATTTCCAACGATCATAGCAAGTTGGCCTCGGTTTCTTGGGCACGATATTGAACCTCAGTTGCATCTATGAGATACGTGTTAATGAACCCAATATCTCCCACTTGTCTTTTCTTCAATTCGGCGATCTTCAATCTGCATAATATAGTGAGGATAATTATAAATACATGCAAATGAAAGGGCTGAGTTATATAGAGAGACTTAATGACGGAAGTAGTACTACTTACAGACAGTAGGAGGTGACCGTTGCTTTATCGATGGCCAATTGATTGAAAAAATGATAGAACTCCTCAAATGGAATAGGCAACAGTTCAATTCCAAGGAGGTCATGCTCCTTTTTAACTCTCATATACAAAGTATTCCTCCCCTCAGACTCTTTGCAGGTTTTCATGTACCAATCATGCAATCTTCGCATCATCGTTGATAGAGAACTTTCATCTTTGACGAGAGGCTTCCCGTACTCGTATCTTTGTATCTGCACCTCCAAGATATCATAATGTACATCGTCGGGCAGGTAATTTGCAGGATTGCCATAACCGGGCACCATCCTCGGATCGACGATGTCGCCAGCAGGCACCTTGAGCGGGGGGCACGATTGCTTCGCTTGTTCGCCGAGTTGGGCAATTTGTTTCCCAGCTCGTCGTTCTTTCATCCTTTGATCACTTTTAGTACTTCCCGACCTCTCCGCTTCGGCAAATGCCTTTCCAATAATGTGCTCATAGTTGCCTTTCGGCGGAGACTTGGGTGGTTTTGTCAGGGCAGCCAGAGTGCGCTTCCCTTTCACCGGATCTACCTTCTCCTCCGGAGGTGGATGTCCCTTTGCTTTCAACCCTTGAAACCAGTCATCCACTTCGGTCTGCGCGATCTTCGCAATTTTCCTCCTCGCTCCTCTCGTACGATAACTTCTCTGGAGTCTTCAGAGAAGGACCGAATCTGTATCTCCTCCCGCCTTTGGCTGTACTGCTAGACGCCGGCAGAGTAGACGGAGCGGATGTCTTCTTTCCTTGCTTACGAGGTGGAGGAGAAGGACTGCGACGCGCCGTAGAAGCCGAAGCGGCGGCGGGTCTCTTTCGCCCTTGCTGACGAGGCGGAGAAGGAGGAGGCTGGCTGCTCGGGCGCGCCGGCGCAGGCGGAGAAGGAGGCGGAGTGCCGCCACGCGCTGGAGAAGGAGCGGGCCGAGTGCCCTGATCGTCACTCGCCGGTGGAGGAGGCGGAGTGCCCTGACTCGCCAAAGGAGGAGGAGGAGGCGGAGGCGTCCAGTTCGGAAGGTTGATGAGATCCTTCCGCCATAGGCATGGAGTCTTCAGAGCAGAACCCAGCCGATACTCCCCTTCACCGGTAGGGTGGTCAAGCCGGAGGTCCTCAAATCCCTCCGTTATTTCATCGACCATCACCTTAGCATATCCTTCTGGAATCGGCCGGCAGTGAAAAGTTGAGTCGGGTTTAGTAGGATAAACAGAGCCAACATCCGCCTTGACCTTCAAATTGCTCCATTGCGCCATAAGATGGCAATTTTCAGCATCCACGGGATAGCTGGCAGGAGCCGTCAAGGCATGCTCTGGCTGAAGCAGCTCGGTGGAAGCCACGCTGCTTTTCCGCTGAGATGGCGGGTAGCTTCGGGGGAAGCTTCGGCAGGTCGTTTGCTGCGATCTGCTTCTCGTTCCTCTAGCCCCATTACCCTTTCGTGTAGCGACTGCAGTTGGCTCTGCTCCAGTTTCTTCCTCCTCTCGTGGGTTTTGTAACCCCCTACGTCCGGAAATCCAGCCTTCCACGAAACGGAGCCTGGCGTGCCTCGTGTCCGTCCAGGGTGCTCAGGATTGCCGAGGGCCATTGTGAGCTCGTCCTTCTCCCTGTCTGGAATGAACGTCCCTTGTTGCGCTGCTTCTATATATTGCTGAAGCTTCTTGACTGGTATGTCCAATTGTTCCTCCGTCCAAATGCACTTCCCTGTTATAGGGTCCAAGGATCCGCCGGCCCCAAAGAACCAAGTCCGGCAATGTTCTGGCCAGTTCATTGTCTCTGGTTCGATCCCTTTATCAAGCAGATCATTCTCAGCCTTGGCCCACTTAGGCTGGGCTACGAGGTAGCCACCTGACCCCGTGCGATGGTGAAGCTTCTTCTTCTCAGCATTTCTCTTGTTTGTCGCCGACATTTTTTTACTCTTTTCCGATGTCTTGTGGGCCACAAATGCGGGCCAGTCATCTCTGATCTTCTCATATTTGCCAATGAATTCTGGTGTCTCATTTTTTTCGACATACCTATTAAGGTCTTTCTTCCAATTCCTGAATAGGTCTGCCATCTTCCTCAGAGCAAAAGACTTGATTAATGGCTCTATAACTGGCTTCTCCGGATCATCCTCCGGCGGTAGGGTGAAATTTGACTTCAGCTTAGTCCAAAGATTCTCTTTCTACATCTCATTGACATAAGACACCTCAGGGTCTTCGTTCTTAGGCTTATACCATTGCTGGATGCTGATCGGGATCTTGTCCCTAACCAGAACCCCACACTGAGCAACAAGTGCCTTCTTTGTCCGGTAGGGTTCAATCGGTTGGCCGTCGCGCGCGATTTGTATGATCTCAAACTTTTCATCCGAGCTCAACTTTTTCTTCGGGCCTCGTCTCTTTACCGAAGTTGTGCTCGATCCGGAGGGCTAGAAAAAAGAACAAAGACAAGAGTTAATTAATATGTGTACATACCAAAACAATGAATGCATCAATTAGCTAGTCAGCACAGGCTTAACTAATATATATACCTGGCCGGACTCGGTTTGGTGATCACCGGAGCCGTCCTCACGGTCTACTTCTTCACCCTCTCCTTCTTGCACCGGCATTGGGTCATCGGAGCCATGTAAATCAATGAGGAGAGGGCCAGCTGCTTCTTCACCCTCTCCTTCCAGACCATCGTTGTCGTTGAGAAACATCGAGGAGAGGGCATCACTTCCTTCTGCGATTATGTCCCTCAACAACGCTTCTTGTGCTTCGTCTCGGGGGGTGTCCATAGTTCCTACAAATATTTACAACATGGCAATTATTATTCAAACATGACAGATATGGATATATTAGTGGCAAACGTAGAACTAGCTAGCTAATCACAATAAGGAACCATATTAGTGGCCTCGACGCTGCTTCTCTAGGGTTTGGGGTGGCCTCGACAACGCTTCAAGGGTTAGGGGGTGGCCTCGAGAACGCTTCAAGCTAGGAGAGGGTAATATCGACCCCCCCCCCACGTGTTGAAGCTACCGGGAGGGGGTCGGCGTTGAACAGTACATCTATGTCCCACAAGTGACGTGGGCATCGACGTGGGCATCGACGCCCACAAGCTATTGGATTTCTTCAATACTTTGACACTATAGGAACCCTCGACCCTGAAACCTTCGACCCTTGACCCCTTAACGACCCTCAACCCTCTACCCTAGTTCCCGACCCTCGACCTCTCGGCGATCCTCGACACCCTCGTTATATCGACAACGACGCAACATACATATACATGGGAAAATAATGTTATCGGGGAAGGGGTATCGGTACCCCCCCCCTCGTGTCAAAGTTTCTTCTTTCTCCTCTATTCCTTTCTTTCTTCTTCTCCTCTCATGTTGAAGTTATCGGGAGGGGTATATTGACGATGATAGAGGAGAAGATCAAAGAAAAAAAGAAGAAAAAAAAGAGGAGAAGAAGAAAGGAATAGAGGAGAAGAAGAAAAAATAGAATATTTTCTATTTTTTCTTCTTCTCCTCTATTCCTTTCTTCTTCTCCTCTTCTTTTTCTTCTTTTTTCCTCTTCTTATTTATTTCTCCTCTTCTTCCTCCCCTCTTCTTCTCCTTTCTTCCTCTTCTTTTTTCCTTTTTCCTCTCATTCTTTTTCTTCTTCTTCCTTCTTAAAAATACATGAAGTAGTATTGCTTGTTTTTTTTAAATAATGTTCAAATAAAAATCTATGAACAGAAAACATATATATACACAGAGAACATATATACATTTTTATAAAAATGCAAAAAACAAAAAAATCTAAAAAAAAGACATATAAACAGATATACACATATACATATATACTCATACATATACACATGCACATAATCAGGAAAAAAACTATATTTGCAAAAAAAAGGGGGAAGAGGGGGGCGGTGCCGGCCCTGACCAAAGCGGCGCGGG
>NC_041385.1:523356063-523357398 GCF_002162155.2 Triticum dicoccoides
TCGTCGTCTTCCATCATAACCCCTATTTCTCCGTGCCTCGTCCAAACATTATAGTGTGGCATGAAACCCTTGTAAAGCAGGTGGGTGTGAAGGATTTTCCGGTCAGAGTAAGACTTCGTATTCCCACATATAGGGCATGGACAACACATAAAACCATTCTGCTTGTTTGCCTCAGCCACTTCGAGAAAATCATGCACGCCCTTAATGTACTCGGAGGTGTGTCTGTCACCGTACATCCATTGCCGGTTCATCTGCGTGCATTATATATAATTAAGTGTGTCAAAAATCATTACAGAACATCATGAATAGATAATTAAGTGACCAAATTAATAGAAGTTCATCATCACATAAAAACCAAAGTAGATACATAGTTCTCATCTAACAACATAAAGCTCTCCAGAGCATCTAAATTAATTAAACCATACATTGAAACTATGTAAAACATTTCAATGCGAAAACAAATGCGATCATAATCGCAACCAAGGTAACAACTAATCCAACGGCATAATGATACCAAGCCTCAGTATGAATGGCATATTTTCTAATCTTTCTCATCTTCAAGTGCATTGCATCCATCTTGATCTTGTGATCATCGACGACATCCGCAACATGCAACTCCAATATCATCTTCTCCTCCTTAAGTTTTTTTATTTTTTCCTTCAAGAAATTGTTTTCTTCTTCAACTAAATTTAACCTCTCGACAATAGGGTCGGTTGGAATCTCCGGTTCAACAACCTCCTAGATAAATAAAATCTATGTCACGTTGGTCGGCATAATTTTCATAAACAATAAATGAACCAATAGTTATGAAAAGATAATATATACCACATCCGAATCATAGACAGGACGAGGGCCGACGGGGGCGGATACCAAAACCATCGGCGCACTATATAAGATGCAATAATAAAAGTAAGAAAATAATACAAGTATCTATCTAAACAAACAAGTAATAATATTTTTCCATTCAGAAAGAAGATAAGAACAAGAGGCTCACCACGGTGGTGCCGGCGATGAGATCGGCGCGGGTGATCGACGGCGGTGAAGACGGGGACGGGGCGTGACGGACCGCTAAACCTAGATAAATATTGAGGAAAATGGAGCTTGGCGGTCGAGCTTGGAGAGGAGAAACCTTAAGTAGTGTGGCTCGGGCATTGCATCGAACACCTTGTGTGCATAGGAGGTGAGCTAGAGCACCACCAAGCCCTCTCCCCCTCGGCCAGAAAAAACAGAGCAGTGTGCTCTGCTCTTGCGCGAGGGGCTATATATAGGCACCACTATTGGTCCCGGTTGGTGGCATGAACCGGGACTAAAGGTAACCCTTTTGGTCCCGGTTCA
>NC_041385.1:523358180-523359678 GCF_002162155.2 Triticum dicoccoides
CCTTTAGTCCTGGTTGGTGCCACCAACCGGGACCAAAGGCCAATTTTCAGCAGCCCAAAGGGCGGGAAGCGGCGGCCTTTGGTCCTGGTTGGTGGCACCAACCGGGACTAAAGGGGGGCATTAGTCCCGGTTGGTGCCACCAACCGGGACCAAAGGCCCCCTTTAGTCCCGGTTGGTGCCACCAACCGGGACCAAAGGCCTTGTGTTGCCCCGCGCCAAATGTTTAGTCCCACCTCGCTAGTTGAGAGGGAGCCGCACCAGTTTATAAGGTGCGGTGCGGCTCCCCTCTCGAGCTCCTCTCTAAAGCAGGCTTTCGGGCCTAACTCTGCCATCTGTGCCTATGGGCCTACTGGGCCTTCCACGGGCCTGAATCCTGGCCCATAGGGTTTCTAGTCGTATTCAGGCCGTGGGAGCCCAGTAGGTGGCATTTTTTTTGTTTTTTTGTTTTATTTGTTGCTTTATTTAGTTTATTTTGGTTTTGGTTTATTTTTCTTTTGGTCTTTTGCTTTATTTTTTAATTCTTTTTGCTTTTAGTTTTAGAAAAATTATAAACTTTCTGTTAGTGCCATTAGTTTTCAAATCTGAAAACTCTTTTTTTGTTTTCTTTGTTGCTTTATTTATTTTATTTTGGTTTCTACTTACAACAACATACCGGGCATGCGTTCAGATCCTTGTAGGCACCGCGGTAGAGGATGCAGTCATTAGGGCATGCATGTATCTTCTCAACCTCCAATCCTAGAGGGCATACGACCTTGTTTGCTGCGTATGTACTGTTGGGCAATTCGTTATCCTTTGGAAGCTTCTTTTTCATTATTTTTAGTAGCTTCTCAAATCCTTTATCAGGCACAGCATTCTCTGCCTTCCACTGCAGCAATTCGAGTACGGTACCGAGCTTTGTGTTGCCATCTTCGCAATTGGGGTACAACCCCTTTTTGTGATCCTCTAACATGCGATCGAACTTCAGCTTCTCCTTTTGACTTTCGCATTGTGTCCTTGCATCGACAATGACCCGGCGGAGATCATCATCATCGGTCACATCGTCTGGTTCCTCTTGATCTTCAGCAGCTTCGCCCGTTGCAGCACCATCGTGCACATCGTCTGGTGCATCTTGATGTTCAGTAGCATCACCGTATTCAGGGGGCACATAGTTGTCATCGTACTCTTCTTCCTCGTCGTCTTCCATCATAACCCCTATTTCTCCGTGCCTCGTCCAAACATTATAGTGTGGCATGAAACCCTTGTAAAGCAGGTGGGTGTGAAGGATTTTCCGGTCAGAGTAAGACTTCGTATTCCCACATATAGGGCATGGACAACACATAAAACCATTCTGCTTGTTTGCCTCAGCCACTTCGAGAAAATCATGCACGCCCTTAATGTACTCGGAGGTGTGTCTGTCACCGTACATCCATTGCCGGTTCATCTGCGTGCATTATATATAATTAAGTGTGTCAAAAATCATTACAGAACATCATGAATAGATAATTAAGTGACCAAATTA
>NC_041385.1:523360705-523396595 GCF_002162155.2 Triticum dicoccoides
GTGAGCTAGAGCACCACCAAGCCCTCTCCCCCTCGGCCAGAAAAAACAGAGCAGTGTGCTCTGCTCTTGCGCGAGGGGCTATATATAGGCACCACTATTGGTCCCGGTTGGTGGCATGAACCGGGACTAAAGGTAACCCTTTTGGTCCCGGTTCATGCCACCAACCGGGACCAATAGTGGTGGGCCAGGAGCCAGGACCATTGGTCTCGGTTCGTCCCACCAACCGGGACCAAAAGGTCCGGACGAACCGGGACCAATGGCCCACGTGGCCCGGCCGGCCCCCTGGGCTCACGAACCGGGGAAAATAGCTCCATTGGTCCCGGTTCTGGATTGAACCGGGACTAATGGGCTAAACTGGCCTGGACGAAAGCCCTGTTTTCAACTAGTGATAGTCTTCTACAATTGCTAACACTCACGCAATACTTGTGGTTATGAAGTTTTAATCGGACACTGAGAAAGATAGGGGCTTATAGTGTTGCCTCCCAACGCATTCACCTTTGGGTGATGTCAACAATAATAGTTCATGCTAACTTACATCCAATTGGATATATATATCAGGATCTTTCCAACACGAGGTGCTCGCCAAAGGATAAAATGAAAAAGACAAAGGTGAAGATCACCTTGACTCTTGCGTAAAGTAAAAGACATAAAGTAAAAGATAGACCCTTCACAGAGGGAAGCAGGGATTTGCAGAGGTGCCAGAGGTCAATTTTGAAGTAGAGGTAAATAATTTTGAGAGGTATGATCTCATTGTCAACATAACAACCAAGAGTTCCCAATATCTTCCATACTACATACATTATAGGCGGTTCCCAAACAGAATGGTAAAGTTTTTACTCCCCCTCCACCAACAATCATCAATCCATGGCTTGCCCGAAACAACAGGTGCCTCCAACTAACATCAATTCCGGGGGAGTTTTGTTTTAATTATTTTTGATTTGATTTTGATCTTTTGATCATGGGACTGGGCATCCCGGTTGCCAGCCATTTTTCTCGTGAATGATGAGCGGAGTCCACTCATCTTGAGAATAACCCACCTAGCATGGAAGATACTGACAGCCCCTAGTCGCTACATGAGCAATTCAGGCATACAAAACAGATTATTATTTGAAGGTTTAGAGTTTGGCACATGCAAATTTACTTGGAATGGCAGGTAAATACTGCATATAGGTAGGTATGGTGGACACTTATGGCAAGAACTGGGTTTAAGGATATTTGGAAGCACAAGTAGTATCTCTACTTGGTGCAAGGAATTTTGGCTAGCATGAGGGGGAAAGGCAAGCTCAACATGTTTGAATGATCCATGACAATATACTTTAACTGAGATGTGAGAAATCATAACCCATTACGTTGTCTTCCTTGTCCAACATCAACTCTTTAGCGTGTCATACTTAATGAGTGCTCACAATTATAAAAGATGTCTAAGATAGTATATTTATATGTGAAATCTCTCTTCCTTTAATATTCTTTCATGAATTGTTCAAATGACCAATACAATGCTTGCTAATCTTCAATAAATTTACAACCTCTACTTCTTAGATGTGAAGTCATTACTCCCCATGGGATAAGCAAATGAAACATATATAATTTCAGATTTATGACATTCAACTCATTCAACCATTTACTCATAGGATATAAGTGAAGCACACGAGTAAATGACAAACTACTCCAAAAACATATAAGTGAAGATCAATGAGTAGCTACATAATTATGTAGCTATGTTAAGACCCTCTCTCATTTAAGAATTTCAGATCTTGGTATTTTATTCAAACAGGAAGCAAAGAAAAATAAAATGACATTGCAAGGATAGCACAACTCATGTGAAGAAGCAAAAACTTAAGCTAAACCGATACTAACCGATGATTGTTGAAGAAGAAAGGTGGGATGCCTACCAGGGCATCCCCAAGCTTAGATGCTTGAGACTTCTTGAAATATTATATTGGGGGTGCCTTGGGCATCCCCAAGCTTGAGCTTTTGTGTCTCCTTAATTCCTCTCATATCATGGTTTCTCTTTTTATCAAAAGCTTCATCCACATAAAACTCAACAAGAACTCATGAGATAAGTTAGTATAAACCAATGCAAAACCTTATCATTTTCTACTGTAACAAATCACTAAAATTATCATGCAACATTGCATACTAAATGCCTCTGCACATTTAATACTCCTATCCTCAAATAGAATCATTAAACAAGCAAACATATGCAAACAATGCAAACATAACAGCGATCTGCCAAAACAGTATAGTCTGTAAAGAATGCAAGATTCATCATACTTCCCTAACTCCAAAAATTATGAGAAAAATACTAAAATGTAGAAGGTTTATCAGAGCTCATCATGCAAAAATATTCAACATTATATTACTCTCTGAATTTTCTAGGGAATTTTTGCAACAGCGGTAAACTTTCTGTTTTCAAACAGCAACATGTATATTAGCAAAATAAGCATGGTAAAGGCTATCCTTGAAATTTTTATTGAAAATAAAGATGCAAGACATTATTATAAATAACAGCAAGCAAATACTAACAAAATAAAATGATGCTCCAAGCAAAACACATATCATGTGGTGAATAAAAATATAGCTCCAAGTAAAGTTACCGATGAACGAAGACAAAAGAGGGGATGCCAACCGGGGCATCCCCAAGCTTAGGCTTTTGGTTGTCCTTGAATTTTTCCTTGGGAATCCCCAAGCTTAGTCTCTTGCCACTCCTTATTCCATAGTCCATCGAATCTTTACCCAGAACTTGAAAAATTCAACCACACAAAACTCAAAACAAAACTCGTAAGCTCCGTTAGTATAAGAAAATAAATCACCACTTAGGTACTGTTGTGAACTCATTATAAATTCATATTGGTGTAATATCTACTGTATTATAACTTCTCTATGGTTCATACCCTCCGATACTACTCATAGATTCATCAAAATAAGCAAACAACACATAGAAAACAGAATCTGTCAAAAACAGAACAGTTTGTAGTAATCTGTATAAAACGTATACTTCTGGAACTCAAAAAATTCTGAAATAAATTGTGGACCTGAGGAATTTGTCTATTAATCATCTTCAAAAATAATCAACCTAAAATCACTCTCCAGTAAAAAATGGCAGCTATTCTCGTGAGCGCTAAAGTTTCTGTTTTTTACAACAAGATCATAAAGACTTCACCCAAGTCTTCCCAAATGTTCTACTTGGCACAAACACTAATTAAAACATGAAACCACATCTAACCAGAGGCTAGATGAATTATTTATTACTAAACAGGAACAAAAAGCAAGGAACAAAAATAAATTGGGTTCTCTCCCAACAAGCTCTATCGTTTAACGCCCCTAGCTAGGCATGATGATTACAATGATGCTCACATAAAAGATAAGAATTGAAACATAAAGAGAGCATCATGAAGAATATGACTAGCACATTTAAGCCTAACCCACTTCTTATTCATAGGGATTTTGTGACCAAACAACTTATGGGAACAATAATCAACTAGCATATGAAGGTAAACCAAGCATAACTTCAAGATTTTAAGCACATAGAGAGGAAACTTGACATTATTGCAATTCCTACAAGCATATGTTCCTCCCTCATACTAATTTTCAATAGCATCATGAATGAATTCAAAAATATAACCAGCACATAAATCATTCTTTTCATGATCTACAAGCATGGAAATTTTACTACTCTCCACATAAGCAAAATTCTTCTCATGAATAGTAGTGGGAGCAAACTCAAAATAACTATCATGTGAAGCGTAATCCAATTGAAAACTAAAATCATGATGACAAGTTTCACGGTTATCATTATTCTTAATAGCATACAAGTAATCACAATAATCATCATAGATAGCAACTTTGTTCTCATAATCAATTGGAACCTCTTCCGAAATAGTGGAATCATCACTAAATAAAGTTGACACTCTTCCAAATCCACTTTCATATTCATCACAATAAGATTCAACATCCTCCAAAATAGTGGGATCACTACTTCCTAAGTTTGACACTCTTCCAAACCCACTTTCATCAATATAATCATCATAAATAGGAGGCATGCTTTCATCATAATAAATATTATCATCAAAGCTTGGGGGAAAAAATATCATCTTCATCAAACATAGCTTCCCCAAGCTTGTGGCTTTGCATATCATTAGCATCATGGATATTCAAGGAATTCATAATAACAACATTGCAATCAGGCTCATCATACAATCTAGTACCAAATATTTTAATGCATTCTTCTTCTAGCACTTGAGCACAATTTTCCTTTCCATCATTCTCACAAAAGATATAAAAAAGATGAAGCGTATGAGACAAACTCAATTCCATTTTTTGTAGTTTTCTTTTATAAACTAAACTAGTGATAAAACAAGAAACAAAAAGATTCAATTGCAAGATCTAAAGATATACCTTCAAGCACTCACCTCCCCGGCAACGGCGCCAGAAAAGAGCTTGATTGACGGGGTGTGAGTGCCGCTTACCTAGCCTCCCCGACAACGGCGCCAGAAAAGAGCTTGATGTCTACTAAACAACCTTGTTGTTGCAGACGTTGTTGGGCCTGCAAGTGCATAGGTTTGTAGGACAGTAGCAAATTTCCCTCAAGTGGATGACCTAAGGTTTATAATCCATAGGAGGCGTGGGATGAAGATGGTCTCTCTCAAACAACTTTGCAACCAAATGACAAAGAGTCTCTTGTGTCCCCAACACACCCAATACAATGGTAAATTGTATAGATGCACTAGTTTGGCGAAGAGATGGTGATACAAGTGCAATATGGATGGTAGATATAGGTTTTTGTAATATGAAAATATAAAAACAGCAAGGTAGCAAGCGATAAAAGTGAGCGTAAACGGTATTGCAATGGTAGGAAACAAGGCCTAAGGTTCATACTTTCACTAGTGAAAGTTCTCTCAACAATAATAACATAATTGGATCATATAACTATCCCTCAACATGCAACAAAGAGTCACTCCAAAGCCACTAATAGCAGAGAACAAACGAAGAGATTATGGTAGGATACGAAACCACCTCAAAGTTATCCTTTCTGTTCTATCTACTCAAGAGTCCGTAGTAAAATAACATGAAGCTATTCTTTCCGTTCAATCTATCATAGATTTCATACTAGAATAACACCTTAAGACACAAATCAACCAAAACCCTAATGTCACCTAGATACTCCATTGTCACCGCAAGTATCCGTGGGCATGATTATATGATATGCATCACACAATCTCAGATTCATCTATTCAACCAACACAAAGGACTTCAAAGAGTGCCCCAAAGTTTCTACCGGAGAGTCAAGACGAAAACGTGTGCCAACCCCTATGCATAGGTTCATGGGCGGAACCCGCAAGTTGATCACCAAAACATACATCAAGTATAGATCATGTGAATATCCCATTGTCACCACAGATAAGCACGGCAAGACATACATCAAGTGTTCTCAAATCCTTAAAGACTCAATCCGATAAGATAACTTCAAGAGGAAAACTCAATTCATCACAAGAGAGTAGAGGGGGAGAAACATCATAAGATCCAACTATAATAGCAAAGCTCGCGATACATCAAGATCGTGCCATAGAGAGAACACGATAGAGAGAGAGAGAGAGAGAGATCAAACACATAGCTACTAGTACATACCCTCAGCCCCGAGGGTGAACTACTCCCTCGTCATAGAGAGCGCCGGGATGATGAAGATGGCCACCGGTGAGGGATCCCCCCTCCTGCAGGGTGCCGGAACGGGCTCCCGAGAGGTTTTTGGTGGCTACAGAGGCTTGCGGCAGCGGAACTCCCGATCTATCTTCTTCTTCGATTGTTTTAGGGTATATGGGAATATATAGGTGAAAGAAGTCGGTCGGGGAGCCTCGAGGGGCCCACGAGACAGGGGGGCGCGCCCAGGGGGTGGGTGCGTCCTCCTATCTCCTGGCCTCCTCCAAGCTTCCCTGGCTTGTACTCCAAGTCTCTCGGAACATGTTCGTTCCAAAAATCATGCTCCCGCAGGTTTCATTCCGTTTGAACTCCGTTTGATATTCCTTTTCTTCGAAACACTGAAATAGGCAATGAAACAGCAATATGGGTTGGGCCTCCGGTTAATAGGTTAGTCCCTAAAGTAACATAAAAGTGTATAATAAAGCTCGTAATCATTCAAAACAGATAATAAAATAGCATGAATGCGTCATAAATTATAGATACGTTGGAGACGTATCAGCTGTTTGTGTCTAGGTCTCATTATGCTCATGAGGGAGTCACTGCATAAACCGGCTCTCCTCTTTGTTGTGTCTAGCCCTTGAGATTATTTTGCTTGTCCCTCTTGAGGTGCCCTGCCCCCCCCCCCTTATATATGTTGAAGGGGCGGGTTACATGACTAGTCCTATTAGGATTTGGATTGCTCTATTACAAGTGGAGTCCTAATCTTGCTTCCTTTGTAAGGGAATATTCCTTATACCTTTCCTCGTAAACCGGCCCACCATAGCATGAGTCGGCCTTCTGGGCCTTGTCGTCCATCTAAAACACCCACTGGGTCACCAATGAGTCACCAGGCTAGCGAGACGGCAGACCAGTGAGTTGCTAGACCCATGATTCGCTAGTCCTCCGGCGGGTTACCGATGAAGCGCCAAGTCCCAGCCGGGTCATATCTCCGATCGGGTCATACCACAGGGTATATCCCCGATAGGTGACGAAACCCTTAATAAAGAGATGAGGCTCCCATACCAATTGAAAGGATCGATATGGTTGACTAGAGGGGGGTGAATAGGAAACTACCAATTTTTAGCTTTTCTTAACAAATTAGGTTTAGCAACAAATAGGTTGTCTAGATGTGCAACTAGGTGAACAACCTATATGATGCAAACAACAACAACAAGAAGAAGTGAAAGCAAAGGATACAATACAATAAAAGCTTGCACAAAGTAAAGGGATGAGATAACCACAAGTGGATCCGGTGGAGACAAGGATGTGTTACCGAAGTTCCTTCCCTTTGGGGGAAGTACGTCTCCGTTGGAGCGGTGTGGATGCACAATGCTCCCCAAGAATCCACTAGGGCCACCATATTCTCCTCACGCCCTCACACAATGTGAGATGTCGTGATTCCACTAGTGGTGCCCTTGAAGGCGGCGACCGAACCTTTACAAACAAGGTTGGGTCTATCTCCACAACTTGATTGGAGGCTCCTAATGAAACCATGGAGCTTCACCACAATGGAATGTGGCTCCGAGGTGAACTCAACCGTCTAGGGTGCTCAAACACCCAAGAGAAACAAGATTCACAAGGGATTAGTGGGGGGAATCAAATTTCTCTTGGTGGAAGTGTAGATCCGGGCCTTCTCAACCAATCCCTAGAAAATCAACAAGTTTGATTGGCTAGGGAGAGAGATCGGGCAAAAATGAGGTTTGGAGCAACCATAGAGCTTGGGGGTAAGAGAGGTGGTCTTCTTGGGGAAGAAGACCCCTTTATATAGTGGGGGAGAGAATCCACCCGTTACCCCCCACTTTCAGCCCGTGCACTGCGGTGCTACCGCACCACGTCGCGGTACTACTGCAAGAGGTTGCGGTACTACCGCTGCCTAGTGCGGTAGTACCACACGCATGGTAGTGACCGGAGGATGGACTACTGCATAAGGCAACATGCGGTAGAACCGCCAGAGCGGTACTACCGCAGGCCCTTACGGTACTACTGTAGGGTAGTTTCCAACGGCCACAGGAGGTACACGGAAGTAAAAAAATACTTCTGTATCAACCTTCACTGAAGCAGAGACCGTGCAGAAATCCGGCATGGTAGTACCGGACGCAGTTTTGTGGTACTACCACTCGAGGGCGGTAGTAAAAAACTACATCCGCATCTACTATCGTAGGCGCATGCAACAGGTGCTGGCGACAGCTGTACTACTGCTCCTTGGAGCGGTACTGCCGTTGGCACCTGCAGTACTACCGCTCCCTTGAGCGGTACTACCGCTAGCCACTGAAAACATGCACCTTTCTGCCTTCAATATGCCTAGGCATGGAAAATGGACTAGAGCTCCAATGAAGCGAAGGAAAGGTGGTGTAAAAGAACAAATCTGTACGTGTGATTCCACCCTAACCTTTCCGAAGCGGACCCCCTCTTAATAGTACGGCTTTTTCCTATGACTCAAATCCATCAAAAAGAAACATAGAAATCAACCGTCTTTGATAGACTCTGAGGGGCACCGAATCATCTTGTGCCTAGACATAAGATATCTGAAATGCTCAATGCACATGATTAGTCCACAAAAGCATTGTCATCAATCACCAAAACTACTTAGGGAGAAATATGCCCTAACAAAAAGGATGGTCCTAGTGCACTCGACAAAATTCTTGACAGGCCTTGCCAAATTGATGGCATGTCAAGCAAACTGGCCAACCACACTAACCAGAACTATTGGGTTATTAAGAAGGCCGGAAAGGCCAGGGTCGAAGGATAGAGCAAGGGTCTATCCCACAACAAAGACGAGGATGAACCTCAGAGGCCCAGTAACGGAGGCCAGAAACAATTCCCTTTCAAAGTCAAGGATGTGAATATGATCTACGTCATCCACATCCCAAAGAAGGAAAGGAAATGCCCACTTTGAGATGTCTATGCACTAGAGCCGATACCCCCGAAGTATAATCTATGGTCGGCGCCCGATCACTTTTGATAAGCGCAACTACCCCACCATAATCCGTCATGGAGGACTGGCAGCTTTAGTCCCCGACACCATTGTCGATGGGTTTCACTTAACTCGAGTCCTTATGGACGGAGGCAGCAGCCTAAACCTGATCTATGATGACACAATCAGCAAGATGGGCATCGACCCATCAAGGATCAAGCCCAGCAACACCACTTTCAGGGGTGTGATACCACGCATGGAAGCACTGTGCAGGAGGACCATAACATTGGAAGTAGTCTTCGGCTCCCCTGAAAACTTTCAAAGTGAGGACTTGATCTTTGATATATCCCCCTTCTATAGTGGCTATCATGCACTGCTCAGATGAACTTCTTTTGTCTGCTTCAATGTTGTCCCACAGTACGCATATCTAAAGCTTAAAATATCAGGACCCAATGGTGTTATTAAAGTTAAAGGTAACACCGAATGATCCCACCGTAAGGAGGAGTAAACCGCAACTTTCACAGCCGAGGAGGCATCCATGGTCCTCACCAAATTGCAGGAGAAGTGCTCGTTAATGCGCAACATAGGTGTCTATTCAACCTCCCAGCATATCAGTCGTACCCTCAACTAAGGGTACATGCTCCATAATACTCCCCTACTAACCGAGGACTATGTACCTCAGGTTCATAACTTTGGACTCAAAATCCCATGGGGGCTATGGAGCATTACAGACAAGCGCACTGCTCGGCTTAACCGAACAATGGCCTACCTCCATCCTGGTTATTATGAAGGCATTACAGTAGGCCCACCAGGACTGGTTTCTACAACAACATCAAGCTGTCTGAACACGACTACTTGGTGCAACCTCTTCAAAGGCTCCACTAGTCGAAAGCGTCAAGCATAGCAATGGTGGCATAGCACATGAGTTTAGTTAACCTTGGGCTGGACAAGGTAACGCTGCTAGACAGCACAGATGTGGTGGAAAGGTCACGGCAGATGTCCTAGCAAAAGGACTTAGTCGTGGAGCCATTGCAACTAGGAAGCTTAAACGGGTTAAAACGGGACAAATGACACGGGAGTTTATACTAGTTCGGTCCCTTGCGGTGAAGGTAAAGGCCTAATCCAGTTTGAGGTGGTATTGCTTATGTCTCGATTACCAGGGAGCGAATTCGCTTGACCTAGCTTTCGATCTGATCTTACTTGTCCTGAACCACTGCCAAGTCATCCCTTTATATATAGAGGTCGATGCCCAGCGGCTCACAGATTCCCGGCCGACTCATAAACAGTGTCCGGCTCAGTGACTATCTATTCTTGCCTCACAATACAAGTCATGCAAATATGGCGGTTTATCTCTATGGCCCTTAAGCCACCTTCGGGCCTTGGGCCCTTAACTAAACCGCCATCTTCAAATATCGTCTTGGGCTTAATATGATGAATCGCCATAGGTATAACTCAGCCCCTCCTGGGCGGGTCATACCTAATAGTTATATCCCCAACAACAGAGGTGCAGACGTGTGACAGGGCCAATCAGGGGTGCTTAAAGCCTAGCTTAAACTGCCATGTACAGAACCTCCTTATTTTTATTTTTATTTCGGAGCTTCATTTATAAAGATCGTCATGTACGGGTTGACCCTATAAATCAAAGAAAACATGCCTTTTACTGTCACTACACATATATTTTTGTAATTTCATTTTCTTTCTTGCTTTTGAGCCAAAGATAACCATCGCGATATAATTCAATTTCCACTTCACTTGTCCTAGACTGGGGGCTCGGATTTACTCCTCGCCAAATTAATCTGATACTCATATAAAAGTATTTGGCGTCTTGGACATTGCATTATATGCATTAGTTTCGAAATCATGTCTTTCGTAAATAATTGGGTTGCCCAGCTCATGTGCTTACCCCTTATGTTTCCGCATTGTTCGGCTAAGGTGTAAAGGAAGAACTACTGCGATTACACTTCCAACTTGAATAGGTAAGTGCCTTAGTGGAGAAACCAGAAAACTGACTGTCATGATAGGCGCAAACTGGTCAACAGTCCAATGACTATGTCAAACTAAGGATCGATAGAGGTCATCCATGTTAAACGATGGGCTCCTGTTAACTGAGCCAAAATGATTAATTGGGTCAACCTCGGCCTGGCCGAACACTTCAAAGAACCTGGGGCTAGTCACCAGCCCCCACATTTAAGCTCCTATGACGAAGTGAGAGTTCTAAAGCCACAATAGTCCGATCGCCTAGTTTTTACAAACAAGTTCGCCTCCGAGCACTGAGACATCCGCTAAGGGATTACTTGTTGTAAAAACACACCTTATATTATGTACAAGGGGGTGGAAGCCGACGACTGGCCACTTTCAGTATTAATTGTCGCACATGAGTCAAAATAAAAAAGGAAAGCAAATTAGAAAATGAAGCCGAATATAACAAAATTAAAAGCTTGTCTTTTTACTTCCTTGCAACTTCAGCATTCCGAAGTAGCACCTAGTAAAATAAGTTCCCCTTGCTACACAGGGCCTCGGTGATCCAAGCACCCTCCGTCACCTCCGCCATATACTTATCGGGAGCACGGTTCAGTCCCGACAGGAGGTCCTGAAGCCCCTTCTATCGCGTTGATGCGTGTATAGTGCATGTACATACAAGCATATGCACGTTGTGCACCCTCCATGAAGGCCGACCGCTTCTAGCGAAGCACTTGGAGGCTGGCACCCTAGATCCAAGCTACCAGTCCGAAGAAGCTGCTCGGCAGGGGCTCCGTGGACAGAGGTTGATGCAGAGGTACTCCATGGCCGGCTTTGTCGTGTGGTAGAGCTCCATCAGCTGCTTCATTTGGTAGTTCAACAGTGGTGGATGCAATGGAGCCTGGAACTGCCCCTAGAAGGCCTTCTGCTTAGCATGATCCTCTAGGGAGCTGAAGTAGCGGCCCCTCTTTGTTGGAACGCCAACGCGAACACGGTGGTCTCTGAACAGGACCAAGAACCAATTCAAGTATGGATCTTGACATGTCGGTTGTTTTTAACCATAGGCATCTCGCCAGGAAGTTGGTGGGCTTATCATGAATTAGGTCGGGGTGGCTAGTGGTTTCAGGATCTCGTAGAAAATGTGTCTTCTATGCCTCGGGTATTAGCCACGGCTTGTATTCATTATGTCCGCGAAGGCGTATGAGGCACGCCAAATTTGATTAAGTTGGGCACACCTGTTATGACCGAAAATGCATTGAAGAAAATAAGGCTTACCGACAGTGATTTGCCTCACTTGCTGAAGCTCCTCACGGGCAGCCCTGGCCTGGTTCTGAGGCTTGGTACATGCCAAGCTCAATTTCTCCAGCTCGGCGTCCTTCTTCTTCTGGTCCTCCTAAAGATTGTTGCATCGAGCGTACAATCCTTTCAAGTCTTCCTCGACCTCGACGACCCGGGTTTGGTGCCTGCCTTAGGCCTCCTTTTCCTCGGCCAGCTCTTTGTTGGCCTTCGCCACTGCAACTTTGCTGCTCGGCTTCCTGCTGAGCTTTCTTCAGCTCAGCCTTGAGAGCCTGAAGCTCTGAAGTGGCAGCTAACATAATATGAGCTTAGTGTTAGAACAGTTAAATGTTATTACCACTCAGTGTTTTCAGCACATGAACTATTCTTTCCTTACCTTGGTCCCTATAGATCTCCTTCTTCATGAGATCAAGGTCCTCCTCGGACCGCGTTAATTTATGGTTCATCTTCGGAAACTCCTCAGAGTTAGAACTCAGAGCTAAATCCAAGGCCTGTGAACGATATCGTTAGTTAGCTCTAACGTCGATTTCAATCCTCTGGTCGGCTTTGTTAAGATAACTAGAGTCTCTCGGGCTACTACATATTCACTCGCTAATTTTCACATCTAGATGACCCCTAAGTCAGTTTTTTAAAAGAAAAAACTAAGGGCATGGGGGCTATTGCTTATTGCGCTCCTATGTGCATTTGCAGTTCACTTTTTTTATAACATCTTTGGACAATCCTTTTTAAGCCATGTCCATCAAGGACTACTAGGAGGTTAAGTGTACAACCAAGAACCTACTGATCATAAAAAGAAAGCAGCAAACAAGGAAGCGTGTAACATACCTCAAAACCCCTGAAGAGGCCTTTGAAAGCCTCACACATTCCGGTCTTTCTAGACCGTAAGCTGCTCAGCGCCGTACCAATGAGGTCACAATGCTCTTCCACGATGGAGGAGCTTTTTAAGACCACCTCCATCTCCTGAGGCCACTGAGGGAGTCCTGGATTAATGGGTCCTCGGACGGCCGGACTATTAACATGAGCCGGATTGTTGGGCTATGAAGATACAAAATAGAAGACTTCGTCTCGTGTCCGGATGGGACTCTCCTTTACGTGGATGGCAAGCTTGGTGATTCAGATATGTAGATTCCTTTCTCTGTAACCGACTTTGTATAACCCTAGTCCCCTCCGGTGTCTATATAAACTAGAGGGTTTAGTCTATAGAGGCTATCATAATCATATAGGCTAGACTTCTAGGGGTTTAGCCATTACGATCCCGTGGTAGATCAACTCTTGTAATACTCATATTCATCAAGATCAATCAAGTAGGAAGTAGGGTATTACCTCCATCGAGAGGGCCCGAACCTGGGTAAACATTGTGTCCCCCGCCTCCTGTTACCATCAGCCTCAGACGCACAGTTCGGGACCCCCTACCCGGGATCCGCTGGTTTTGACACCGACATTGGTGCTTTCATTGAGAGTTCCGATGCATCGTCATCAAAAGGCTTGATGGCTCCATTAATCATTTACAACAACGCAGACCAGGGGCAGATTTTCCTCCCCGGACAGATCTTCGTATTCAGCGGCTCCACACTGCGGGCCAACTAGCTTGGCCATCTAGAGCATATCAACAGCTACGCCCCTGGCCCCCAGGTCAAGTTTGGAAGCTTGAATTACGTGGCCAATATCCGCGGAGAGTTGATCTTCGACGGATTCGAGCCCATGACGTTCGCTCCCTGCCACCACGATGAACATGACCTAAATTTGTCATTGGATCATGCTCAGGAGATAGCGCCTATAACCGCTCTGGCCCTAGATCTGGAGCAGATTGCGCCATCCGAGGACAGAATGCTCAACCCCGCCACGGAAGCCGCAGAATCAGCGGTGCTGGAGCCGCACATAGGTCTAACCTCGAGCGGGGTCTGTGTCATCGGAACCTTGGATTCCTCTCCAGCCATAAGTTTCAAACCGCGTGCATCCGCGCCCATCGAACCTGGTCAGGCGCCAATCGTCGAGTTCAGCTCCGCGGACATCTTCCGGCACTCACCTTTAGGCGATGTGCTAAACTCACTAAAAGCCCTCTCCTTGTCAGGAGACTCTCAGCCAAACTATATCCGGCTTGAATTGGAAGCTGATGACGGAGAATTTCGCTTCCCACCCACCACCCACTACATAGCCACTGTCGAGGACTTAACCGACATGCTCGACTACGACTCCAAAGACATCGACGGTATGGACGATGATGCCGGAGAGGAGCAGGCACAAAAACCACCGCTTACAGGGCGCTGGACAACCACCTCCTCGTATGACGTATACATGGTGGATACACCCAAAGAGAACAATGGCGACAATGAAAATCCAGTCAAGGATAAGCCTCCTGAGATACAGCCAAAGCGTCAGCGTGAGCGGCGCCGCTGTAAGCCACGCCGTGGTAAAAACAGCAATACCGACATAGGAGAAAACAATACTCCGGATGATGCTAAAGACAATGAAGACCCCGTTGAGCCAACCTCCGAACAGGATGAACGGGAAGATGGGCGAGTTAGCCCTGACAAACAGGCCATGAATGAATACTCGGAGGACAGTAACTACCTTCCGCTCTCTGAGGACAAGGTGAGACTCAGCGATGAAGACTTTATCATGCCTGAGGAGCCCGTCGAATACGCCTCCACCCCTTGTAGACCTGACCTGGGGCAGGAGGGATGGGCGGAGTCACCTTAGGTCCACCCATCATAGAGGTGGGGATGGAGGCCTTCGGCTGTTGTGATGGCGCCGGAGTTACCTGGGCCGAGGACATTGGTCGGCCCAGCCTGCCTTCTCTGACCAAAGGAACTCCTTCTCCTTGGTCCTCGGAAGCTGGGGTCTGGACCCCGGCCGAAGAAATTCTAGCGTCGCCCCCTCCCCCTCCCCGTGTTGTCGACAAAGGGGGCCGGGTGTGATATCGCTTCCCCCAGCTCATCATGGGCGGGTAAAGGCACGATGTTCTCGGTGGTTTTGCTTTCCGCCATAAAGGGCAGGGGAGCCCGTCATCTGAGGCCTTGTCGCCGACGAAGGCGTGTTGTGGGCTGTAGAAATAAACAAGGAGTCACGTATCAAGATATGCATACATAAAGGAGAGTTGAGTGGCTCGGTCAGAAATACCTCCTGGGCACCGGCTTCGTCCTGCGCAGCTGTAGGAGGTCATCCTCTGATGAATCAGAGAGTATGACATGGGCGGGCGCCGCCCACTGGCCGGCATGGTCGACCAAGGACTTGCACAGTTTTCTGCGGGGCCGGGGGTTCTCCTCCTTCTCGGCATCTTTAGACGGTGCCCTCTTCCTTTTTGGGGAAGGCACTCCTTCCCCCGCATCCTCCTCTTCCTCCCCCGTCTCCTCTTCCTCCTCGTGGGTGGAGGAGGCGTGGGTGTCTTTGGACCTAGCCACTCCTCCCCTTCGGTCGCCTATGCTCCTTAGCCGGGACCATGTATGTTTCCTTGGCCAAGATTGCCTTGAGCTGAGGATATCATGCCTCCTCGGGCATCGGCGTCGTGCAGTTCATCTGCTGCGCCTTGGAGATCCATTTCCGGGGGAAGAAAGAATTGACTTGATCATTCTAATGGAGGAATCCGCAAAGAAAGGGTAAGATAAACATAAAACTATAGGTTGTGGTTACCTCGTGGGCATTGGGCTGGGCGTCAAGGCCGTAGAGCTCTCCTTCCTGGGGGAATTTATTCTTGGATGGCTTGAAGAGAACCGTCCACATCCTAGCCAGGTCGGTATGGAAGAAATGCTGCACCGTCGGCATGTTCTCAGGCGTGTAGGTCAACATAGGACTCGCTTGAAGCTGAAGTGGGAGGATGCAGCGCTGGAGCATGATGTCGACCACGTCCACCAGCTTGATCTAGTTTATTTTATTCAACGGCTGAGTAATTGAAATTCCTTGCTTCTTCAAGCAGGAGATCCCGAGTACCGGGCGTCGTCAGACTCCCATTTCTTCTTGTTTGCCAGGGACTGGATCCTCTTTTGCAATGCAGGCACCTCTTCGGGATTCCCCCCAATCCAGGACCTTCCTCATCCATGAGATGATCCTCCTTGGAGGATCTACCAAGAATGTTGGGGCTTCGGCCTAGCCACCGGCGAGTGGTTCGGTGATGTAGAACCACTCCCCCTGCCACTCCTTGATAGTCTCTACGAAGGTGCCTTCAAACCAGGCAACTTCTAGATCTTGCTAATCATCGCCCCTTCGCATTCCACTAGGGTGGCGCTACTGCTCTTCAGCTTGATACCAAACGTCTTCAGCCACAGGCTGAAGTGCGGCTCGACGCGGAGGAAGGCCTCGCAGATGGTGATGAACGCAACGAGGTGAAGAATAGAATTTGGGGCTAGAAGGTGGAAACTGAACCTGTAGTAGAAGAGTATCCCACGCACAAAGGGGTGCAGGGGAACCCCAAACCTCAGATGAGTTGGGGAAGGAGATAACCCTCTCCCCCGGCTTAGGAGTGGGGATTTGTTGATTGGGCTCCTGTCGCCGGCAGGCGGCGTCTGCAGGGAAGTACCCCGTGGCCTAGAGCTCCTGGATGACGCCCCCCTTAATAGTGGAGGCCTCCCACTAGCCATCCAAGGTGACCTTGGCCATCACCGGAGAGGGAGCTGCGAGCGCCAAAATGGGCTGGTGGAAGCTTTGGGTATTGATCTGGGCGCTAGAGCTCTGGAGGTTGTGTGCAATGGCGGGAGAATGGAAGCGTGGGGAAAGCAATACTGCTACCCCTTGCTTTTTATACTTCTATGAAAGACCAAGAGTCCCGCTTGCCATGCCAGATTAAATGTCACGTACCAGCCTTTGGCGCAGTTATGCGTACATGGGGTAAAACCAATCTTGATGATATCCCCCCAAATACGAAGCATGATCTCTGCCTTGATAGGACGTGCCAATGAGAAAACCGTCTTAGGCCACCATTCGAGTAACAGGAACTGACTCGTTTTGGTATAAGTGGCGATGCTTCAGAAAAGTTGTCAGGTTATAAATACTGTTCACACTCAGGTGGCAGGCCTTCAAAGCTAAGCTATCTGAAAGACCTTGGTTGATGAAGCATGGCTCTGGGAGCATGCGGTTGATGGGCAACCCCGTTGGGGGAAGAGCTCGAGAGAATTGCCTTGCACAAACAGAACAACAATTTTGCGTAATTATCACCGGTGAAGTCGAAGACTCCAAGCCAAAGACACGAGGACCGAGAAAATTTGTGGACTCTGGCTTCGAAGACCAGTTCAGGGGCTACTAACAGTGTCCTGGACTAGGGGGTACCAACCTAGTTGGCCCACAGTCCCCGGCCGAGCTTATGGCCCACTAATCTCACAAGGAAGGACTACGGAGGCCTTGAACCTTGACGTGGTAAAGATGGACTCTGCCGAAGACTTGGCGTGCACCCCAAGGATTGCTTCGGTTATCAGCATTCTTATCCCTAGGTGGCAACCGACCATGTGTAACCCTAGATACTTCCGGTGCCTATATAAGCTGAGGGGTTTAGTTCGTAGAGATAGATTCATCATTACTTACCTTAGGGATAGAACACAACATATATACGATCTCGAGGTAGATCAAGCCTGTACTCGATACATCATCGTCAATACAATCAAAGCAGGATGTAGGGTTTTACCTCTTCTTCTTCGGCTACAACTGAACAAAGATCTCTTCTTCTTCGGCTACAACTGAATAAAGATTGTATCTACATGGACTGCAAAGTTCTACAAAGTACTGATTACTACTCTTAATTACTAACCATCTCTTCTTCTTCGGCTACAACTGAACAAAGATTGTATCTACCTGGACTATAACAGAGGTTGGTTTAGAACAAACATGACGAACAGACACATTTAGGCTAATTCAGGTGAAAGCTTCTTCAATTCCAGCTTCACCAGAGACCCAGCTCTTGGCCTACAGGATCATGGAAGGAACTAGCACTAGTGTTACTGACTGGACTCAACTCCGGCACCACCGTTGCTTCTGTCCGTCAGCAATTTGTCGGAGATTAATGAGGAAGAAATTGAGTCGCCGTTAGTGGAGAAGATATTCTATTTACATAAGGATGGTGCGTGCAGCCGCATGTGTGTCTAAGATGTAGCAAACCTTGGGCTATAATGGTGAGCTTGCAGGAGATCCAGGAAGCAAGACGACGACGGTAGCGAGGTGGAAGCATCGGTGGAGAGCCCCCATCTCCACCATGCCAGCTCGCCTCCGTCGCTCAACACCCTGGTGGAGCTCTCTCCGCAGCAGCCCGCCTCAGCTTCACCTGCGCCTGGCACGGGGATGGCACGCCCGCGCATCACACCTCGTCGAGCCAGTGCATGGCCTTCGTCGTGAGACAACCTGGTGGAGCTACTCTCCGCAGCGGGCAGCCCCGTCTCTGGTGGTGCCAGGCACGGGAACGGCGTTGCCCGCCCATGACGCCTCGATTTCTTCCAATGGAGTTCCTCTTTGCAGCGGCCCGCCTGGGCTCCGCCGCTGCCAGCCACTAGAACGACATTGTCAGCCCAAAATCGTCGCGGATGTGCTCCTCGACGCTGGCACATGGCCTCCGCTCACATCGGATGTGAGGTCACGTGAGTGAGTCAGTGAGGAGAGAAAGAGGATAAGGTAGGCAGACATGCACGTGTGCCGTGTCAGACTGTATATACATAGCCTCTGTATATCTGTATTGTAACATTGTATTGTACCCCTTGGGTACCTCTATATAATGAGATAGCCACACCCCGGTTAGGGTGTCGAGCAGTTCCCAAATCATATGTCTTACATGGTATCAAATTAGGTTACGATGTCTTCCGCTGCCGCCGCCATCACCACCGTTGCGTCAACCTCGGTTCCCCCCGCCGCGGCTCTCGCTACTACCTCGCCGTTCCTTGCCTCGCAGCCTCTCGCGATGGCCTACGGTGTCTCATCGTCGCCTCGCTCCCCGATCGGATCGGGAGACCGCGGCGCCATCCCGGTCGGTCCTCCCTCTGGCGCTGCTCCTCCTGCGGGCGGCCTTCCGGTGATCCATGGTGGGCCGCCGCCGCCGTCATCTTGGTCGGCGCCACCCCAACCCTATGGCGCGCCACCCGTGCAGCAGCCCTACGGCGCCCCACCACCTCATCATTACTACGGCGCACCGCCGCCGCTGCCCTACTCGGCGCCCGCGCCGCCCCAACCCTACCCGGCGTCCTCCCCGGGCCCGCACGGAGCTGCGGCTGCATCGCGCACGTCGCTTCCGCCGTGGCCAACCACGGTGCCCCCGCGGCACCCTACGGCACCCCCGCGACACACTACGGCGCTCCTGAGGCGGCTTCCCCTGGCTCCTACCCGCCCTACTCGGTGTATCCCGTACATCCTGGGGCGGCCTCATCGATGGGCTTGTATGCATCGCCGCATGCCCATGTTGATTCGGCCACGGTGCATGCACCGTTCTACTTCTCGCATCTGCTGCCGGTGAAGCTCGCATCGGACAACTACCTGTCCTGGCGTGCCCGGGTGCTCCCTCTTCTGCGGAGTCGCTATCTGGAGGGCTACGTTGATGGATCCATCCCGTGTCCGCCCCCTCACCACCCGGCGTACCACACTTGGGTGGCTCAGGATCAGGCCATCCTCTCCGCCATCCATTCCTCGCTCACCCCGAGCGTCTCGTCGTTGGTCATCTTCGCTGCTACGTCCCAGGAGGCGTGGGCGACGCTTCACACCAGTTTTGCCTCTCAGTCTCAGGCGCGTGCTCACTCTATACGCACTAAGCTGGGTGAGACGAAGCTTGGTGATCTCAGCATCACCGACTACTTCAACAAGATGCGGGGTCTCGCCGACACGTTGGCCTCAGTTGGACAGTCGCTGCAGGATGAGGAGTTCACCACCTTCGTGCTTAATGGGCTTGATGATGATTATAACAATCTCATCGAGAATGTTCATGGCCGCGATGACCCGCTTCCACCTCGTGAGCTCTATGCACGTCTGCTTGGCCGTGAGCAGCGCATTAAGGCGCGCCGAGCCTCCCCTAGCTTCGCCTCCGCCAATGCCGCAACTCGCAGCAAGCCCCAGCGGTCATCATCTTCAGGAGGCAGACCGGTGCTACCTTCACAACCGGCCTCGAGGGGCAGTGCTCCGACCATCACAGGTGGTAACCGGCCGGTGGCGTGTTGTTCTTCTTGTGGTGCCTAACAGGCCTGCCAGTTGTGTGACCTGGAGCGCCGTATTGCCTCTCGCTGCCATCGTCGCTACAAGCAAGATTTTCTAGGCCTCGGCAACAATGGCAAAGGGAACAACAAGCAGGTCGCCGCTGCCGTGATGAGTCATGATCATGGCCGTACTCCATCTTACTCCGTCGATCCTGCATGGTACATGGACACTGGAGCTACCAACCACACCGGTGAGATGGGTAAGCTCTCTACTCAGGAGCCATATCATGGTCATGATCAGGTGCACACCGCCAGCGGAGCAGGTATGCGCATCTCCCATGTTGGTCAGGCCTCTCTCCTTGCACACAATTTTCGCACATTGCATCTCTCTAATGTCCTTCGTGTTCCTTCTGCTACGCGTAGTTTGTTGTCCATTCCTCAACTTACTCGTGATAATAATGTCCTTGCTGAGTTTCACCCTTTTTGTTTTTTTATCAAGGATCGGGACACGAGGGACGTTCTACTTAGCGGTCATCTTCGCCACGGCCTGTATGCACTTGATGCGCCGCGCCCACCTTCCATGTCGTCTTCTCCTTAGGTGTTCAGTGGTGTTCGTGTGTCGCCTACGCACTGGCATGCGCTCCTTGGTCATCCGGCGGCTCCCATAGTTCGACATGTTTTGCATCGTCATGATCTACCAGTTGTGTCCAATAAAACTGCTGAAACTATTTGTGATGCTTGTCAGCAGGGCAAGAGTCATCAACTTGCTTTTTTAGAGTCTAGTCGTGTTGTGAAACATCCTCTTGAGCTTGTGTTTTCTGATGTATGGGGTCATGCCCAGACATCCATTAGCTGTCACAATTATTATGTCAGTTTCATTGATGCTTACAACCGTTTTACTTGGTTATATCTTATTAAACGTAAGTCTTATGTGTTCGATGTCTTCATTCAGTTTCAAGCACACGTTGAGCGTCTTCTTAAGCAGAAAATCATCCATGTCCAATCTGACTAGGGGGGTGAATACCACAACCTCAACTCGTTTTTTAACAAACTTGGGATTTCGCACCGCGTGCCATGTCCTCATACACATCAATAGAATGGTACTGCCGAGCGTAAGCATCGCCAGCTTGTTGAAACTGGTCTAACCTTGCTCGCTCATGCCTCCGTCCCGTTTTTGGTTCTGGAGTGATGCTTTCTCCACAGCTAGTTTTCTCATAAACAGGCTTCCCTAGAGACTTGGGAAAATGCAAACCCCTCTTGAACTCCTGCTTAATGAGATTCCAGACTACACTTTTTTCAAAGTGTTCGGTTGTGCATGTTGGCCTCACTTACGTCCATACAACAAACGCAAGCTAGAGTTTCGGTCTAAGAAGTGTGTTTTTCTCAGGTATAGTTCTCTTCACAAAGGGTACAAGTGCTTGCATGTTCCTACCAACCGCGTCTACATCTCTCATGACGTGGTGTTTGATGAAAATGTTTTCCCTTTTCGTGCACTTCTGATTAACTTTACCACCTCTACACCACCGGTGCCTGTGTCCACACCTATGCCTGATCAATTTGTGGATGTTTCATATGCCCCTGCGTTGCTTCCTAATCATGTTGCAGGTATTGGATGCGGTGCCCGGCTCGAGCTACTTGATGAACAGGTCACCGATGAGCTTCCTGGTCGAGACGTGCATGCACCATGCATGACGGGTGGCACCCGCCAACCCGTCCCCGTCTCGCCTATGGAGTCTCCCCCGACTGCCTCGCGGGCGCCGGGTCAGCCTGGCTCCATGCTGGCCCCGTCTGGGCTCACGCTGGCCCCACGGGCGCTGGGCTCGCCAGCACCAGCCTCGCCAGCACCAGCGGCCTCACCAGCGCCCGGCTCGCAGGCCTCGCCAGCGCTCGCTTCACGTGGCTTGCCCGGGCCACTGGCGGGTCTCTCGCCCGGGCCGGCTGCTGCTGCCGCTAGCCCAGAGGCCTCGTCACCCGCTCAGGCCCGGTCTACCTTGGCGCCAGGGTCGCCAAACAGCCCTGTTTCGGCCACCGGTGAGCCCGACTCGCTGGACTCGGTGTCGGCCTCGTTAACATCCTCTGCTGCACTGTCTTTGCCAGCTGTACCTGTTGTCACTCTTCGTCCTCGCACACGGAGCCAGTCCAGTATCTTTCGTCCGAAGGAGTGGACGGATGGCACGGTTACGTGGCTTGCTGCATGCATGGCTCACACTGCTGGCAATCCCACTGCAGAGCCTCGTCACTTTCAGGCTGCACTGAGTATTCCTCATTGGTGTGCTGCAATGGAACAAGAGTTTCAGGCCCTTCAACAGAATGATACTTGGCATCTTGTTCCTCCAGTGTCTAGCATCAATGTCATTGATTCCAAGTGGGTTTTCAAAGTCAAGAGACATGCTGATGGCTCCATTGAACGCTACAAGGCACGGTTAGTTGCCAAGGGCTTCAAACAGAGGTATGGTCTTGATTATGAAGACACTTTCAGTCCAGTCATCAAGCTTACTACCATTTGATTACTACTGTCTCTTGCGGTTACTCGCGGATGGTTCCTTTGTCAGCTTGATGTGCAGAACGCTTTTCTACACGGCATTCTGGAGGAGGAGGTTTATATGCGTCAGCCACCTGGTTTTGTTGATCCAACATGACCTCATCATCTCTGTCGTCTGGTTAAGGCACTGTATGGACTCAAACAGGCTCCTCGTGCATGGCATGCTCGCCTTGGATCTGTTCTTCGGGCTCTTGGGTTTACTCCCTCCACTGCTGATACGTCACTGTTTCTCCTCCAGCGCCCTGAGGTTACGATGTATATCTTGGTTTATGTTGATGATATCATCCTCATCAGTTCCTCGTTGCTGCTGCTGATTGCCTTGTGATTGCTCTCTGTGATGATTTTGCTGTCAAGGATTTAGGTGCTCTTCATTTTTTTCCTTGGTCTTGAGGTTTCACGGTCCTCTGCTGGTTTGACTCTCACTCAGAAGAAGTACTCCTTGGACTTGTTGCGTCATGCTGGAATGCTCAAATGCAAACATGTTAACACTCCGATGTCTGCCACTGATCGGTTTTCTACTCTTGATGGTGACTCTCTCATGTCTGATGATGCTACTGAGTATCGCAGTATCGTTGGTGTTCTGCAATACCTTACTATTACCAGGCCTGACATCTCCTATGCAGTTAACCGTGTCTGTCGGTTTTTGCATGCACCCAGGACGTCTCACTGGTCAGCTGGGAAGCATATTTTGCGCTATGTCAGTCTTACTGCCTCCTATGGTTTGCTTCTTCAGTCTGCACCGTAGTATGAGCTCTCGGCTTTCTCTGATGCAGATTGGGCTGGTAGTCCGGATGACAGGCGATCCACGGGGGTTATGCGGTATTTCTGGGTCCTAACTTGATCGCCTGGAATGCTCGCAAGCAAGCAACTGTGTCTCGCAGTAGTACTGAGGCTGAGTACAAAGTTGTTGCTGATGCAACTGCTGAGATCATATGGGTACAGTCTCTGTTGAGAGAGTTGCGTGTTCCTCAAGCTCGTCCTCCGGTCCTGTGGTGTGACAACATTGGTGCTACATATCTTTCTTCTAACCCGGTGTTTCATGCTAGGACAAAACACATTGAGATGGATTATCACTTTGTTCGGGAACGTGTTGCACAGAAGCTACTCTGTATCAAGTTCATCTCGTCAAAGGATCAACTTGCTGACATCTTCACGAAGCTTCTTCCACAACCACAGTTTGTAGGCTGTAGGCGCAATCTTAACTTGCTTTGTACTTCAGGACATAGTTAAGATTGAGGGAGGGTGTCAGACTGTATATACGTAGCCTCTGTATATCTGTATTGTAACATTGTATTGTACCCCTTGGGTACCTCTATATAATGAGAGAGCCACACCCCGATTAGGGGTGTCGAGCAGTTCCCAAATCATATGTCTTATATGCCGAATGAAATCGTTCTAGCTGTTCCCTGTTTTACCCAACGATCCGGTTTTAGGATGCGCGCTCAAGATCCAACGGTGAAGAGGACGTTTGGTCCAGATTACTTTGTGCACATGTGTACTTATCATTTGAAAAGAAGTTTAGCTGCAACAAGTTAAGCATCTAATTAAGGGTTTTCGTTGGTAACACCTCGGCTAAGCAACCATATAGAAGAGGCCATTGTTATTGCATTTTTCTTCTTCGATTTTCCCGAGGCAGCCTGCTCGCTCATCCATTACGTCAGTGCACCAGCAAGGGTCGTGGTCGCCCATGGATGCGTACCGATCAATAATACCAGACGATAGGCGATCGGCCGGTTGAGTATGAGAAGTGTACTTTGTGCTCCTGGCAACGCTCTGAACAGCAAGCAAACAAGCCCTTCTAGAAGAAGATGGCGGCGACACAAGCTCTGAAAAAAGGCTCCCGTCACGGGTGACGTTGGCACTCGCGAAGGCGCCACACCACCACAGGTATGCAAGGAGAATTTGGGAGCGCTACTCCACACGAGGCCAGTGGACCGGCAGCAGCCACGGACCCATACTTGTCTCCTGGCTCAACGGCTTCAGGCATGGTGGGTGGGCCGCATGGACCATGTCCTTGAAGGTGATGTGCCGTGGAACGCAATCCTGAGACTCCTCGAGCAAGAAAGGACTCAACCGTTCGTTCGTTCGTATGTGGCGCTGAGCTCGGCTCCGGTGTCCAAATTGGATAGAATTCCACGAGCCCCACTATATAGTAGCACGGTCCAGGTGGGTTGTTCGTGGAGCTGAGCAGCACAGAGCCAAACCAACCAAAAAAGCATTTCGTACTAGGACTTTACGAGAGTGAAGCCATGAAGAAGACCGTTGTCCTGTACCCTGGCGTCGGCGTCGGCCACCTGGTGCCGATGGTGGAGGTCGCCAAGCTGTTCCTCAAGCACGGCCTGGCCGTCACCGTGGTGCTCATTGATCCGCAGGTCGAGTCCACGGACTTCTCCTCCGCCGTCGCCCGCGCGAGGTCCTCCAACCCCTCCGTCGCCTTCCACGTCCTGCCGCCGCCGCCCGCGGATTCCAACTCCGACACCGCGCCCACGAACCCCGTCATCCAGATTTTCCGGCTCCTGAAATCCATGAACGCCCCCCTCCTGGACTTCCTCCGCTCGCTGCCCTCAATTGACGCACTCGTCCTCGACATGTTCTGCGTCGACGCCCAAGATGTCGCGGCTGAGCTCAAGCTGCCGGTTTACTACTTCTACGCGTCGGCCGCCGCCGACCTCGCGCTCTTCCTCAACCTGCCGAGCAAGCTTGCCGGCAGTAAGGTGAAGGAGCTCGGCGACTCTATCATGACTTTCCCGGGTGTTCCTCCGTTGAAAGCTTCGGACTTACCCGAAGTTACCCACAACGATGAAATACTCAAGGCCATCTTGGGCATGTTCGACCGAATGCCAGATGCCAACGGAATTCTCATTAATTCCTTCGAGTCGCTGGAGACGCGGGCGGTGCGCGCTCTGAAGGACGGGCTCTGCGTCCCTGGTCGTGCCATGCCACCGGTCTACTGCATCGGGCCTTTGGTGTTGGGAGGCGGTGACCAGGAGCACGAGTGCCTCCGGTGGCTGGACGCGCAGCCGGACCAGAGCGTAGTGTTCCTCTCCTTCGGCAGCATGGGCACGTTCTCCGGTAAGCAGCTCCAGGAGATTGCAAGTGGATTGGAAAAGTCAGGGGAGAGATTCCTGTGGGTCGTGCGGAGCCCGCGCAATCCCGACTACAAGTACGGCGATTCGCTGCCGGAGCCCGATCTCGACGCGCTCATGCCGGAAGGGTTCTTGGAGAGGACCAAGGACAGAGGACTCCTGATCAAGTCTTGGGCGCCACAGGTGGAGGTCCTGCGCCACAGGGCGACCGGCGCATTCATGACACACTGCGGCTGGAACTCGACACTGGAGGGCATCACGGCAGGGTTGCCGCTGCTGTGCTGGCCGCTGTACGCGGAGCAGAAGGTGAACAAGGTGCACATAGTGGAGGGAATGAAGCTCGGGGTGGAGATGAGAGGCTACAACGAAGAGGTGGTTAAGGCCGGGGAGGTGGAGGAGAAGGTCAGGTGGGTTATCGCGTCCGAGGGCGGCAAGGCGCTCAGGGAGCGGGTGGCGGCGGCGAAGGATGCAGCTGCCGAGGCGCTCAAGGAAGGGGGCTCGTCTCACTTGGCGTTTGTCCAATTCCTCAACGACCTGGACACTTCCACAGCCCCAACTGTGCAGCGTTGATGTGAAACTTGTAAACTTTACTTAATGTTCGATTTGCAGTAGCAGGCTATGTACATATTGAAATTATATGCGGACTAGTTTATTTCTGGACCCTTTCGAAGCTAGTGTTGATTTGTTTAGGAAAAAAAGCATTGCACTCTGCTTCTTGTGAGTATTGAACTGTTGTCTCTATTTATGGAATACTCCCTCCGTCCGGAAAAAGTTGTCTCCGCCGATGTTTTACAAAAACCCCCTTCCCTTTCTTCCGACAAGCCACGCAGCCCATCGCGCCTGCTCTGTCGCCTCGCCACGCACCGGCGGCCTGCTCCGCCGCCTGCTCCGCCGCCTTGCCGCCTGCTCTGCCGGCTCTCCACCTGCTCCGTCTCCTCGCCACGCCCCGGCCGCCTCCTCCCCCTCGTCTCGCCGCTTTTCTTCCTTCGCACAAGGAGATCCAGAGGGAAGGATCCCCTTTTTCTGCAAAGCCCGCGCCTTCCCGGCTCCGGCGGCGGCGCTCATGTCCTGGAGGGAGTTGGGGCTTGATCTGGAGGCATGGAAGATCCTAGAGCTCCTCGTCCTCGAGCTCCTCCTCCACACGACGAGCGGCTGCTGCGGAAGTCAACGGCGTGGGGAAGACGACCACGGCATGGGGAAGACGAAGACTTGCTCCAGCCACATGCCACTTCCCCGTGCTCCTCTTGCCACTGCCATTTCCCTCCTCGAGCTGGCGGACTGATGATGGAGGACCCGCCCTCTTCACTCCACCGGCGCCGTCGCTGCCGCTTTTGCTTCTGCTTCTGCTGCCCGCTCGCCCACAGTAGCGCAGGTCCATCTTCTAGCTGTTGATTTCTGTCTGGTGAAGCAAGCAGCTGAGCTGGTTTTGTTCTTGTCCTCTTGGATTGTGTAGCGATTGGAGGAAGACTTGGTGCAGAGGAATGAAGTACGAGTACGAATGCTGCTTCTGTTGTTGATCTCAGGTGAGCTTGCTAGATGAGTACAAATACGCCCTTGATGATTTTAAAACTACTGTTAGCCATGGAATTCAGTAAGATAAGATATGCTTGAGATGAACATGCCACTGTCCAGTAAGATAAGATAAAACCATGACAATTTTGACTAGGAAGCATAACAATCTCAAACTAATTGAGTAAAAATTCAGTAAACTTGTGCATCTAGGAATCAAAACCTGAACATCAACTTGACAGATCAAAAGTTCAACTAATTGAGTAAAAATTCAGTAAACTTGGCAGATCAAAACCTGTCAAAAATTGATAGGTTTTGGAAGAAAATGACAGGTTCTGAACATCAACTTGACTGAACAAAGATCTTGACTGAATAATACAGTTAATTCTGAAACTTCAAAAGTTAACTGAAATTTTTGTCCTCTTGGATTCAGCTACTGAACATGATCATATTCTGATTGTACTTGTGTTCAAAAGTTCACTGAAATTTTTGTGAAGTTTTAAACAAAATGATTACTATTGCATCTAGGAATCATTGTTCTGCTCCTATATGTAGTGGTGCTGCTATAAATTTTATATGCACTGAATTTTCTATGCATTTACTCCCATGGCCTCCTAATTTTTATGCAGATCAAGATGCTCAAGATAATCTTGATGTATTATTGACACTTTGATCTCTGAATGTTGTTAAAGATTATCAAGAATGCTTAGTTTGACATTTGGATCTCTGAATGATGTTAAAGATTATCAAGATGCACATTATCAAGGATGCTAGTTTGACATTTTGATCTCTAGTCTGGCCCATCGACTCCTCCTCCTCCTCCCCGTGCTCATCGACCTCATGCACAAGTGCTCTGCAAGAAGAAGAAGAAGAAGAAGAAGAAGAAGAAGAAGACATTGAAGATGCTCAAGACCCTATACAAGAGCTCCTAGCATATGCTTTAGATTCTTCTTCTTCTTACAAATTCTTAGCTTCTTCTTCTTACTCCTTGTAATGACCATGTACATCTTGTAATGACCATTAATGAAGATATTATTTCTCCAACTGGAGTTTTGTCTTTACATCTTATCATAAGATTTTATTGTCAAATGAATTCAAATAATTCCAACTTAATTCAAATAATCCAAATTATTCTAAATTAATTCAAATAATTCCAAGTTAATTCAACTAAATCCAACTTAATTCAAATAATTCCAACTTAATTCAATTAAATCCAACTTAATTCAAATAATTCCAACTTAATTCAACTAAATCCAACTTAATTCAAATAATTCCAACTTTTCCTTTTCCTTTCTTTTCAAATAAATCCAACAAGACATACACATATACACAAGGCATACACATGACACATGACATACACATCACATACTCCTATCCTTTCTTTTTCTTTTCCCTTTCTCTTTCTTTTTTTCCTTTCTCTATTTACTCATTTCCTTGTTCGATAATGGCCTTGGTGTCAGTAATTAGCTCAGGATTACAATATACACCGGTTATTTCCTCTCCAGCATTCTGTAGACGCTTCCTTATGCAGATGCGGCATCTTGTAGTTGTTTCCTCCTTGATCTTTCATCACTTCGACCATCACTGCTTGTAACATCATAAAGCTTTTGAACAGCTTATGGGCATCAGCTTCTTGAGCTTCTTCCATTTCTTCTTGTGCCTCTTGAGCTTCTTCTTGTGCCTCTTGAGCATCTTCTTGTTCCTCTTGAGCATCTTCTTGTGCCTCTTGAGCTTCTTCCTCTTCAGGAAACCAATTCAACTCAATGTCTTCATCCTCCTCTTCTGGGATCAAGTTCAAATCAATAGCTTCACCTGGCTGAGCTTGTTCTTCTTCTTGAGCTTCATCTTCCTCTTCCGGGATCAAGTTCAAATCAAAAGCTTCACCTTGCTGAGCTTGTTCCTCTTGTTGAGCTTCATCCTCCTCTTCCGGGATCAAGTTCAAATCCATAGCTGTGTGCTCCTGTCTGATCTCATAACAAGAGTATACAGAAGATGAATGGTTAGCATATAATCATAACAAGAAAACCATGAAGAATCCTAGACAAAAAGCAAAGAAACCAAGAAAGGGAAAAGTAAAGATTAAAAGTACTCCTTCATTTGGTAACTAGAGGAACATGAAGGCCCTCCTATTCAAGTAAAGCAAGAAGAATCTAAATTAATTCAAATAATTCCAATTTAATTCCTATTGTCATGTCTTTTTTTATTACTCCAAGACAAAATATGTTTTCCTTTTTTAAGTACAGTAGTTGTTTGCTTACTAGAGTAGCATCTCCTAGTCCAAGAACTTAATTCTAATATGGAGTATTATTCACACAGAAACACAACAACAAGACAGTCATCAAGAACAAAAAGTTCTGAAGCTATCAATTCTTTTATATAGATTGGGCTAGGATTTGCACAAATTGTTGTCACTTTTTTATATAGATTGGGCTAGGATTTGCACTTGCAGTTAATGATCTGATTGAATGTTTCCAAACAATAGCACATCTATTAACATCATTTCCATTTCCATTTCAGAGAGGAACAACATCAATAGAAACGGATATAGCAGCAACAGTACCCTTGTTTCTCTGAATTAAACTGAATGTCAATGTTACACCCTTATTTCTTTGAATTAAACTGAATGTCATTGAATTAAACTAAATGTTAATGTTACACCCTTGTTTCTCTGAATTAAATTGATCACACGCCATACAAATAGCACTTGTTACACAAGAATGTCACTGGAGTACATTGACTGAATTTAGTCACTGGAGTACATTGACAGAATTAAACTGAATTGCAATCTAGTCTCTCTTTTTTCAGATTTTTTCCCTCTCTTTTGTTCTCTTGCATCAGCAGAAAGTATCAGCACAAAGCATCAACCAAGTCCAGCAATGGATATCAACAGACTGATTGAAATTGCAGTTCAGCAGCAGCAGAAATGGATACTCCAGTGACTAAATTCAGCAGCAACAATACCTTCTTCAGAGAGGATCAGCAGCAACACGAAGGCAGGCAGCAACACGAGCTCCACCGAAGAGCATGAAGCGTGGGCGAGCGTGCACGCGCACAACCGTGGTAGACACTTGGGTGCCGGCGCCTCTGGTTTTTGTTCATCGGAGGAGCCACGTGACGAGCTCCAGCGGCGGCGAGCGGCGGCCGACGATGACCAGGCCAAATACCAAGCGATCGAGAGGGGGAAAGTGGTCTGGAAGACCGGAAGTTGACACTGATTCCTTAAAACGGCTCGAGGAAGCCAGGGGAGGCGCGACGGCGTCGATGTCGTGTGGGGAAGCGGCGGCCGGAGTGGGAGGAGACGGGGCCGATTCCGTCGATCCACGCCTTCCCAGCAAGCCTGTCTCGATGACGGAGTACCTCTTGGTGAGGCGGAGTTCCTGGTATGCTCGGGGAGGAGGCGGTCCAGCTGTGGGCGACGGTGGGCGAGGTGGGGCGGCGGCGGTTGGGCTGCGTAGGTGGGCGGCGGTGGTTGCCTCCTTCGCACGTGGGCGGCTGCGGCGGCGGCGACGTAGTTGGGAGGCGCACGTAGTGGGCGGCGCTGGACCTGACGGTGCCTCACGACGGCGGGCGACGGCAGCTCGCGGTGGCGTGTCGACGGGAAGGAGAAGGGTCTGTTTGCGTCAGATTTAAAAGCCCAATGGGTTTTTTGTTAAAAAAAATTTGAACTAGGCGTGGACAACTTTTCCCGGACGGAGGGAGTACTAGTTTAGAAACCAATATTCTGAGTCAACCAAGGTGCAGATCTAGAGTTGCGTAAGTCCAAAATAAGTATGTCAATCTTAGTATAACTTTAGATTGAGACATTTATTTTTGGACGAATAGAGTATGTGCTTTCAATTAAAAAAGAAAAGGAAAAACTTTACACTAAAGTTTTTCCAAGTTGCAAGAGCTTAGCACTAAAGTTGGACATGTGATTTTAAAATATATCATGAAACTAACTATTTTTTTCAGGATAAAGAACCAAAGACCGAGACTGTCCATCTAGAAATTGGAAAAAAGGACTTTTGGATCGAAATATAGAACTCCTTCACATGACGTCATCCCTGTTATTGCAGCCCGTTTGAGTACCCCTCGTATGTTTGATCCAGAAAATAATCACTTGATTGAGTATGTTTCACCTTGCGGGCAGGAGAAGACAAGTATGGTGGAATGAGAGCATCTATGGCCGCACATAGTTAATTTGGCCCTTTAAAACATCCATAGACGCACCCGGTTAGTGAGCGGGCGCGTCTGTTTCGACCCCTCATATTTGCTTTCAAATAATCATTTCCTCAAACTTATCTATCTCCTCACGTTCGAGTTATTTCGACAAGCACCCTGTGTGCGAGCAAGTAGGGCAGCAACGGCAGTGGCTGGACATCCAGCGAGAGCAGTAACGACGGTGGTGGCGGCGAGCTCCGGAAGCGTCTCGACTAGCGTGCGCGCGGCGGCCAGCTCGTGGCAGCACGCAGCCATGCATGCAGCAGCCCAACGGATACAGCGGCTCGACGGCCCGTGGCCAGCACACACAACGACAGTTGTGCACGCACGCCCGCTGGCAAGCAACCTAGCCGCAAGCACGGGTGTGTCCTGCATCAGCGGCCTACCCGCACGCGGCTGCAACAGCGGCGTCCTGCACGCATGGATGCTAGCACGGCGGCCCGCACACGGCTGCGGCGACCGTGTGGGCATCCAGCAGGCTGCCCGAGCATGACCGGGCACCCTCATACTACCCCCAGATTTGAGATGGGTTTTAGGTACGCCGATAAGTCTATGTGTTTAGGATGGAAATGAGGGATCCGGTTGGGTCATCTTTTTTCGATCGGTCACTGACCGGGTGGGCGTTTTGGATGTTTGAGGAGGAAGTAGTGAGTCCGACTGTAGATTCTCTAACGCATACGGTTGCATGTGGTTCATGCCGCGATTCATGGTGAATGATTGCTACTTGTGAGCTGCATTGGGATTTTTTCCGAAGAGGAAGGTGAAACAGTATAATACAAGGTTTATCGAACCAAAAGGAGAATCACGTAAATCCTTGTGAACAACACCTGCACACACAAAAGAAAACATATGCACTCAACACGGGCAAGAGGGTTGTCAATTCCCTTGAACTCGTCACTTGCAAGGATCAAATCTTGTAGAGGTAGATAGATAAATTATGATCTTGTGGAGGTAGATAGATAAATTGTAAAACAAAATAAAAGTATAAATTGCAGCAAGGTATTTTTGGTTTTATAATATGATTAAAGTAGACCCGGGCGACATAGTTTTCACTAAAGGCTTCTCTCTCTAACACATAGCATACGGTGAGTAAACAAATTACTATTGGACAATGGATAGAAAAGCGCATAGTTATGACGTATTCATGTCAATGATCATGCATATAGGAATCACCTCCGTAACAAGTAGACCGGCTCCTGCCTGCATCTACTACTATTACTCGACTAATCGACCGCTATCTAACATGCATTTATGGTATTAAGTTCATGACAAACAGAGTTTAAGCAAAATGAGATTATGTAGACAAAGTAAACTCAATCAATATGAATAAACCCCATCGTTTTACCCTTAATAGCAATAATACAATACATCCCTCGCTACCCTTTCTGTCACTAGGTGAGGACACTTTAAGAATGAACCCATTACAAAACACCTCTCCCACTGAAGATAAATCAATCTAGTTGGCCAAATCAAACGGATAGATCGGAGAGAAATATAAAGCTATAATAATTATACATAATAAAGTTCAGAAAAGACTCAATTACTTTTGATGAATAATCTGATTATAAACCCACAATTCATCGGATCCCAACAAACACACTGCAAAAGAAGATTGCATCAGATAGAACTCCAGGAAGATCGAGGCGAACATGATATTGAAAATCAAAGAGATAGAAGAAGCTATCTAGCTACTAGATATGGACTCATAGGTCTGTGATGAACTATCCACACATCATCGAAAGGTGGCAAGGATGATGTAGAAGCCCTTTGCGATCAATTCCCCCTCCGATAGAGTATCGGAAAAGGCCTCCAGATGGGATTACGGAAGAACAAAAGCTTGCAGCGGCGGAAAAAGTGTTTTGGGTGGCTCTCTGTTGGTTTGGGAATATATGTGAATTTATAAAGGTGGAATTAGGTCAAACGGAGCTACATGGGGGCCACGAGCTCAGGGGGCGCACCCTGTGAGCTCGTGGCTCTCCCATAAGTCTTATGGCCTCCTGCCGAACCTTCTACGGTGTCTTCCGATCCAGAAAAAATCACTGTAAAGTTTCATCATGTTTGGACTTTGTTTGGTATTGATTTTCTGAAAAGCAAAAAACAAGCAAAAAGATAGGAACTGACACTGGGCACTGGGTTAATAGGTTAGTCCCAAAAATGATATAAAATAGAATAAAATGCATATAAAGCATCTAGATTGATAATATAATAGCATGAATTAATCAAAAATTATAGATACGTTGGAGAAGATCAGCATCCCAAGCTTAATTCATGCTCGTCCTCTAGTAGGCAAATGATAAAAACAATTTTTTTGATGTTAAATGCTACCTAACATGTTTATCATGTAATCTCTTTATGGTATAATTATTGAGAAACGATGAAGTAACAATATCAGCATAATAATATCCATGAATATAAGAAACATAATCATTACTTTTCCAAAATATATGATCCTTAAGGAATGTTATCCCAACTCATTTTATCATGTTAGCATGGCATGACTCCGCCTTCACCGCATGAATGTAATTCATGAGCACCCCGGTGTCAAACCAGGCAATTGGATCATACTTCTAATGCGCTTCAGCTTTTTCAACCCCATGCAATACATGAGCGTGAGCCATGGATATAGCACTATAGGTGGAATTAAATACGGTGATAGAGATCAATATGAGAAGTCAAAAAGGAAGAAAATCTCGCATCAACTCGGCAAATCAACGGGCTATGGAGATGGCCATCAATCGATATCGATGCAAGGAGTAGGGATTTCCATGGAACGGATGCACTAAGAGCTATAAGTGTATGAAAGCTCAATGGAAACTAAGTGGGTGTGCATCCAACTTGCTTGCCCGTGAAGACCTCGGGCATTTGAGTAAACCCATCATTGGAATATACAAGCAAAGTTCTATAATGAAAAAATTTCACTAGTATATGAAAGAGATAACTCGGAAGACTCTCTATATGAAGAACATGGTGCTACTCCGAAGCACAAATGTGGAAAAAAGAATAATATATTGCCCCTTCTCTCTTTATCTCTCATTTATTTCTTTGTTCTCCTTCTTTTTTTCTCTTTTTTTTATTTTTTCGTCCAGAGTCTCATCCCGACTTGTGGGAGAATCGTGGTCTCCATCATCCTTCCCTTACCGGATAATGCTCTAATATTGATGATCATCACACTTTTATTTACGTACAACTCGATAAAATTAAAGAAATATGACTCTATATGAATGCGTCTGGCAGTGTACCGGGATGTGCAATGATCTAGCATAACATGTATAATGATGATGAACGGTGCCTGAGCCACGAATATCATGTCGGCTCTATATGATCATGTAGAGCAATATGACGATGAACACACATGTCATGAAAACGGAACGGTGGAAGTTGCATGGCAATATATCTCAGAATGGCTATGGAAATGCCATAATAGGTAAGTATGGTGGCTGTTTTGAGAAAGATATAAGGAGGTTTATGTTTGATAGAGCGTATCGTATCACGGGGTTTGTATGCACTGGCTAAGTTTGCACCAACTCTCGAGGTGAGAAAGGGCAATGCATGGTACCGAAGAGGGTAGCAAATTGTGGAAGGATAAGAGTGTGTATGATCCATGGAATCACATTAGTCATGAAGACTCACATACTTATTGTGAAAGACTATTAGCCCTCAAAGCTAAGTACTACTCGCATGCCCCTAGGGAATTGGTTGGTAGGACTTAACCATCACGCCCATCCAATTATGACAACACTCAAGGATTTCAATCAAAAATACAAATTAAATACTCAAACCTCCCCACCATGCCATGACCAACACTTAGATGAGAAGTTAATAACAAGGTTTAATTCCTATATTTCTACTAACCAATTATTATGAACCAATATCCTTTCATATTATGACATCAATATTATTAAACCACATGTTTCATATTTAGTGATCTACATGAAAGTTTTTTATTATATCCCCCTTGAATAGCTATCCTTTATGGACTAGTATTATAATCCGTGCACATTACCATTATTATTTATTAGACTCTCAAAAAGATTTAAGTGAAGCATGAGAGTGCAACCATTTCTACAAGTTATAACCATTGTCGTGCTCTAAAAGATATAAGTGAAGCACTAGAGAAACTGCCTAGATGAAAAGATATAAGTGAAGCACATAGAGTATTCTAATAAATCACGAATAAATGTGTTCCCCTCTCAAAAGGTGTGTCCATCAAATAATGATTTTGGCAAATAAAAAGAAAATAAAGCAAAAACTACTATGGCACAAGACACTCCAAGCAAAACTCATATCATGTGATGAATAAAAAAGTAGCTCCAAGTAACATACCGATAGATTGTAGACGAAAGAGGGGATGCCATCCGAGGCATCCTGAAGCTTAGACGCTTGAGCCTTCCTTGAATATTACATTGTGGTGCCTTGGTTATCCCCAAGCTTAGGGTCTTGCCGCTCCTTATTCCTTCATCCATCGTGATCTCACCCAAAACATGAAAACTCCAGCACACAAAACTCAACAAAAACCTCGTGAGATCCATTAGTATAATAGACAAATAATAAACTTTAGGTACTGTTACAAACTCATTCATAATTTTTTTTGCATAATTCCTACTCTATTCTAACTTCT